>NW_024543874.1:2822500-3390000 GCF_018167655.1 Microtus oregoni
AGGAATAGTGGAATCAGAAAGAAATGCAGGAATTAGGCCAGTCAGTTCGTTTCCACAGCCTGCATCTCCACCCAGCTCTATCCATCTTCCTCTCAGGGACCTACATCAAAAAAAAAAAAAAAATCAGAGGTCTCAGCTAAACTACTTAATGATGTAGATTAGGGGTCTTAGGAAAACAAGACCATGCCAAACACAAAAGCAGTAGATATAAATAAATAACCCAAGAATTGGGAGCTACAAAAGAAATACACCAACTGGTTTACAAACACAAGCTAATCAGAATGGCAGGAGACCTTTCCTAAGAAATCCTAAAGCCAGGAAATTCACTGGTGTTTCAAGCTCTCAAAAGAAATAACAGCCAGCCAAGATTGATTGATTGATTGATTTTTGGTTTTTCAAAACAATGCTTTTCTGTGTAGCCATAGCTATTCTGGAACTCACTGTGTAGACCAGGCTGGCCTTGAATTCACAGAGATCCACCTGCCTCCGCCTCCCAAGTGTTGGGATTAAAGGTGTGTGCCACCACAGCCTAGCCAAAATTTCTATATTTAATAAAAACATCTTTTAAAACCAATGAAGATCTAAGACCTTCTAAGATAGGGACAAGGGAAACGCTAAGACAACTCATAACCACTAGACCAGCCATTCAAGACATGCCTAAAGAACTCCTATACAAACAAGAGGAAGAAACCCACACACAGTGTTAAGGAAAGAATAAAATCCATGGGAGGAGTAGATGAACAAGCTGAGAAATAGAAAAAGACCAGATATGCTCAACTCAGTAAGGGAGCCAATTCTTAAGATAAATAAGGATGAAGAAGAACAAATACTATTCAAAATAACCATAAGAAAACTGCAAAACTCGGAGCCGTCAATAACTGAATGACATCATAAACACTAATGGTCCACCATTACTATGAACAGGGAAGTCTAGTAATAGATTGAAAAACACAATCCGACTGCTTGTTGTTGGCAAGAAATCACCTTGTGACAGAGGCACATGTGAACAGAAAGGAACAGTGAGTGAAATGGTTTAACAAGGAGGTGGAAGCTGAAACTGATCAGAAGCAGACTCGTCTCTCACCATGTAGACTTCAACTCAAAATTCATCAAAGAAGAGAAAGACACTGAGAAAAGGAACGATCCATACATATTTACAATTTTTATATGTTTTTGGTGGGAAAATTCAGAAATAAACACACAGTGTTACATCCATATTATCATCTTCTTTTCTATGTCTACCTTTAATGGTTTCTTTTCCATGTTTTCTGTGTGTATGGGGACACATGAACGCCATCATGCAAGTCTGGAGGCCAGAGGACAACTTTGAACAGTCAGTTCCCTCCTGCCATCATTAGGGTCGCCCGACTCGAACTCAGGCTGTCTGGCTTGGTGGCAAGCACCCTTTCCCTTTGAGCTACATGGCCAGCCTTCCTGGATCTATTTATCTGTTTGTGCTGATAAAAGAAGGTTTGGAAAGGGGGCTGGGTATGTCTCACGCTTGTAATTCCAGCACTGTGGAGTCCAGCCTATTCTTGAAAAGGGAGCCAAAAACATATATTGGAAACAAGAAAACCTCATGACAAACAATACTGACCAAGCTAGATATCCACATATAGAATAATGAACCCATATTCCTGTCCCACATCCTGCGCAAATGTCAATTCAAAGGGGATCAAAGT
Source organism: Microtus oregoni (assembly GCF_018167655.1). NCBI lineage: Eukaryota > Metazoa > Chordata > Mammalia > Rodentia > Cricetidae > Microtus > Microtus oregoni. Next base: position 2,824,183 of record NW_024543874.1, read on the forward strand.
GCGTAAGGTCAAAAACCTTGAGACTTCTTAAGGAAAGCGTAAGAAGACACCTCGAACATGTACATAGGCGATGACTTTCTGAATAGGACTTTCACTGCTTAGGGAACTCTAGCAACAATTGACAGGCGGGGCTGTGGGGAATTAAAAGGCGTGGCACAAGACAACTAACAGAGAGAAGAACCAGCCTGAAGAAGGAGAGACACGCTTTGCCCGCTCCTCATCTGGGAAGGGACCGATATCCAGAGCACATAAAGAACTCAACAATAAACAACAGAACAGAGAACCAAGCCAACAAATGAGTACATGAATTAAACAAACAGTTCTGAGAAGAAGTACAGGTGGGGACTGGGGAAATGGTTACTCTCTGTTGCTCTGTTGAAAATACCAGCACCAAAGCAGCTTATAGAGGGAAGCGTTATTGGAGCTTACAGTCCAGAACGCTAGAAGTGCATCAGAGCAGGAAGACACAAGATTGCAGGCATGGTGGCTGGAGCAGGAAGCTGAGAAACCACACCTTCAATACCAAGCAAAGAGTGATCTGGAATTTGGGCACCGCTATGAACGCTCAAAGCCCACCTCCAATGCATATGTCCGGCAGGACTGCACTTGCTAGACTGCCCCAGATAGCACCACCAGCTGTGAAGCATATGTTACGACCCGAGTTTATATGGAACATTTCTCATCCAAACTCACATGCAGTCAAGGGCCTGCTGTGCACGCAGGAGAACATGAACTTGAGTTCTGGGCCCCTGCAAAAGAAGCCAGGGGTAGGAAACATACTCCTGGAACCTCTCCACAGGGGAAATGGGAGGAAAGAAGCCTCTAGCTCACTGACTAGCCAGCCTATGTGAGATAATGAGCATCAGGTTCAGTGAGTGGCCCTGCCTCAAATAGAAGTAAACCAAGAAATAAGGAAAGCAGTTGAGGAAATACACCTGCTGGGGACCTCAGGGTCTCCAAGATTACAAGCAAATGGATAACACATGCACATACACACACACCAAAAAAAACTATAAATAGCTAATAAACACATCTAAAATCTTTAGCCATAAAGCATATGCAAGTCACTGATATTCTACCACGGCACAGCCAGTATGGATATCAGTAAGAAACTCCAAATTCTGGCCAGGACACTGGAGGAAGAAGACTTCATACACTGTTGGTGGGGGCATAAGTGGTCGCTGTACACGTAAGGATGGAGGTTCTTTAGAGCAAAAATAGAGCAGGCATGCAGTCTATTGGGCTGTATATGTTAAGGCCTCAAAGTGGGTATTTGGGGAATGTCAAGAAATTAGCTGGAGCTGGGGAGAGGATTCGGCTGCACAAGCATGGGGACCTGAGATCAAACAGCCAGAAAAGAAGTAAAAAGCCAGGTGTGGCCTCTTGAGTCCATAACCTATAGCCTCAGGATGACGGAGCCAGGAGGATCGCTAGAGCTTGATCCAGGTTCAGTGGGAGACTCTGGCTCAAGAAAATGGGACAATGGTGTAGAGGAGGACACTGTAAGACTTTAAGACAATCCTGAAGCCATTTTTGACAATTCTGAATCCTCTCAGCCTCTGTGCCATAGTGCTTCCCCTCCTCCCCTGGGAACCAAGGACCTAACAGCTACACTCGCACATACTCAGTTCCTGAACAATTACCCATATACGTATGTTTTGGTTCGGTACCCTGGGAAACAGGGTCAAAATGACCTCTTACCTCATCTGATCTGGCAACAGCTCTCCAGTCAATTATTGGTAATAGCCCTTTCGAATAAGCCAATCAGAATAGTCAAAGAACAACCCCCCTTGCTTCTGTGGCCCCTTTAAAAGTAGACTGTACCAGCTATTCGAGGTCCCTCAGCTTCCCGAATGCTGGGGGACCCTGTCATGACAGAATTAATAAAATCCTCATGCTTTTGCATCGGCTGTGGTGTGTGAGATGGTCTCTGGGGGCTACTCCTTCTCGGTGTTTGGACGCTAGAGTCCAACAACACCAAATGTCCGTCCCTCACATCTACTACATGTGTGCATGGCTGTGTGTACCCACGCATCTGTACACATACACCACACACATATCACACACACACAAAGATTTTTAAATGAAAAAATACGTATTTTTTAAAAGTATGCAGACAAAGGAATGTTAGAAATGATGGCATTAAAATGCATGCTAAGATGACTTAGTGGTGACACTTTGGCATGGACCCGAGGTCTCCCTCTGACAGACTCAGAGCTGTTGGATACTCTTAGTCTTCTCATAGACAGAAGGACCTCCCACAGAACCCAGGCATGTTGCCATTCATTAAATCTAAATATCTTGTAATTCGGTCTGACCTGGTCTAATTTGGATTATTGCATTGGTGGTGGAGAGGGTTGTCGGTCAAAAAATACTTAACAGAGCCTAGAACCGAATGTACAGATGTTTACAGATGCCAAATTCTAAATCTCCACTTCAGTGCTCTAATTCTTGACTGTGTTAGGGTAGCTTTGAGGCAGCATAGTATCTGAGAACAGTGCTGCCCAAGTCCACTGCTGGGGTCCATTAAGAACACAGAAAGGAAGACAAGGTCCCAGGACAGGCAAACAGAAGCTCCTGCACTGCTGGACTCTCCCTGCACTTGGTCCCCAAGTCCCGAGCATGGCTCTTACCACTCTCGTCAACACTCCCACAGCTTCAGCTCACATCCTTTCCCTACATTGTGCTTCCATGGTCTCCTGCCTCCTTTCCTTTATCTCCTTTCCTCTATCTATGGTAGGTAGAAATGGGTTTTCAGGGAGCTAATGTTATTCCCAGATTATGGAGTTCCCCCAAAACCAACTAGGAGACCAACTCCTGTACGTAAAAGCAAAGAGCCTTGATTCTTAGACAAGTTTGCAAACTCGGTCTTTCTGTGTTTCCAACATATTGGAGTAGTCTGAGAGCTCCAAGTTCAGTTGGGGTTGGATTTTTAAAATAGCAAAGGTAGGGGTGAGGGATTTCTAAAGTTCAGGACACCTGATTGGCTGACATTTGTCTAGGGGTGTCCTGGTAAAAAGCGATGGGTGTGTGCTGGCAGGTGATCCTATCTACAATGGTTGGAACATTAGGAATTTCCTTTGGATCGTTTGTTCCTGGGTGGTGCCCGGGTAGTCTCAGTCTGTGGTCTTTCTTGGAACCAGGGTAAACTACTGAGAGTCAGGCCTCTATTGAGTTTGTCATGACTGGGTCCTACACCAAAGCTGCTGAAATTCTCCAGTGAGTCCCTGTATCCTACAAAGAAAGAAGTTAGAAACATTTAATCTCTCCTAAGATTCTCCCATAGCACTCATCCCTTGCCTTGTATTTTATACTGAACACAACAGACCATTTCTCCTTCAGTGTTGTCTGCTTTCCCTACTAATGCTATCCTTACCTGGCTCTTCAGTTTTGCTATGAATCTTCCAGGGGAGAAGTAGGTGAAGCTATAACTAAGAAACATCCTTCAGAGATCCTCTACCCTCAGAGACACCAGGCTACTCAAACAACATATTAGCCTTACAGGGACTTAAGAAACCAGATAGAAACTGTCAGAGAAGCTGGTAGGCTAACTGCAGATCCTCACCTCTGTCTCCTTTCCTCAAAATCCAAGGACCCAGGCTCACACTCAGCTCTGTAACACACCATCTGCTGAGGCCTCTACTTCCTCTCTGCCCTCTTCTTCAGGAGATCATGCAGATCTTCCTCTCCAATCTTCCTCTCCAATCATGACATTGACCCAGGCCATAACGCCAGCAGACATTCCCTGGGACCTGCCAGCTCAGCCTGCCGGAGAATCAAGTAGGCCAGTGAAGCAGGCAGGCAAGCTTGAGACCTTCATCACCCCTCGTCTCCTCCAAATCCAGGGCTTCAGTCTCAAGTCCAGCTCTGTAGCAGTTACCTGTTGTGGCCTCTCCTTACCCTCTGTCCTCATTTTCAGAGGACTAAGCATAATGCAGTGAACATCCTTCTTTCCTAACTCCTGTACATACCCTGAAAACCTCTGCTTCAAACCCATGCCCAATACTAAGTGTCAGCTACCAAGTCCATAAAGCATATTCTCATCAGAAGCCCCCATAGGCATTTCTTGTAGGATCCCAAAAAAATAAACTACTTGGAAACACACAGACAACACACCCACCTAAGAACCAGAACAGGCAACATAAACCAAGGTACATATAAAACACACACCCTACAAAGACAAAACAAGATAACAGCATCAATAAGATGAATCATCCCAAACCCAGATGCCAATGTGAAAATACATTCAATAACAAAAATGTGTCCACTAGAGGGCAGCAACTCTACCAGAATAAGCCCTAAGAAATACAACAAAGCAGAAACACAAGGATCTTAAAATATGTACTAGAGATCCTTAAGAAAAAATGAAAGAAATCTATGAAAACACATACAATCGATGGAAGAAAATGAATCAAGCAATTCAAGACCTAAAAGTTAAAATAAAATTAATAAAGAAAACTTAAATCAGGAAAAAATGAAAATAATATATTTAGGAAGTCAAACAGGAACTGTAGAGTTAAGGTTCACCAAGAGAATAGAAGTGATGGGAGAGAGAATCTCAGACACTGAAGATAAGAAAGAAGTAATGGATACCTTAGTCAAAGAAAATGTTACATTTATAAAATCTGAGCACAAAAAATCTAGGAAATCTGGGACACTTTGAAAAGATGAAATCTGAGAATACTAGGAATAGAGGAAAGGGAAAAATCCCAGGTCAATGGCACAGAAAATACTTTCCACAAAGTCAGAGAAGAAAGTTTCCCTATCATCTGGATCAATGCTTACCAAGGAAAAAGAAACATACAGAACACCAAATATACAGGACCAGAGAAGAAATTCCCATGACAAATATTAAAGCAGTAAATGTAGAGAACAAAGACAGAATATAGAAAGCTGAGAGACAGTTCAAGAAATGTTCTACATTATTAGCTATCAGGTAAATTCAAGTGAAAACAATGTTGAGATTTCATCTTACATCCATCAGAATGGCTGAGATCAACAGATCAAGGGACAGCTTAGCTGGTGAGGCTGTGGAATGTGGACATTCATGCATTACTGGTGGGACTGGGAACTCACACAACCACTATGGAAATCAGTGTGGGGTTTCTCAGGACTATGGGAATCAGTTATCTTCCTCAGGAACCAGCCATGACACACATGCATACATTTACAAGATAAATACTCTCATCCTTGCAGGGACACACTTGCTCAGCGATGCTCATTGCCACTCCCTTCAACAGGCAGAGGTGGAAAACAACCTAGATGTCCCTCAGGAGAAGAATGGATAAAGAAAATGAAGTACATTTACACAATGGAGTGTTATTCAACCATTAAAGAAAAAGGCATCATGAATTTGCAGACAAAAAAATTGGAAATAGAAAAACTCACCTTGTGTGAGGTACACAGAACAGAAAAATAAGTATAATATATATTTACTTATGTAGGGATATTAACCGTTAAATGAAACAAAAACTAAGTTACAGTCCCAGATACACAGAGGTTATATACATAAGAAAGATTTGGGGGAACACATGGATCTCCCTGAGAAAGGGAAAGAGAAATAAAATTTATGGGTTAACTAAGGGCTGGAGAAATGATAAATAGAAGATCAGGTGGGGAAGCGGGTATAGATTGGGTTGAGGGATAAAATGCAGAGAGAAGCAGCTGAACTTGAGAGACATTTGGAGGATGATATGGAAAACTAGTGCAGTGAAAACTTCCTAAAATATATGCAGGTGATCCTAATGAACTCTGATGAAGAAGACAGAATCCCAACTGGCCATCCCTTGTCACCAAAGAATACTTCCAGTGCCTAGACCTTTTTCTATTCAATTGACTTGTTGAGTACTGGGTGCCATGAAAATTCCACAAACAACCCAGGCTGTATCCAGGACAATGCATCACTCTCTACAAACTGACAACAAGGTCCCATTGCTGAGGTCTACACCACATAATACAGTGGATATGGAGAATTCGAGCTGCTGATCACATGGAGTCTTCACCTTATTTGGTGCAGAAGGGGCTCTATTAGCTAGTAAAATACAAACACAACATGGCCACAAAGCAGTCGACCTAAATCTGTTCTGTCTGCAAGATGTGCTAGAGCAATGGGGGCACAGAATTTGTGGGAGAATCCAACCAATATCTGATTTGAAATGATGCCTACTACACAATAAGAATCCATACCAACCATTGTTTGTGTGACCAACATTGAGAGACTAGATAGCCCAGAGTCCTGTGATAAACCAAACACTATGACTCAAAAAGGGGAAGGATTGGTGGAGCATGTGGTGCAGGCATGAACCTTTAACCCCAGCAGTCAAGAGGCAGAGACAGGTGGATTACACAGCTAATTCCAGAAAAGCCATTGATAAAACATGTCTCAACAAATAAAAAAGGAAGGAAGGATCAATTTCTGTAAATAAAAAAGCAATCTATAAAATTTTCTTTGTCCCTACAGTTTTAACAACTGTACTGACTTACAAGGAAGGATGGCTTCTACTTGTAGTTTTGCAAATCCCATCAGCCATGGCATTTGCTTGGATCACTAGAACACTGCGGAGTTGAGTCTCCAATATCACCATGCAAAGGGTATCTCCACTGCACAAAGACAGGCATCAATAGCCACACATTAGTACTAAAATGTAATGCCCTGTCCTGTTAGGCCCATGGGGTTACAGAAGGAAGAATGAATCTTCTTAAAACTAAGGAAGGAAGTTCATATGACTTCCAGTTTTTCATATTTCTTTCATGTTCTTTGATGCTTTGCAGTCAGGATATTTACTCCACAAAATAGAAAGAAAATCAAAGTGTAAGTAGGACTAATTTTTTCCAGAGATAATGAAAACATTTCTTGAAAGCCTCAATAAAGATCACAAGGCAGGAGTTTCCTTTCACTGAAGAAAATAAAAAAGGTTGAAAAGCACAAATGAATGAACTGAGCCCTGCCTGTCACCAGACACAGACAAGGTTGTTACACTCATGAGCAGTGATAAATCTGATTATGTCTCTTTTTCACAGTTTGGCTGAATTACATTGATTTTTAAAACAGACTTTATTAGTTTTGAATTTCATATCATTTTATTCTGATCATATTTACTCTGCACTCCTCACCCTAACTCCTTCCAGATCAACCATCATCTTTCCACCTCCCAGCTTTGTCTGCTCATTAGAAAGAAAGAAACAACCCACTGACTCTGACTGGACCTGTCCATGGACTGCTGGGGATGGGGCCACACCCTGGACCACAGCAGATCTGCCAGGAGCTGTTCCCTTAAAGAAGCTGACTCCTTCAGCAGAAACTATCAGCCATCCACAGCTCCTCAGATAGTGATTAGGGCACTTGAGACCCTCCACCCCTGTGCTGGAATGTTGACAGGCTTGACCTTATCCAGCTCTTATAGAGGCCGCCACAGATGCTGTGAGTTCATGGGGGCAGCAGTCTAGTGTTGACCAGGAGATGCTGTTCCTCTCTGGTCCTCTCTGACCTCTGGCTCTTCAATCTCTCTGCTCTTCATTCACAGTGGCCCCTGCTTATGGGGAAGGGAGTGATGCAGATGTCCTACATGTGGCTGAGCAATCCACTGACATTGACTCTCAGCATTGTGAAACATTGTACATTCTGTGTTACCCAGACTACACTGCACAGAATCCTGATGACATTGGAGATTGCAGTAATTCATGGGAGTAAACATAACAATTTGGTGGAAATTCAATACTCTGACCATTTAACATAAGAGTAATACATGCACATATTGAAAAGGGAGTTCGCCAACCTTGGGCTCACTGTCAGATGTACAGTAATTTTGATAGCTGAAATAATTTTCAATGATAAATAGGAACAGAAGAAAAGTAGGAATAGATATTATATACATGAATACACTGATATTTTGGAAACAACATGGCAGCTCTTGAGGAAACAAAGACATAGCCACCATGAGATCCAGCATTAGCACTGTTGGGTACAGATCCAGAGGACACAGCCAGTGTGTCAGAGGTTTGCTCAAATGCTCACAGCAGGGCCATTCACAATAGCCATGGAATGGGAACCACCAGGTGCCTGTCCACTGGGGAAGAACAAAGACATGAACATCCACACTGTGGGAAACTCCCCAGTCATCTCAAACTCTAGTTACAAGATCCGACCCAGTGCTGGCTTTCAGGAACTATGGAACATGGTCTATACGGGAGTAACAGTAAATCATAGCTTACACCATGCTGTCTAGTAATGTCCCTCTTATTTTTGTTCCCCATAGTGATAGCCATGCTTATTAAGGTGTCAGCTTTAATGCCCATGTGCTGGGTAAACTTGGGGTCTTTATGACACGGGAAAGAACAGTGAAGGATCTGAATACCCACTGGGAACACTGGGCAGCTAGGCTCACACTGTTTCTACTATCAGAGCCGTGAAACTGCAGATGCTGGGACAGATTAGACTGACTGAAAAGTGACACAAATGTTCTGCGCATTGAGAAACAAACGTATTGAGGTGATCTAACCCAAACCACATGGACTTGTGAGTTTCAACATGGAATTAACACATGAGTTCCCTTAAGATGCTACTGCACAGGACTGGAAAATTAATTTCACATTAAGTTCTGGTTCCAGGATTGCAATCAGGGTTGATCAGAATTTGTTCTTCTACTGCTCAGAAGAGGGTGAGGCTTTAAGAAGAGGGAACAACTTTTCACAATAATGAATGGCACTGGTATCTCTGTGCCAAAATACATCCACATAAAAGCAATGCTCCATCTTGGATGGTCTGCTACAGCCGCAGTGAGCCTGTGCAGGAGAGAACTCATGACCAGACTCAGGTCACAATGGCTACTCATTTTCCTGCTGTGCAAGCCTGTCTTTCCTTCAGGCAATCCGATTTGACACAATGTACAAGTGACACCCACAGGGTCCTTGTGCTCATGAGTGTTGTTACACGAGAGGCTACTTGAATACAAACACACACATTGTGTCTCCATTAAAACATCCTCATGCCAGAGCTGGACATTGCCAGGATTATTGAGCTGAAGGTTTACAGATTTTCACATTTACATACTGACTTTTTCAACATTCTGAATCACTACACAGAGCACAATGGCCCCATGGCCATGAGTGCCCAGCAATCTCCAGTAATGGGTGTCAGTCATGTTTTATATCCAGCGCCCCTTGATGAAAAACGTTGAAAACCTGGGGTGATTGACAGACTGCAGCTACTGCCCAGCCCAGGGGAAACAAGATGAGACAAAGAATCCCATGTCGGAGAAGGGCTAACAAAACTGCACCCAACACTGCATAACCTGCAAGTGCATGAGCCCAGTGGCTTGACACATAACTGGACAGAATGATCATTGAGAAGCACAGTTATTCAGGTGGATTATCCACTGAGGATGGGATGAGGACAAGCATGCGCTCCCAGGATTCTCTGCATCTCAAGCTGGGTCGCCCTGCAATGCACTCTATTGTAAGTCAGGCATGCTTTATGTTTATTCATTATTTATCTGTATATTTTCACGCTATTCCCTCTGAAACTAAGGACCACTGATCTTGTAGGCAAACACTCAACTAATAAACCCACAATCTACCACAAGCTAAAATATTACTTGTTGATGTGGGAGTGTCATATATCAATCTGTTGATTTCATTGGTTAAGCAATAAAGAAACTGCTAGGCCCATTTGATAGGCCCACACTTAGGTGGGTGGAGTAAACAGAACAGAACGCTGGGAGGAAGAGGAAGTGAGCTCAGATTCCACAGCTCTCCTCTCGGGAGCAGATGCCTGAGTGAGACGCCATGATCCGCTCCTGGGGCAGACACACGCCATGAAGCAAGCCGCCAGGTTAGACATGCTGAACCTTTCCCAGTAAGACCGGTGCTCACAGATTACTAGAGATGGGTTGATCGGGATAACAGAATTAGACAGTAAGGGCTAGGGCTAAAGGGCCAAGCAGTGTTTAAATGAATACAGTTTGTGTGTTGTTATTTCGGGGCATAAGCTAGCCATGCAGGCGGCCGGGGTGCTGGGAATGCAGCCCTGCCACGCCCCTATTACTACAACTTGTACACAGAGGTAAGGGAGTAAACAGGTATAGTGAATTTTGTGGCCGTGGAGAGGAACAGAAGATGGCACCTTGCAGATGAGTGCCAGCAATAAACCCAGATGCCTATGGAGAATCAGAGATGATGAGACAGAGGGTGAGTTCAGACATTTGAGATGAGGATGCAGCATTGCCAACTGTGTTCCTCCTCAGAAAAGACTGAGAGCCGAAACAAGATGTATGTAGGTGATTCCCATGGAGGTGTCTCTGTGAAACACTTCAAGCAACCACCACAAACCTGGGTGTTTCCAGGCATGCCTGACAGCTTGGGAGAGAACAAGGAGGGATCAAGCTGGGAAGTCACTGAGGCCATGATGCCCTTTGTGATTCCCAGAATGTAGTGAGATGAGGCTTCTGTGATGTCACAGGTAAACCCCTGCCTTAGCAAAAACAGTGTCTTTGCCTGAGGACAACACAGAATCCACAGAGGAGGGGAGGGATTCAAAGCAGGCCCAAGTGACTTGATGAGTCTGGGCTGTTTTCTTGGAAGGACACTAGCTGAATTCAGAACATGGGTGACTCACTCAGTGTGACGCACTTCTTCATTGGGACCTTAAATATGGAGACTAAACAGAGTGAGGGACTGGAAATGTTCCTGCCTGAGGACAGGTCATTCTAAGCAGGATGTGAAAGATTAGTGATGAGAAGTCTCATAGCAGCAGGGCTAGACCCCAAAGACCACAGGGAGAAAAACCCTCCTCTCACCTGAGAGAGGGGCCTTGGAAGGAAGCTGCACAGGTGTCAGTGTAGCAGGACTCCCACTTCTAGTCTAGAAAAGGAAGGTATTCAGAGATGTGGGCCAGGGCCCAATGAAGTAAAGAAGAGGGCCTGGGCCTAATGCTTAACCTGCAAAGGACTGAGCACAAAGATGAAGAGATGTGGGCCTGGGCCTAAACCATTCCCTGAAGAGGCCTGGGCCCAATGAAAAAGATATGGGGGCTATGGCCTAATTTTTTCCTGAAGAGGCCTAGGCCCAATGAAGAAGTGATGTGGGCCTGGGCCTAACCCTATTCCTGAAGAGGCCTGGGCCCAAAGAAGAAGAGAAGAGGGCTTGGGCCTAAGGCTTTACTGCCAAGGTCTGTGCCCAAAGAATAAGAGATGTGGGCCTGCGCCAAATCTTTATCCTGAAGAGGCCTGCGCCCATTTTTTCCTGAAGAGGCCTGGGCCCAATGAAAAAGAGATGGGAGCCTGGGCCTAATTTTTTTCTGAAGAGGCCTGGCCAAAAGAAGAAGAGATGTTGGCCTAAGCCTAATTCTTACCCTGAAAAGGCCTGGGTCCAATGAAGAAGAGATGGGGGCCTGGGCCAAACACTTCCTTTGAATTGGCCTAGACACAAAGAAGAAGAAATGTGTGCCTGGACCTAACCCTTTCCCTGAAGAGGCCTGTGCCCTAGGAAGGAGAGTGTGGACCTGGGTTACTCCCTAACACTGTAGATGCTATGACCCTAAGAAGAAAATTGTGGGCATGACCCACCTATATCAATAAAAAGACTTGAGACTAAAAGACAAACAGATGTTGGTTTGAGACTTTCAAACTGAAGAGTGTTTGGCCTTTAGAAGAAAAATATGACCCTTTCCCTGTTCAAAAATCTGAAGAGGCAGTTTTTAGACTGGGTCATTCACTAAGCCTAAGGAGACCTTGGCCTGAATAAAGAAGAAAAGTTGGACTGGGAATAATCTTGTCTCTGAAGAGGAATGTAACCCAGTAACCATGACCTGGTCTGAAGCCAGGCCTTATCTTCATGTCAATTTTTTTGACCACACCACAGCCTCATTTGTGACCAAGTCCAGCCCATTTTCACCAAGACAACTCGAATCCTCACCAGTGAGTGACATCAGATCATAGGCCATGAACTCTCATCAATAAGGAGATTATCTGATAGCTCCTTTTCTTCCGTCCTGGTTTGTGGGTTATAGTCATGATTGTCCCAACACAGGCAAACTTCTCACCAATGTGCCAAGGTGAAATCATGGATTCAAAATAATCTGGACCACACATGAATTTCAAACGACTGGGACACAGCTTGGAATGGAGGGTGAGTTTGCCACACCCTGGAATTCCTCTGTGTCCAGGTCAAGAAGAACAGTTTGACCTTTTGCCCAGCATAGGCCCAGGGTATGAAGACATGTGTGAAAATGCAAAATGAGTCAGGGCCGTTCTCCTCATGAAGCCCTGGACATCAAAAAGAGTGCCAAGGCCCAAACTAAAAACAATCAACATTTTGTTTAGCCCATGTACCATGAGGCACACTGGGCCTAGGCCTCATTTTCAGCTCTTTTATGACCAGCTCAGTCATCTATGCGGACATATGCCAGCTTGTTCACTCGTCATCTTGGCTTGGACTACACTACTCCCTTTCTGAGCATACTGGAAGCTGACATGCTCAGCAATAGGTGTGCAGAACAAACACCCATACTTTCTTCAATGGAGACCACACCCAAAACACATGTAAGCATGTATGAACCCCCGCTGTAATGGGCCGTGGGCTTACAAAAATGATATATCTATATAGACATAGCATACGAAAACGAGAGCCATACTGTGCCTGTAGCTGCCTGAGACAGAAATAACCTTACCTGAACTAAAGGGATCTTAAACCACTATCTTTAGGAATGAACAGATCTCAAATGTAACTCACACGACAGCCTGGTTTCTAAGAATTGCTGACTAGTGCATAATTGGTCCTCTTCTGGACACATTATAACTGCCAAGATTCAGATCCTGATGATGATCACCTGACTACTGCCCTAGGGGCCCGACCATGAACAGACCTCAAAGAAAATCAGCCTGCTCCTGAAGCACAGGTAGCCTGAGTGATCATCTTCAAGGGTGTGTGGGCCGCACCCTTGCTCCCTGCATTCCAGGACAAAATCCCACCTCAGAGGAGCCAGGCCTTAAAGGGCCCAAACCCCAACTTAAGGACCAAAAAAAAAAAAATGGATGCACCAAGAACCATAAGCTAGTCTGAATCCAGGCATTATCTTTATGTCAATTTCTTTGACCATGCCACAGCCACATTTGTGACCAAGGCCATGCCATGTTCACCAAGACAACTCGAATCCTCACCAGTGAGTGACATCAGATCATAGGCCATGAACTCTGATCACCAAGGAGATCATCTGACAGCTCCTTTTGCTTCCGTCCTGGTTTGTGGGTTATAGTCGTGATTGTCCCCACTCAGGCAAACTTCTCACCAATGTGCCAAGGCGACATCATGGCTTCGAATAATCTGGACCACACATGAATGTCAAACGACAGAGACACAGCTTGGAATGGAGGGTGAGCGGGCCGCACCCAAGAAATCCTCTGTGCCCAGGTCAAGAAGAACAGTTCGACCTTTTGCCCAGCATAGTCCCAGAACACAAAGACATGTGTGAAAAAACAAAATGAGCCAGGGCCAGAATAAGACACACAAAAAGGTGCATGTCCAAGGTTCATCAAAACCAGAAGAGTCCCACGCATAGACCAATCAGAGCCCTGGGACAATTGGCCCAGATCCGTTGTCCCTATTAAGCCCTGGAAAAAAAAAAAAACTAAACAGTGCCAAGGCCCAAACTGAAGGCAACCAACATTTTGTTTAGCCCATGTACCATGAGGCTAAATGGGCTAAGACCTGATTGTCAGCTCTTTCGCGACCAGCTCTGTCATCTATGAGGACACATCCAAGCTTGTTCACCTGTCATATTGGCCTCGACTACACTACTCCCTTTCTGAGCATACTAGAAACTGCCATGCTCAGCAATAGGTGTACGGACCACACACCCATACTTCATTTGATGCAGACCACACCCACAACACATGTAAGCATGTATGAAACCCCGCTGTAATGTGCCGTGGACTTACAAAAATAATATATCAATGTAGACATAGCATATGAAAACGAGAGTCATACTGATGGAGGAAGGTCATTGGCTAATAAAGGAACTGCCCTGGCCCATTTTATTGGTTAGGACATAGGTAGGTGGAGTAAACAGATCAAAATGCTGGGAGGAAGAGGAAGTGAGGTCAGAGACTCCACAGCTCTGCTCTCCGGAGCAGACGCCTCAGCAGAGACGCCATGCCCCTCTCCCAGGATGAAGCTCCGACCCAGGATGGATATAGGCTAGAATCTCTCCGGTAAGTGCACCTTGGGGTGCTACATACAGATGATTAGAAATGGGCTAAATTAATATGTGAGAATTAGCCTAGAAGAGAATGGGCCAAGCAGTGTTTAAAAGAATACAGTGTCCGTGTAATTATTTCGGGGCATAAGCTAGCCGGGCAGGCGGCTGGGGTGTTGGGGACGCAGCCCCGCCACCGCCCTTATTACTTCATCATACTGTGCCTGCAGCTGCCTGAGACAGACATAACCTTACCTGAACTAAAAGGATCTTAAATCGCTATCTTTAGGAATGAACAGATCTCAAATGTAACTCACACGACAGCCTGTTTTCTAAGAATTGCTGACTAGTGCATATTTGGTCCTCTTCTGAGTAACTGACTCCTGGACACATTATAACTGCCAAGATTCAGATACTGATCATGACCACCTGATTACTAACTAGAGGCCAGGCCATGAACAGGCCTCTAAGGAAATCAGTCTGCTCCTAAAGTGCAGGTAGCCTGAGTGATCATCTTCAAGGGTGTGCGGGCTGCACCCTTACTCCCTGCACTCCAGGACAAATCCCAATACAGAGGAGCCATGCCTTAAGGGGCCCAAACCCCATCTAAAGGATCAAAGGAAATGGACACCCAAGAGCCACGACCTGGTCTTAAGCCACGCATTATCTTCATGTCAATTTCTTTGACCACGCCACAGCCTCATTTGTGACCAAGGCCATGCCATGTTCACCAAGACAACTCGAATCCTCACCAGTGAGTGACATCAGATCATAGGCCATGAACTCTGATCAATTAGGAGATTGTCTGACAGCTCCTTTTGGTTCCATTCTGGTCCGTGGCTTATAGTCGTTATTGTCCCAACACAGGCAAACTTGTCGACAATGTGCCAAGGCGACATCATGGCTTCAAAATAATCTGGACCACACATGAATGTCATACGACAGGGACACAGCTTGAAATGGAGGGTGAGCGGGCCACACCCAGGAAATCCTCTGTGTCCAGGTTAAGAAGCACTGTTTGATCTTTTTGTCTGATTAGGACATATACATGTTCTACACACTATAACACCATACTTAGTTTTTGAAGAATAAGATAAAGGCCATAAACTGATATCAGTCAGTCCGTACAAGTTCCCTGATTACTAGTAAGTCAAGTCCATGTTAAATTTAGGGCGTATGGGCCACTCCCTCTCTTTACAAGGCCCAATCTTGTCTGACAGTAAGGGAGACAAGACGAGAAACCATGACTTGAATGTTACAAGGACCCTCTGTCCTTCGTTATAAGAACATGGTCATAACTAAATATCAAGAGTGATTAAATGGCACATGGTCCTACCGTGACTTTAACTGATTTTTATCCATGTCTAGGCTCCTTTCACCAAGCATATTAAATGCAGAAATAAGGCTTCCTGAGTTGATGACAGACCACAAATGGATAGCAATGTGGGCTGTGGCTCACTTTCCACCAAGATACCTGTGTCAGATTTGTATTCTCTTCCTTAAATCCAAGAGATATTCTCACCATGGAGAGGACTCAGGAATATAAAACATGGCCTTTATCATGTATGATAGACACCAGAGACATAATCTGGACAATTTGGCAAGATCTGTGTGTGTTCTGCAACCACAAGCCATTATGTGCCCAGCTGTCTCCAATAGATCCAGGACAAGTGAACGTATTTGTGTTGGCCAACACCACAGTCAGAGAAAAACAGAATTACCAGAGTTGGTATTGTAGTATGTGACATCAGCCTCACAAACTTCCAGACTGTGGTCCAAATCTTCATTTCCTGATATAATAGTTTCCCCATCTTCTCATTGCTGACTTTGTCCCTCAGCCTGACCTGATCAGAAACATCAAGTAATCTATTGGATTAAGATGACATGACCCAGGAATACAGACATAACTTTAATAAAAATGTGTAACAGAAAACCCTGAACTTCCGCCTCTGGAGGAATGTTTGGTGGCTATTCAAAGACTAGACATGTGTTCCTGTGTTTCTTCACAGGAACCCACCTAGAAGAAGCCAGAGTTATAACCTGATGACTACAGATCCCTTACAGGTCTAAAGCCTTGTGGTCACCAGTCTTAACTGTGAATTGTCGTTTCTACATTTTGTATATAGTTCTGAATAAATATGTTGATATGTTATTATGGTTTAGCTTGAAATTTCTATTTGGCCTTTCCTTTTTTCTGAAGATCGGTGAACCTCCATCCATGGTTTGTGTCTTTGTCATTTGTAGGAATTGCTTTAAAAAGCAAAAATTTAGTGAAAGGGGCCAATTAGGCAAGATCTGTCACCTAGCTGTAAAATCACCGGGATAAAATTTCTAATTTGGAGGGGCTGCTCCCAACCCCATCTGGTGCCAAAATCTGATTCAAGTTGCTGAGGAAGGTATGAAAGGCAGAGGAGTAACTGAAGGTTCAGTGTGGATCACATGACACTAGCATCTGGAAATTGTCCTCAGGTGAGACTACACGTGAGGAAGAATGGACTCCCACTGATATCCTCTGCATGGGGCCACAACACAGTCAGGTACAGTCCATGTCAGAGCAACAGTAAAATGTGCTCTGCTCTTTCAATTAGAGGTCCTTGAGGCTGACCTGTTGCATCTCTGGACTGCTTCTCATGGTCTTTGGAAGCACAAGTTGCAGATTTGTTGGTGAGTTCCATATTGTAATAGACACAGTGAGGGTGTCTCCTAGAAATGACGTGGAATCTGCACCCAGGGTACCACAAAATATGGAAGCCAAAATGAGGCAGAAGATGGACAGTGCCATTGGACCTGCTTTTGTGGCTGGAGGAAACCTCATCGGGACACAACCCAAGACAGAGAGCTATAGGCAATTGAGGAATCCTGTTAGAGGGAGAACTAGCTCTCCCTAGAGATGAGTCCTTTACCTGGTTATGCAGTACCTAGTACTCAGACCTGACATCTACACATGCAAACATCATTGAACAGGCACAGCCTATTGGAGTCATACATTTATGCATTTTTCTAAAAATATGTATCAGTAAGAAAAAAATCCCATGAATTTGAGTGAAGAGAAGAAAAAAGTTAAGAGAACAAGAAGGATAGTAAAAACGGTGAGTTTTTATTTTCAGTTTACAAATTATAATTGTAAAATTTTAGGAACTATTTAATGGGAGACTTGGCCAGGTTATATACTGAATATTGTAACATTTATACAGCGAATCAGACTTCTTTTATATGTATTGTATTTCAACACTCTTGTCTCTATACCTAGATCTCTCTTCTCCCAAGGAGACACAAACACATACATTGCAGCATCATGTTAGACATGTGGGTTCTATGGCGACAGGGAGAGCCATCTCGAGCCTTTAAATCAGCTGACATCAGGGCATAAAGCTCTATCCTGTCCTACAACTCTTCCACCCATACATTTCCACAAGCCCATCTCTCATAGTAAACCAATGGCTACCATGCTGCCTGCATCTGGAAGGAAAGAAACACAGAGAGAAGACCACAAGCTCAGCTTCTCACTGGAGCAGCAGAACCCTGGTTATTGTACAAGTACCTGAGTGAGTCAGAAAGCCAGGACTGTATATATATCAATTTATTTATATATATGTATATATATATATATATTTCAATTTCACTTTTAAATTTAGATATACACGCACCTCAAATACATTTACAATGCTTTTGTGTTATCTACAAGGAAATTAAACCATTTTCTCTTTTTATGCAAATGAGTTGAATAGCTGGTCCATATCAGGGATTAATCTTTGAGATCTTTGTAATTTTCTCAGGAGAATCCAAAGAAATGAGAGACCCTGGGTACATAAAGAACTTGTTTATATTGTAACAAGTTAAGTGCCATTTATTACCTGAGTGCCCAAATCCCAGAAGAATTCTTAAAATGTGGTTTTCAGTATCCAGAATATCAGCCTCTTTATTTATCTCTACTTTGTCAGTATGTAATCTCTGGTCTGATATTTGACACCAGGTCAGGAATTTATTGCTACACAGGCAATTCTGACCTTGAACTCATGTCTCTCCTCCTTTCTCTGTCTCAAGTTAAGAGATTCCAGACCACGACATGAACACACAAGGCTTGCAATCTTCACACCTGACCTCAATGTGGAGGCTTTTAAATGGTTCTGCAATGACAAGGAGGATCAAGAACAGGTGGAGTAAACACCAATTCATCTTGAACCCAGCTCTCTGCATTTCTACCTAAAGGTTACATTGATGAGGGACACTTATGTACACAGAAGTGTCAAACAGCAAGAATATTAACTAAATTTTATGTAAAATCAACGAAAATTAAGCTTGTACAGTTCTATCTTACATAGAAAGTAGCTTTAAAAATCATTTTGTAAAATTATTCTTTTTACCTACATTTTATGTTAAATATACTGATTCTACAAGGAAGTATGGCCTCTATTTGTAATTTTGCAACATTTCTCAGTTAGGGGAGGGGCCTGTGAGCTCCTTTCCCTTCCATGCTAGAATACTGACTGGCTTGATTGCAGAGCTCCTAAGTGCAGCAGGACTCTCATGTCCAGAAGACACAGCTTCATTGCAATTCTTTGACCTCTGAATATAAAATCTGTTCATCCTTTTTCCAGGATGGTGTCTGAACCTCAGAGGAAGACGTTAAATGAATAACACATTTATTCCTGTGAATTCCACAGACACTTCTTCTCTGAGTTTTGAGTTTTTGTGAATCACAGGTTCCTGCATTAAGAAACTTCTCTGATGAGGAGATAGAGCTCTTTAACTTATGAGTATAGAGATGTGAAGTCAGGGGGAAATTTGATGTGAGAATTTAATGTAGTAATTGTGGTTGGTCTACCATGGAGGCTTGGGAGTTTGCCAGACATAGGTTTTTCTACAGATTAAAGGTATAAGATTATATATAATTATGTGTTTCCAAAAGCATCATACATGAAAAAATTATCAAAATATAAAGAACAAGCAAGAGGAAAGAGAGTTCTGCAGGTGGAAAGATAAAGAACAAGCTGCCAGCATCAGGATTCCAGAGTCTCAGACAATTTGTTGTTGTCCTCTCACATGGTGATTGATAGAAGAGTGACAGACACCATGTGATTACATGGCACTTATGTGATAAATTCACTCCAACAGACCCTTATAACCATGACACCAGTCCTCCATGAGGATGAGAACAGGAACATCTCCAACCTCCCAGTACTAATGCCCTGGTGAGCAAAGAACCAACCCTTCCCTAATCATGGACACATGGAGGATATAGTTGTCAGACTATGTAATCGTCTGTTCTGTCCCTTTAAGAGATAAACCACACCAACTCCCTCCACTGTCTGTGGAGGCAAGTCTTGGATCTTCAGCTTCCAGCCCGAGTCCCTGAGTCCTTTCTGCGCTCTCTCTCTCTCTCTCTCTCTCTCTCTCTCTCTCTCAGGCAGCTTCTGTTTCTCCCTTCTCCCCACTTCTTTCCTTACACCTTCTGTTTCTCTCTCCTTCTCTCTCTCTCTCTCTCTCTCTCTCTCCCTCTCTCTCCTCTCTGTCTTGGCCTCTCTCTCTGCTTCTCCTCCTTCTCCCCTTCCTTTCCATAACCCACTAAATAAATATCCAACCTCACTCTGCATGGTGTGCCTATCCATGGCTTTGTCTGTTGTGCAGGCAGTGTGGCTCCCTGCCTGGGACCATCCACCTTTGGAGACCTGTGGTGTGGTCTCATGGAGTGCCCATGTGTCTGTCTCTTCACATGGAACTGACAGCTCCATTGAGGTCCCTTATCCACCATGAGACAAAACCAAATGCTATCACACAGACCTATATCTTCTCAATCCCAGATGCCTAGACAGCAGTGTGAAAATACAATCAAGAAAAGCTAAGACAATGTCTCTATTGGAGCCCACTGTGACAAAGCAGGCACGGAATATTCCTACATACATGAAAGACAAGAAACAGAGCTTACTGCAGCATGTGTGAAGATCATAGGGGCACTTAAAAAGAAAAAACATCTCAGTACAAAATCCAGGAAAATATATAAACCATGTAATGATGTGAATGAGCCCCTTTTAAAAATCTAGGAAAACACAAAGTATGCAAGGAAATGATTAAAACTGTTCAAGACCTAATAAAGAAAGTAGAATAGTGCTGCTATGAACATCGTAGAGCATATACTTTTGTTGTATGATAAGGCCTCTCTTGGTTATATTCCCAAGGGTGGTATTGCTGGGTCCAGGGGTAAGTTGATCCCGAATTTCCTGAGGAACCAAAACACTGATTTCCAAAGTGGTTGCACAAGTTTGCATTCCCACCAGCAATGGATGAGTGTACCCCTTTCTCCACAACCTCTCCAACAAAGGCTATCATTGGTGTTTTTTATTTTAGCCATTCTGACAGGTGTAAGATGGTATCTTAAAGTTGTCTTGATTTGCATTTCCCTGATCGTTAAGGAAGTTGAGCATGACCTTAAGTGTCTTTTGGCCATTTGAAGTTCTTCTGTTGAGAATTCTCTGTTCAGCTCAATGCCCCATTTTATAATTGGGTTGGTTAGCCTTTTACGGTCTAGTTTCTTGAGATCTTTATATATTTTGGAGATCAGACCTTTGTCAGTTGCGGGGTTGGTGAAGATCTTCTCCCAGTTAGTGGGTTGCCTTTGTGTCTTAGCAACAGTGTCCTTTGCTTTACAGAAGCTTCTCAGTCTCAGGAGGTCCCATTTATTCAATGAGGTCCTTAATGTCTGTGCTGCTGGGGTTATACATAAGAAGTGGTGTCCTGTGCCCATGTGTTGTTTGTGATAGCCAGAACCTGGAAACAACCTAGATGCCCTTCAATGGAAGAATGGATGAAGAAAGTATGGAATATATACATATTAGAGTACTACTCAGCAATAAAAAACAAGGACTTCTTGAATTTTGCATGCAAATGGATGGAAATAGAAAACACTATCCTGAGTGAGGTAAGCCAGACCCAAAAAGAGGAACATGGGATGTACTCACTCATATTTGGTTTCTAGCCATAAACCAAGGACATTGAGCCTATAATTAGTGATCCTAGAGAAGCTAAATAAGGAGAACCCAAAGAAAAACATATTGGCATCCTTCTGAATATTAACCTTCAGCAAGCGATGAAAGGAGACAGAGACAGAGACCCACACTGGAGCACAGGACTGAAATCTCAAGGTCCAAATCAGGAGCAGAAGGAGAGAGAGCACGAGCAAGGAACTCAGGACTGCGAGGGGTGCACCCACACACTGAGACAATGGGGATGTTCTACTGGGAACTCACCAAGACTAGCTGGCCTGGGTATGGAAAAGCCTGGGATAAAACCGGACTCTCTGAACATAGCGGACAATGAGGACTACTGAGAACTCAAGAACAATGGCAATGGGTTTCTGATCCTACTTCACGCACTGGCTTTGTGGGAGCCTAGGCAGTTTGGATGCTCAACTTACTAGACCTGGATGGAGGTGGGGGTTCCTTGGACTTCCCACAGGACAGGGAACCCTGATTGCTTTTCAGGCTGGGGGGGGGACTTAATTGGGGGAGGGGGAGGGAAATGGGAGGCGGTGGTGGGGAAGAGACAGAAATCTTAAATAAATAAATAAATAAATAAATAAATAAATAAAATAGATTGCTTATTTCCCCTGAAAAAAAAAAAAAGAAAGTAGAATAGATGAGCAAGATCCAAACTGAGAAAACTGGAAATGAAAACTGTATTTGAGCAGCAACTACAAAGGCAACCCTCAGCAACAAAGGACAAGAAATTAACAATAAAAAAAAAGAAACCTGGCATTGAAGATAAGGTAGGGAAAATGGATATATCAGTCAAAGAAAATGTATCCTAATTCTTGACTACATTAGGGTAGCTTTTAGGCAGCATAGTATCTGAGAACAGCGCTGCCCAAGTCCACTGTTGCAATCCATTAAGAACACAGAAAGGAAGACAAGGTCCCGGGACAGGCAAGCAGAAGCTCCTGCACTGCTGGACTCTCCTGCACTTGGTCTCCAAGTCCCGAGCATGGCTCTTAACACTCTTGTCAACTCTCCGATGGCTTCAGCTCCACATCCCTTTCCCTACATTGTGCTTCCATGGTCTCCTGCCTCCTTTCCTTTATCTCTCAGGTGGTCGGTAAAATGGGTTTTCAGGGAGCTAATATTATACTTAGATTATAAGTCCCCCTAAAACCAACTAGGGGACCAAGTCCTGTATGTAAAATAAAGAGCCTTTATTCTTAGACAAGTTTGCAAACTTGGTCTCTTTCTGTGTCCAAAGTGTTTGAGTGGTCTGAGAGCCTTGAGCTTAGTAGGGCTGGTGTTTTTGTAGTAGCAAAGGTGGCTGAGGGATTTCTAAGGTTCAGGACCCCTACTTGGCTGACATTAATCTCTGGGTGTCCTGGTCTAAAATGACTGTGTGCTTGCAGATGATTCTGTCTACAATGGTTGGAACGTTAGGAAATTCCTTTGGATGGTTTATTCCTGGGTGGTGCCCGGGTAGTCTCAGTTTGTAGTCTTTCTTGGAACCAGGGTAAACTACTGAGAGTCAGGCCTCTATTGAGTTTGTCAACACTGGGTCCTACACCAAAGCTTCTGAAATTCTCCAGTGAGTCTCTGTATCCTACAAAGAAGTGAGTTAGAAGCATTTAATCTCTCCTAAGTTTCTCCCATGGCACTCATCCCTTGCCTTGTATTTTATACTGAACACAACAGAACATTTCTCCTTCAGTGTTGTCTGCTTTCCCTACTAATGCTATCCTTACCTGGCTCTTCAGTTTTGCTATGAATCTTCCATGGGAGAAGTAGGTGAAGCTGTAACTGAGAAACATCCTTCAGAGATCCTCTACCCTCAGAGACACCAAGCTACTCAAACAACATATTAGCCTTACAGGGACTTAAGAAACCAGATAGAAACTGTCAGAGAAGCTGGTAGGCTAACTGCAGATCCTTACCTCTGTCTCCTTTCCTCCAAATCCAAGGACCCAAGCTCACACTCAGCTCTGTAACACACCATCTGCTGAGGCCTCTACTTCCTTTCTGCCCTCTTCTTCAGGAGATCATGCAGATCTTCCTCTCCAATCTTCCTCTCCAATCATGACATTGACCCAGGCCATAATGCCAGCAGACATTCCCTGGGACCTGCCAGCTCAGCCTGCCGGAGAAGCAAGTAGGCCAGTGAAGCAGGGAGGCAAGTTTGAGACCTTCACCGTCCCTCCTCTCCTCCAAATCCAGTGCTTCAGTCTCATGCCCAGCTCTGTAACAGTTACCTGTTGTGGCCTCTCCTTATCCTCTGCCCTCATTCCCAGAGGACAAAGCATAAACTAGTGAACATCCTGCTTTCCTATCTCCTGGGGATACCCTGAAAACCTCTGCCTTCAAGCCCATCCCCAATTCTAAGTGTCAGCTCCCAATCCCATTATGCACATTCTAATCAGAAGACCTATGGCCTTTTCTTGCAGGATCCCAAAACAATAACCTACTTGGCAATACACAGAAAACACACTCACCTAAATCCAGAACAGACAACACAAACCAAGGTATATATGAAACACACCTTACAAAGACAAAAGGAACTAATAGTATCAATAAGATGAATCATCCCAAACCCAGATGCCAGTATGAAAACATTCAAAAACAGCCAAAACAAGCTCTGCCCACTAGAGGGCAGCATCTCTACTAGATTAGGCCCTGGGAAATACAACAAGATCTTAAAGTAGACTATATATGTTAGAGATCCTTAAGAAAACATAAATTAATACCTTAAAGAAATCTATAAAAAACACATACAGTCAATGGAAGAAAATGAATCAAGCAATTCAAGACCTAAAAGTGGAAAAAAAAATTAATAAAGAAAACTCAGCCTTAGGGAAAAATGGAAATGATATCTTTAGGAAGTCAAGCAAACTGTAGAGTTAAGATTCAATACCAGAATAGAAGAGATGGAAGAAAGAATCACAGACACTGAAGATAAGAAGCAATGGATAACTTAGTCAAAGAAAATGTTAAATATATATATATATATTTGGCACAAAACATCCAGGAAACCTGGGCCACTCTGAAAAGCTGAAATCTGAGAATACTAGGAATAGAGGAAAAAGAAAAATCCCAGATCAATGGCATAGAAAATATTTTCCACAAAATCACAGAAGAAAGTTTCACTATCGTCTGGATCAATGCCTACCAAGGAAAAAGAAACATACAGAACACCAAATATACAGGACCAGAGTAGAAATTCCCATGACAAATAATAATTAAAGCAGTAAATGTAGGGAACAAAAAAGAATATAGAAAGCTGAGAGAGAAGAACACAGATGGAGTGTGAAGACAGACCTTTTAGATAACACTGGACAGCACGATGGAGTGTCTGAAAGCCAGAAGGACCTGGACACATGTTCTGAAACTAGAAAGAATATGATTTAGTTCAGACTACCATCCCTATCAAACTTTTCTAATGCAATAGATGGAATAAAATTCCAGCATAAAACCAAATTGAAGCTTTAGTATAAAAACAAACAAAACAAAACAAAAAAAAACCCAAAATTCAGCCAGCACAGAAGTTGCCAATAGAATACCATCAAGCTGAATAGGCGAACAACTCCCAAAAAAGCAAAAGGAATAATAAGCCACATCAATAAATCACAAGTAGGGAAACATGCTCGTGCACACACACACACACACACACACACACACACACACACACACACACTTTCCACAACTAAAAATAAACAGGAATCAACAACACTGCTCACTGGTTTCTCTCAACCTCAATGGTCTCAATTCCCCAATGAAGAGACACAGACTAACAAACTGCTTAACAACAGGACCCATCCTTTTCCTGCATCCTGCAATCCCACCTTACATCTCCTGCATCCGACAATCACACCTTACTTCTCCTGCATCCTGCAATCCCACCTTACATCTCCTGCATCCGACAATCACACCTTACTTCTCCTGCTTCCGACAATCACACCTTACTTCTCCTGCATCCTACAATCACATCTTACTTTTCCTGCATCCTGCAATCACATTTTACTTCTCCTGTATCCTGCAATCACACCTTACTTCTCCTGCATCCGACAATCACACCTTACTTTAAGGACTGACATCACCTCAGGGTAAATGAATGAAAATGATATTCTGAGCAATTACTGAACCTAAGCAGACAGTTGGTCATTCTAGTAACTAAGGGAGATGTCAAACCAAAATGAATCAAAGAGATAGGGTGATGGAGAAGGGTCATCTGTCTATTGGTTAAGGTCATATGTCTATCTGTTGCTTTCATTGGTTAATTAATAAAGAAACTGCTTGGCCTTTGATAGGACAGAAAATTAGGTTGGTGGAGTAGACAGAAGAGAATGCTGGGAGAAAGAAGCCGAGTCAGGCAGTCGCCATGATTCTCCCACTACAGACAGATGCAGGTTAAGATTTTTCCTGGTAAGCCACCTTGTGGTGTTACACTGATTATTAGAAATGGGTTAGATCAATATGTAAGAGCTAGCCAATAAGAGGCTGGAACTAATGGGCCAGGCAGTGTTTAAAAGAATACAATTTCCGTGTAATTATTTCAGGGCATAAGCTAGCCATGCGGGCGGCCGGGTGCCGGGGACACAGCCTAGCCGCTCCTAATACAACAATAGGGAAGGACACTGCACTCTCTCAAGGTGAATCCTCCGAGGTGACATTTCAGTTCTTGACATTTCTGTACCAAAAACAAGGCCACCTAACTTAATGAGAGAAACACTACTCCAGCTAAAATAAAATATCGACCATTGCTGACCACTACTAGTGGTACACTTCAATACCCCATTGCCCTGGGGGCTGGGGACAGATGTCACCCTCGACACTGCCCAGAGCCTGGTGCTGAAAGGAAAGGGAGAGGCAGAAAGGTCCTTGTGCTGGGTGTATGTGAAGGGTCGAGGGCAGTAGGATCCCACTGACATGGGTGTTCTGCTTGTCACTGGGGGACAGAGTGAGGTCTGGGCCTGGGATGCTCACAAGGACAGTATCTTTGTCCATGTCTCTGACACGCTATGGTGGTCGGGTCTGTGTGATATCCATGGCTCCTGTTTGAACCACGGGACTGCAGACATCTGGAAGTCAGGAAACCTCGTATGACCATATCAGAATCTGTGAGATGTGCCCCTTCAGGGTCCATGGCATTTAAAAAGATCTGTCCTGCTATCCAAGTTCGTGGTGACATCTGGGCCCAGATTGTTACCAAGGACTATAACTGTGCCCATGACCCTACAGTATCAGGGATCTTTGTTGTTGTTAGGGGCTCTTGTTGTCAAGGAGGGAACATGCAGAGCCCCATGGTTTGAGCCAACATCTGAGGCCTTGTTGTGTTTGAGGGTCATGTGTGTGTTTCTGGCATGCTGCTGCTGGGGCCATGCAAATCTGGGTGACTTGTGATACCAGGTAGGGCTATGATGACATCCAGGCCCAGGCTGATGCAAGGGACATTCCTGGGTCTGTGGTGATACTGCAGCTTGGGTTTATATTGGTGTCAATGGCCTGTGTTGTCATAAAGACGACATTGAAGCCCAGAATCTGAACATGGTTTAATATCCAAGAACCATGCAGCTGATGGGGCCATACAGACCTCAGTGATATGTAGTACAAACCAGGGCAATGTTGCTATAGTGGCCAAACTGTGGCAGGGACCATGTCTGAGATTCTGGCCCAGCTGCAGCAGGGATCTGTGTTGATGTCTGAAGCTCCTGTTGCCATCAAGGGCAGTGCAGATGCCCCAATCTGGGCTGCCACCTGAGACCATGTTGGTGTTTGAGGGTCACACAGTTGCTGGGTCCATTCTCAACTCGGGATCCCACACTGCCAAGCAGAGCCATCATGACATCCTGGCCCTGGTTGTTTCAAAAAATATGGCTTGGAATATGGTCCATTCATAGTCAGGATATGTGTTGATAACCATGGCCATGATGCTACTGAGAAACTTGAAAACACCTGGGCTCTGCTGCCACCTGGGGCCATTTTAGTTGCTGAGCTCTGTGCTGCTGCTGATGCCATGCAGAATTGAATTGCCTGCAGTGCCATGTAGAGCCATGGTGTCTTCTGGACCTGCGATGGTGCCAAGGACCATGTTTGTGTCCATGCCCTGCTGTATCCTCTGACTCTGCTGGTATCTGTGGCTCCTATTCCCACTGAAGACAGTGAGGATGGGCTGCACAGAGTTGGTCCTTTGCCACACTGGCTGCAGCACAAGGGAGGACTGGCCCTACATGTACCAACTGCAGCACTCAAGGGACCTGCACCTCACCTGGACAGCACAGTGGAGCTGACCCAATTGGCAGGGGTGCAGATGAGTCAGACCTGAAGTTAGGAGAGTGGGAGAGCTGTCCCCATTATCTGTCACCAGTGGTGTGGGTGAGAAAGGGATGCACACCCCCTGGGTCCCTCAGCATCTACTGCAGTCAGGAGAGCTGGTCCCAAGATCAAGAGAGCAGGAGAACTGACCCTGTCCCCCGAGAACTGCTGCACTCTGGATACCAGCCCTGCACTTATCATGGACAACATAATGGAGTTGATGGCGTTGAAGGGCAGCACATGATCTGACCCAGAAATGTGCATTAGAAAAATACACACTGGAAAGAAATAGCGTCTTCAGCTGACATTGCAGGTCAGCTGCATGGCTGCACGTAGAAGAATGCCAACAGATGCATACCTCTCTGCTACACAGAATTGAACTCTAAATCGATCCTCAACATAAAACTAGATATGCTAGGCCTGGTAGAAGAGAAGGGGAAACAGCCTTGAATTCATTGGCAGAGGAAAAGTCTTTCTGAATAGATTTGATTAGCACAGGCACTAACATCAACAGCTACTGAGTGGACCTCATGTAACTGAAAAGCTTCTGCATGGCCAAGGAAAACATCATCCGTACAAAGTGGCAGGCTAGAGAATGGGAAAAAAATTATCATCAACCAACCATACATCCATATATCCAACAAAGAGTTAATAATAAAAGAATGTATAGAACTAAAGAAATATATATGAAGAATGTAATGTAAATATGAAGAATTCAATGTAAAATATTGTATATAATTCTCAAAAGAAGGAACTCAAATGGCTGAGAAACAGTTCAAGATATGTTCTACATTATTAGCTATCAGGTAAATTCAAGTCAAAACAATGTTGAGATTTCATCTTACATCCATCAGAATGGCTGAGATCAACAGAACAAATGACAGCTTAGCTCGTGAGGCTGTGGAATATGAATGCACATACATTACTGGTGGGACTGGGAACTCACACAACCACTATGGAAATCAGTGTGGGTTTCTCAGGACTATGGGAACCAGTTATCTTCCTCAGGAACCAGTGGTAACAGTCATGCATACATTCACAGGATACTCTCATCATAGCAGAGACACACTTGCTTAACAATGTTCATTGCTGCTCTCTTCGAAGAGAGGATGGAAAACGGCTTAGATATCCCTCAAAGGAACAACGGATAAAGAAATGAGGCACAGTTATACAATGGAGCATTCCTCAACCCTTAAAGAAAATGGCATCATGAATTTGGAGACAAAGGAAAGGAAATAGGAAAATTCACCCTGACTGAGGTACCCAGATCGAGAAAAATAAATATAGTATATATGTTCACTTATTATGAATGCTAGTTATTAAAAGACTCAAACACCAAGTTACAATGCATAGAGATAGAGAGTTTATATATACAAAAAATGATTAGGTCAGACACATGGATTTCCCTAGGAGAGAGAAATAGAATTTCTGGGTTAACTAAGGGCTGGGGAAATGATAAACAGAGGATCAGGTGGGGAGGGGAGTATAGATTGGGTTGAGGGATAAAATGCAGAGAGAGGCAGCTGAATTTGAGGGACATTTCAAGGTGATATGGAAAACTAGTGCAGGGGAAACTCCTTCATATATATGCAGGTGATCCTAATGAAGTCTAATAAAGAAGAAGACAGAATCCCAAATGGCCATCCCTTGTCACCAAACAAGACTTCCTGTACCTAGACCTTTTTCTTTTCAATTGACTTGTTGATCAACAGGTACCATGGAAATTCCCCGAAACAACTCAAGCTATTGCCAGGACAATGCGTCGCTCTCCACAAACTGACAGCAAGGTCCCATTGCTGAGGTCTACACCACATAACTCAGTGGATATGGAGAATTCGAATGCTGACCACATGGAGTCTTCTTCTTACATTAAGGTGTCTGCAGGAAGTGCTAGGGCCATGGGGGCACAGAATTTGTGTGGAGAATCCAACCAATATCTGATCTGAATTGAGGTCCACTCCACAATATAGAACCCATACCAACCATTGTTTGTGTGACCAGCCATGAATGACTAGAGAGCCTAGAATCCTACAGAAAAACCAAACACTACTAGTCAAAAAGGGGGAGCAGTGGGGGGCATGTAGCAGAGGCATGGAGCTTTAATCCCATCAATCAGGAGGCAGAGGCAGGAGGAACACTGAGTTAGCATCAACAGCTAATTCCAGGACAGTCAAAAATGGAACATGTCTCAGAAAAACAAACCAAAACACCCAAAATTATTAAAGACGAAAGAAAGAAAGAGAATGAAAGAATCAGTTTCTACAAATAAAAAAGCATTCTATAAAATTGTGTTGTCCCTACAGTTTTAGCAACTGTACTGACCTACAAGGAAGGACGACCTCTACTTGTAATTTTGCAAATCCCATCAGCTGTGGCATTTGCTTGGATCACTAGATGTAGGGTTAAGCCAGCCCCTTAGGGGGTGGGCTTGCCTTAGGCGAATGTTTACTTATAAATCAGGAGTGCAGAGCCCCCGCGCCCCTTCCTGCTTCTTGTTCTCCGTGGGAACCGTGGTAGTGTAAGTCTAATTTCCCCATTAGAGCTGTGTATATATTTTACAATCTGTTTTGCAGTAATTTACACAGTTACATTTTTGGCATCCAATGATGGGCACTTGCCCCCACCCCGGCATGGGGGGGGCGCAAGCTCGATCTTTAACAGCCTTTGCGAGCAAGATTAGCTACCGGAAGCACGTTTGGAATCAAGCGCGTAGCCCGCTAGCTAACACAGCATGCTCCCGGGTGCCGCTTTTGCTTTTTAGTTCATGACTCGGGGCCCAGTGCAGAGTCTGAGATACACTTGGCCACACACATGCCCATTCCACCCTGCCTGCTCGCCGGAGCAATTAACCCCTCCCTGCCTGCCTTGGCGTTTTGAGTGGAACCCGGAAGCTCAAGTACCTGCAGTTTTGCAACAAAAGCCGCCACAGTGGCAGATTTGGTCTGATTCAAAGTGACCCCTTCCGCGACCACTCTAACTCCTCAGGCAGAACAATAACATTTGGTTTTGAGTTATTTCAGACCGGCTCTCCTCGTGGACTCTTTCGCCACCACTGGCAGGAACCAGTCATTGCAGGTAAAAAAAAATTTCTTTTATACATAAAATGCCTGAAAACGTTACAATTCAGCACTTTAACAGCCTTTTTGAGTGTACCATGTGGGAGACTTTACAAGAGGTGTCTATCACCCCACTTCTATGGATATTTCTGGGATTCGTAGTTTTCCTTGGCACTATATGGTTTGATAATAGAAATATGATAAAATCTTTAAGAGACGAATCCAGGATTCTTAAGGCAGAGGTTGAACGTTTAAAAACTATTGAGAATGACAACAATCTTCTCAAGAATCAGTTTGAAGTTCTCCAGGAAGAGAACAGATCTTTGTTTAAGATGACTCGGTTAACTGAGCAAAATTTAGAAAAGGTACAGGCTGATGTTAAGGAGAAATTCATTACTATGGAAGAAGGAACAGCTAATTTGGATTATAAACTTCAGCAGTCCTTTTCTGTAGGAACTGAAACATTAACTGAGAGAATCAAAAGTGCTGAATGTGACAATCGAATTTTGTCTAAAACTTATGACAGATTGGTGGAAAGATTGTCAATACAAGAAGGCACAGTTTATGCCATAAAAAATATGTCCAAAGATGAGAAGTTACCTCTAATGGATAAACTTCATACTTTAGAATCCTCAATGAAGGCTTTGGAACATAATTCTGGACAGGAGATACAGACATTGCAGAAGGCAATGGTGAATAGAATTGAAAAGTTTGAGGAATTTCTAAATTCTGATGAAGAAGAGCAAAGGGTAGAAAGGCAAATTTTAACTACATCTGTGAATAAATCCCTCTGGGACAATTTCCACAAAGCTCTACCTACAGCTCTACCTGCCTTTCCAGTAATAACAACAGAGAAGGTGATTGGTTCTAGAAACCCTAGGGTCATCAAAGAAGATACATGGGAGCCTGTCTGTATGAATGATCTCAAAGAAATTAAACAGGCTGTCATGACTTTTGGGATGCACACCTCTTTTGTTAAAGAGATACTAAAATCTTGGGCCACAACAAGCAGAGCAACCCCCTCAGACTGGCTTCAGCTGAGCTTCGTGGTCCTTGAGA
Source organism: Microtus oregoni (assembly GCF_018167655.1). NCBI lineage: Eukaryota > Metazoa > Chordata > Mammalia > Rodentia > Cricetidae > Microtus > Microtus oregoni. The sequence goes on from NW_024543874.1 coordinate 2,855,763, forward strand.
GTGGACCGCATATGAAATGGAAATGCTTATTCAGGCAAGAGGCTAGACTTTTAGAACAGCAGGAAAAGGTGAAGGGAATTGACATTTCCCTAGATAAAATTCTAGGTGAAGGGCTCTTTTCCGACCCTCAGGAACAAGCTAATTTGGATGAAAACACACTCTCCATGTGTACTACAGCAGCCTTAAGGGCTTGGGACAGGGTACAAGACCCAGGACAGAGAATGGAATCATTTGTCAGAGTTAAATAGGGTCAGAGAGAACCCTTTAGTGACTTTTTACAAAGACTAACCAAGGCTGTACAAATAGGGATATCTGACCCAGAAGCAAGACGTATAATGATTGAGTCTTTGGCTTATGAAAATGCAAATGTGGAATGCAAAAAGATTTTGGGGCCTTTAAAGCTCAGATCAGCGCCCTTGGAAGAATGGGTCTTGCATATACTGAATGTTGATACATTTGACTATGGCACTGAAGCATGGGTAGAAGAAGCAATTTCCAATGGTAAAAGGAGACACCAGAATACCAAATGTTTTAATTGTGGCAAAATGGGTCATATGAAAAGGAATTGTAGACAATGGATTTTCAGAAATAATAATAATGCATCTTCTAGAAATAACAGAAATCGGAGGACTCAGCCTTCAGGTTTATGTAGAAGATGTGGAAAAGGCAGACATTGGACGAATGAATGCAGATCTACAAGAGATAGACAAGGCAACCTGATACAGACGGGAAACGTGAGGGGGGGCCTCACAGGCCCCCATGGCAAACATGGTTCAGTCATTTCCAGTTACTTCAGAGAACGTGCCTCATCAGGACAATTAGGAAACCCCATGCCTACTGTTACAAGCAATAATGATCAGAAAGATGAGTTCCGTGTGTTTTGGCAAACTTCTATAAGTGATCAAAGACCTAAGCTGAGAGTGTGTGTATATGGCAGTTTTATTACTGGCCTGCTGGACACAGGTGCTGATGTAAGTATCATTACCCCAGAATCTTGGCATCCATATTGGCCTCTTCAGAATGTAAATGTTCAGCTCCTGGGAATTGGAACCCTATCTTGAGTAAGGCAGAGCATGAGATGGGTTGAATGTATAGGGCCAGAGGGACAAATAGGAAAAATAAGGCCATCTGTAGCCAATATTGCAATGAATTTATGGGGTTGTGACCTATTACAACAATGGAATACCCAAAGTAACATTCCTGCTACTACTAGAGTCTATATTTCTGAGAATAATATTAAAAGATATTACAAACGGAGAAAATCGGCCATTCGGGTTGTTCAAGAACAAGCAATCGGGCTAGAGAGATGGCTCAGTGGTTAAGAGCATTGCCTGCTCTTCCAAAGGTCCTGAGTTCAATTCCCGGCAACTGCATGGTGGCTCACAACCATCTGTAATGAGGTCTGCTGCCCTCTTCTGGTTTGCAGACGCACACAGACAGAATATTGTATAATGTATACATAATAAATAAAAAAAAGAACAAGCAATTGATGTCCCTTCAGAGATACCAACAGCCTTGCCTCTAAAATGGTTGACTGAGTAACCAATATGGACAAAGCAATGGCCTTTAGCTGAGGAAAAGTTACAGGCTTTAGAACAGCTGGTACAAGAGCAATTAGATGCTGGACATATAGAAGAATCTACCAGCCCTTGGAATTCTCCTGTATTTGTGGTTAAGAAAAAATCAGGTAAATGGAGAATGGTGACAGATCTCAGAGCTATCAACAAGGTTATTCAACCTATGGGTCCTCTGCAATCTGGAATCCCTTTGCCCTCTTTATTACCAAAAGGATGGCCTCTCATAGTTATTGATTTAAAGGATTGTTTTTTCACTATACCTTTACAAAAAGAAGATAGAGAAAAATTTGTCTTCACAGTGCCTACTTATAATAATTCTCAACCTTCGAGGAGGAACCACTGGGCTGTCCTCCCCCAGGGTATGTTAAATAGCCCCTCCTTGTGCCAATATTTTGTGAATCAACCATTGCAAATGATCCACAAGAAATTTCCCAAATCTATAATATATCATTACATGGACGACATTTTGTTATCCGATTCAAACATGGATACCTTGAACAGATTGTTTGAAGAAATAAAGATACTTTTACCTAAATGGGGATTGCAAATTGCTCCTGAAAAGATTCAGAAGGGAGATTCTGTTAATTATTTAGGTTATAGAATAGGTTTGCAAAAAATTAAGACACAAAGGGCACAAATTAGGAGAGATCGCCTAAGGACTCTTAATGACTTTCAAAGACTGTTAGGAGACCTTTCCAGTCTACGACCAGCTATTGGGATAACACCTGATCTAATAATTCACTTGAACAAAACCTTGGATGGTGATAAAGATTTAAACAGTCCCAGAGAATTAACAGCTGAAGCAGAAAAGGAACTGACAATGATTGAAGAGAAATTACAACAGGCACATGTGGACAGGGTGAATCCAGAGCTCGATTGTATTCTCGTCATATTACCATCAAAAATTTCTCCTACAGGAATTTTAATGCAGAGAGAAGATATTATCTTGGAATGGATCTTTTTACCACATAAACCAAGTAAGAAACTGAAAACTTATGTGGAAAAAGTCTCTGAGTTAATTATAAAAGGCAAGATGAGACTTCGTCAACTAGCAGGCATAGACCCAGCAGAAAATATAGTGCCTTTCACTGCTGATGAACTAAAGAAATTATGGGAAGATAATGAACCATGGCAAAGAGCTTGTGCTAATTTTTTGGGAGACATTAATAACAACTATCCAAAAAGCAAGAGGCTTAACTTCATAAAGAGAACTTCTTGGATACCTTCCTCGAATCATCCGTGATGCTCCAATAACTGGAGCCTGTACATTCTATACTGATGCCAATAAATCAGGGAAGGCAGGTTACAAATCAGAAGACTTGGGTAAGGTGGAACAAAGTCCTTATAATTCTGGCCAGAAGGCAGAATTATATGCCATTCTTATGGTGCTAAGGGATTTTAACGAACCTATTAATATAGTTACTGATTCACAATACGCAGAAAGAGTTATTTTACATATTGAAACTGCTGAATTTATACCTGATGATACAGAACTAACCTCATTGTTTATCCAGGTTCAAGATTTGATCAGGAACAGGCTTTGCCCTATGTACATAACACACATCCAATCCCATACAGGTCTGCCAGGTCCTCTAGCACAAGGTAATGCAGAAATTGATCAATTATTGATTGGTAGTGTGCTACAAGCCTCTGAATTTCATAAAAATCATCATGTTAATAGCAAAGGTTTGAAGAAAGAGTTTTCTATTACATGGCAACAAGCTAAGGAGATTGTAAAGAAATACCCTACTTGCTCTTTCTATAACCAAACACCACTGCCAGCAGGGGCTAATACGAAGGGCACCCATAGGAATGAAATCTGGCAGATGGATGTGTTCCACTTTGCAGAATTTGGCAAATTGAAGTATGTTCATCACAGCATTGACACTTATTCAGGCTTTCAGTGGGCAACTGCTTTAAGTTCAGAAAAAGTTGATTCAGTAATCACTCATTTATTAGAAGTCATAGCTATCATGGGTATACCTACACAAATAAAGACAGATAATGGTCCTGCTTATGTCTCTAGGAAAATGAAACGGTTTTTTGATTATTACAATATCAAGCATGTTACAGGCATACCATACAATCCTACAGGTCAAGCAGTCATAGAAAGATCAAATCGAACTATAAAGGATATGTTGAACAAACAGAAAGGGGTGGAAAATACCCCCAGAAATAGGTTACATAATGCTTTGTTAACCTTGAATTTTCTCAACCCTATTGAGAAGGGAACAACGGCTGCAGAAAGACATTGGATAATAGAAAAGTCTACTGAACTAAATTAACCAGTTTATTTCAAGGATGTGCTGACCTCACAATGGAAGCCAGGAGGTGTGCTGCGTTGGGGAAGGGGTTTTGCTCTTGTCTCCACAGGTGAGGAAAAATTGTCGATACAGTCAAAATTAATAAAGGTTCAGTTTGAAGAAGAGAAGCCACTTGGAAAAGATAAATAACAATTCATTCACAAGGATGGCGAGCATACTGATGGTAAGGAATACAGATAGGTTGGGGGCAGGGTTCTTTTCTTATCTCCACAGGAAAATACTCATCTTCAAAGAATTTAAGGGACCCTGAATATTTAATTACTGATGGATGGAAAATAGTTACGACCTACTAAGGATCAACAATAAAATTCTATACATCCTGTAAGTATTGATTATATATATATATATATATATATATATATATATATATGTGTGTGTGTGTGTGTTTTATTGAACACTTCTTTATAAATATGTAGAGCTGGTTTTGGAGTTGGACTATGGCTCAGTCCCTCTTCAATTCCAAGCCTGTTGATAAGAGATATCTCAGAGTTTCTGTCTCAGGTCAGGAGCCATGAAATGGGACAGAATAAGAATAATTATATACTTGTTAAACTTTGTTTGCTTGTCCTCATATCTGTGTCTTTCTTTATATGTCTTTGTTGTTAATGTTTAAACTTCCCATAACAAGCAACAAATTTTCCTACAGTAATCTTTGAAGTTTCCAGGATGAAGATGGGGCCCCACAACATCAACTCAATCTGGTTTTTATGATGTCATGAATATTTTTTTCAAGCACTAATATTAGACCTGCTTTTTGGTACCAACTGCATGAGACAATTTCGATTGGTGCACATTTTTGACAACACTCTGGCCGGACCTTCTCAAAACGCTCAGAGACTAGTTATAATTTTCTTAGGTCAAAGGTTAATTTGGGAATTTTACCATCATTTGTTTTCACAGGGGCCCCTAAGGAGAACGTCGCCCTCATGTCAGCTAGAAGCAATCTAAGAGGACGACGTTCCCTCTCCCAACAGAGTTTGCCCGCAGGGTTAGGGACATCTTTTAGTGGTTGGTTTAGGGTTGAGGGAATGGGGAGATATTTTATGGAATTAGGGGTATATTAAAAAAAGGGGGGATTAACTGGTTTGATGGGATGATTGGTATTAGTGAATTACTGTTTTTAGAAAATTGTATTGGTACTGTTTCCTGTATATTGATATAATGAATATTGAATGTGAGTGTTCCTACCTCTATTTTTGTATCAAAGAGTATGCTTGATACATCTACCATATTACAATGTACATTTCTACCTCTGATACTATTTATATAATAACATTGTTTACATTTGATATGTAATGACATTGTTTATAGTTGAAGATCATTGTCTTCATATATTGCACAGTTGTTTATTCTTTTAGTCTTCAAGTTAGATAGGTATTGAGAATTATGTTTGTCCTATTTATTTTTAGGTTAATCAGTTCTTTTAGATACATAGAGATTATATTTAGTATAGATAGTATAATCTTCACCCTCTTCGAAGAGCTGTAGAAAATGACCTTTAATCTAACCGAGAATTCTGTGCCAACGAGACACAATTACTCCTGGCAACGCCACTCTACTCCCGAGAGAACGTTGAGCAGCAAAGACACTCCACTGGGAACTTGTCTTCTTGGCAGAACTGGCCTTTGGGTTAAGAAAAGCCCATACCTCAGCTACTAAGATATGAAACAGGATTGTCTTATCTTGCCAAGACAGGGTAGGATAATTCTAAGAAAGTTCCTTGTATTTGATAATAGTATGTCAGTTATGTTAGGCCTTAGCGAAAGTTGGTTGACTCAACATTGCAAACGAGACTTTGGGTGATTGCCCAGGTAGTCAGTTGTCTCTGTCATTTGTTGCACATTTTGGATATCTCTCATTTGTTAAGTAATATTTATTCCCTTCTTAGATCTTTGACAGAGTTGAAGATTATATAATTGTAGTTACTCTCTACATTATTTAGACTCCTTGAGATAGAATGTCTAACAAAACTTTTGTTCTCAATATTGTTTGTTATATTTATTATTTGTTATTATTGTTTATAGTTGTATTTGGTTTAGTTCTGTCTTATTTAGAAAAGGGGGAGATGTAGGGTTAAGCCAGCCCCTCAGGGGGCAGGCTTGCCTCGGGCGAATGTTTACTTATAAATCGGGCGTGCGGGAGCCGCCGCGCCCCTTCCTGCTTCCTGTTCTCCGCAGGAACCTTGGTACTGTAAGTCTAATTTCCCCATTAAAGCTGTGTATATATTTTACAATCTGTTTTGCATTCATTTACGCCATTACAACTAGAACACTGCAGAGTTGAGTCTCTGATATCGCCATGCCAAGGGTATCTCACCTGCACAAAGACAGGCATCAATAGCCACACATTAGTACTAAAATGTAAAGCCCTGTCCTGTAAGGCCCATGGGGTTACAGAAGGAAGAATGAATCTTAAAACCAAGGAAGGAAGTTCACATGACTTTCAGTTTTTCATGTTTCTTTCACGTTCCTGGATGCTTCCCAGTCAGAACATTTACTCCACAAAAGATAAAGAAAATAAAATGGTAACAAGGATTACTTTTACCAGAGATGGTGAAAACATTTCGTGAAACCCTCAATAAAGGTCACAAGGCAGTATTTCACATTTCCTGAAAAAAAATGAAAATGGTTGGAAATCATAAGTGAATGACCTGAGCCCTGCCCATCACCTGGATCTGCAGACAAAATCTTCTAGTTCAGAGGTCAGGCGTGGGAGGAAAACACAACCAACCATGGAGCAGCCAAGGAAGAGGACAGGACACTGAAGGGCCAAACCCAATTCCTCAGAGATAAACAGCTAGCTGATTATATTAAACGACTTTGAAGGATTTGTGCCTGAGAAGTGAGTGTGGCTCAGATGAATGTCCACAGAGTTCATATTCCAGAGAATTCACAGGTACCATCAGGGGGTCAACATGGACACAGGACCCACCCGGCCCCAAAACAACATAGACATATAGTGAAGAATATCACTACTGTTGGGTACTGTGAACCCCAGACCTTGAATTTCAGGTGATGCCCCGCTTGGCAGATTAAACAGCTTATTCTCCTATGCTTGCAGCTGTCCTAGCAAACAACCTGTTTTCCAGTTGCCCTGAACACGAGACCCACGGGAGTTCATGATGGCAGGTTAGTGGTTTCTGGTGGGCTTACATTTGAGAGTTAGGTCATGGCCATTAGTCAAGGAGACCATATATAAGCTGCACCAGAACACAATAAAGGGGGAACTCTTGGCATTAAGAGAGTGTGTGTGTGTGTGTGTGTGTGTTTATCTCCAGACCCTTGCCTGATACACAAACCATACCATAGCATGTAGAGCAGGGGATGCACTATAACTACAATCCACTGGATAAGGTCCCTATTGAAAAAAACATGTTTAAAAATTAAACTCAATAGAGTCTGAGCAATGATCTGCTCACAAACTGGGCAACAGTCAGAGCTGGTTCTAGAGCCTGGCCTGCAGAGAGCAGGAAAAACAACTGGGAATGGAGAGAACAGTGAGCTCTGGAGACAGGTTTCCTGGACTGGGACCTCAGCTGGACCATCTGGAGTCCACCTGCTGCTTATCACTAGTGTCCTAGTGACTTCTGGCAGGTTCTGGAGTTTAGGCTGAAGTTCAGCCCTAATTGCTGTGGATGCAGAAACAGACACAGAAAAGGTTGTTACACTCATCAGCAGTAATAAATTTGAATATGTCTCTTTTTCACAGTTTGTTTGAATTAAATAAATTTTAAAACAGACTTTATTAGTTTTGAATTTCATATCATTTTATTCTGATCATATTTATTCTGCACTCCTCACCCTAACTTCTTCCAGATCAACCATCATCTTTCCACCTCCCAGCTTTGTCTGCTCATTAAAGAAAGCAAACAACCCACTGAGTCTGACTGGACCTGTCCATGGACTGCTGGGGATGGGGCCACACCATGGACCACAGCAGATCTGCCAGGAGCCCCTTAAAGAAAGCTGACTCCTTCAGCAGAAACCATCAGCCATCCACAGCTCCTCAGATAGTGATTAGGGCACTTGAGACCCTCCATCCCTGTGCTGGAATATTGACAGGGCTGACCTTATCCAGCTCTTATAGAGGCCGCCACAGATGCTGTGAGTTCATGGGGTCAGCAGTCTAGTGTTGACCAGGAGATGCTGTTCCTCTCTGGTCCTCTCTGACCTCTGGCTCTTATATCTCTCTGCTTTTCTTTCACGGTGGCCCCTGCTCATGGAGAAGGGAGTGATGCAGATGTCCTACCTGTGGCTGAGCACTCCACTGGCGTTGACTCTCAGCATTGTGAAACATTGTACATTCTGTGTTACCCAAACTACACAGGACAGAATCCTGATGACGTTGGAGATTGCAGTAATTCATGGGAATAAACATAACAATTTGATGGAAATTTGATACTCTGACCATTTAGTATAAGAGTAATACTCGCACACATTGAGAAGGGAGCTCACCAACCTTGGGTTCACTGTCATACGTACAGTAATTTTGATAGCTGAGATAATTTTCAATGATAAATAGGAACAGAAGATAAATGGGAACAGAAGTTATATGCATCAATATACAAATATTTTGGAAAACAACATGGCAGCTCTTGAGGAAACAAAGACATAGCCACCATGAGATCCAGCACTGTTGGGTACAGATCCAGAGGACACAGCCAGTGTATCAGAGGTTTGCTCAAATGTTCACAGCAGAGCCATTCACAGTAGCCATGGAATGGGAACCACCAGGTGCCTGTCCACTGGGGAAGAACAAAGACATGAACATCCACACCGTGGGAAACTCCCCAGTCATCTCAAACTCTAGTTACAAGATCCGACCCAGTGCTGGCTTTCAGCTCTATGAAACATGGTCTATACGGGACCAACAGTAAATAATAGCTTACACCGTGCTGTCTAGTGATGTCCTCTTATCCTTGTTCCCCATAGTGGTAGCCATGCTAATTAAGGTGTCAGCTTTAATGCCCATGTGCTGGGTAAACTTGGGGTCTTTATGACATGGGAAAGAACAGTGAAGGAACTGAATCCCCACTAGGAACACTGGGCAGCTAGGCTCACACTGTTTCTACTATCAGAGCCGTGAAACTGCAGATGCTGGGACAGATTAGACTGACTGAAAAGTGACACAAATGTTCTGCTCATTAAGAAACAAACGTATTGAGATGATTTAACCCAAACCACATGGACTTGTGAGTTTCAACATGGAATTAACACATGAGTTCCCTTAAGATGCTACTGCACAGGACTGGAAAATTAATTCCACTTTAAGTTCTGGTTCCAGGATTGTAATCAGGGTTGATCAGAATGTGTCCTTGCACTGCTCAAAAGAGGGTGAGGCTTTAAGAAGAGGGAACAACTTTTCACAATAATGAATGGCACTGGTATCTCTGTGCCAAAATACATCCACATAAAAGCAATGCTCCATCTTGGATGGTCTGCTACAGCCGCAGTGAGCCTGTGCAGGAGAGAACTCATGACCAGACTCAGGTCACAATGGCTACTCATTTTCCTGCTGTGCAAGCCTGTCTTTCCTTCAGGCAATCCGATTTGACACAATGTACAAGTGACACCCACAGGGTCCTTGTGCTCATGAGTGTTGTTACATGAGAGGCTACTTGAATACAAACACACACATTGTGTCTCCATTAAAACATCCTCATGCCAGAGCTGGACATTGCCAGGATTATTGAGCTGAAGGTTTACAGATTTTCACATTTACATACTGACTTTTTCAACATTCTGAATCACTACACAGAGCACAATGGCCCCATGGCCATGAGTGCCCAGCAATCTCCAGTAATGGGTGTCAGTCATGTTTTATATCCAGTGCCCCTTGATGAAAAACGTTGAAAACCTGGGGTGATTGACAGACTGCAGCTACTGCCCAGCCCAGGGGAAACAAGATGAGACAAAGAATCCCATGTCGGAGAAGGGCTAACAAAACTGCACCCAACACTGCATAACCTGCAAGTGCATGAGCCCAGTGGCTTGACACATAACTGGACAGAATGATCATTGAGAAGCACAGTTATTCAGGTGGATTATCCACTGAGGATGGGATGAGGACAAGCATGCGCTCCCAGGATTCTCTGCATCTCAAGCTGGGTCGCCCTGCAATGCACTCTATTGTAAGTCAGGCATGCTTTATGTTTATTCATTATTTATCTGTATATTTTCACGCTATTCCCTCTGAAACTAAGGACCACTGATCTTGTAGGCAAACACTCAACTAATAAACCCACAATCTACCACAAGCTAAAATATTACTTGTTGATGTGGGAGTGTCATATATCAATCTGTTGATTTCATTGGTTAAGCAATAAAGAAACTGCTAGGCCCATTTGATAGGCCCACACTTAGGTGGGTGGAGTAAACAGAACAGAACGCTGGGAGGAAGAGGAAGTGAGCTCAGATTCCACAGCTCTCCTCTCGGGAGCAGATGCCTGAGTGAGACGCCATGATCCGCTCCTGGGGCAGACACACGCCATGAAGCAAGCCGCCAGGTTAGACATGCTGAACCTTTCCCAGTAAGACCGGTGCTCACAGATTACTAGAGATGGGTTGATCGGGATAACAGAATTAGACAGTAAGGGCTAGGGCTAAAGGGCCAAGCAGTGTTTAAATGAATACAGTTTGTGTGTTGTTATTTCGGGGCATAAGCTAGCCATGCAGGCGGCCGGGGTGCTGGGAATGCAGCCCTGCCACGCCCCTATTACTACAACTTGTACACAGAGGTAAGGGAGTAAACAGGTATAGTGAATTTTGTGGCCGTGGAGAGGAACAGAAGATGGCACCTTGCAGATGAGTGCCAGCAATAAACCCAGATGCCTATGGAGAATCAGAGATGATGAGACAGAGGGTGAGTTCAGACATTTGAGATGAGGATGCAGCATTGCCAACTGTGTTCCTCCTCAGAAAAGACTGAGAGCCGAAACAAGATGTATGTAGGTGATTCCCATGGAGGTGTCTCTGTGAAACACTTCAAGCAACCACCACAAACCTGGGTGTTTCCAGGCATGCCTGACAGCTTGGGAGAGAACAAGGAGGGATCAAGCTGGGAAGTCACTGAGGCCATGATGCCCTTTGTGATTCCCAGAATGTAGTGAGATGAGGCTTCTGTGATGTCACAGGTAAACCCCTGCCTTAGCAAAAACAGTGTCTTTGCCTGAGGACAACACAGAATCCACAGAGGAGGGGAGGGATTCAAAGCAGGCCCAAGTGACTTGATGAGTCTGGGCTGTTTTCTTGGAAGGACACTAGCTGAATTCAGAACATGGGTGACTCACTCAGTGTGACGAACTTCTTCATTGGGACCTTAAATATGGAGACTAAACAGAGTGAGGGACTGGAAATGTTCCTGCCTGAGGACAGGTCATTCTAAGCAGGATGTGAAAGATTAGTGATGAGAAGTCTCATAGCAGCAGGGCTAGACCCCAAAGACCACAGGGAGAAAAACCCTCCTCTCACCTGAGAGAGGGGCCTTGGAAGGAAGCTGCACAGGTGTCAGTGTAGCAGGACTCCCACTTCTAGTCTAGAAAAGGAAGGTATTCAGAGATGTGGGCCAGGGCCCAATGAAGTAAAGAAGAGGGCCTGGGCCTAATGCTTAACCTGCAAAGGACTGAGCCAAAAGATGAAGAGATGTGAGCTTGGGCCTAAACCATTCCCTGAAGAGGCCTGGGCCCAGAGAAAAAGATATGGGGCCTGGGCCTAATTTTTTCCTGAAGAGGTCTTGACCCAATGAAGAAGTGATATGGGTCTGGGCCTAACTCTTTTATAAAAGAGGTCTAGGCACAATGAAAAAAAGATGTGGGCCTAGGCTAAACCCTTTTCTTGAGGATCCCTGGGCCCAATGAAAAAGAGATGGGGGCCTGGGCCTAATTTTTTGCTGAAGAGTCCTGGGCCCAAAGATGAAGACAAGTGGGCTTGGGCCTAATGATTAACCTGCCTAGGTCTGTGCCAAAGAAGAAGAGAGTGGACTTAGGCCTAATGGTTACTCTGAAGAGGCCTGGGCCCAATGAAGATGAGATTGGGGCCTGGGCCAAACCTTTTTCCTGAAGAAGCCTGGGCCCAAAGAAGAAGAGATGTGGGCCTGGGCCTAAATTTTATCCTGAAGAGGCATAGGACAAAGATGAAGAGATGTGCCCTGGGCCTAAACAATTCCCTGAAGAGGCCTGGGCCAAATGAAAAAGATATGGGGGACAGGGGCTAATTTTTTCCTGAAGAGGCCTGGGCCCAATGAAGAAGTGATGGGGGCCTGGGCCTAATCTTTATTCAGAAGAGGCCTGGGCCCAATGAGGAAGAGATGGGGGCTTGGGCCTTATTTTTTCCTGAAGAGGCCTGGACCAATGAAGAAGAGATGTGTCCTGGGCCTAATCCTTTCCCTGAAGAGGCCTGGGCTCAATAAAAAAAAAAGATGTGGGCCTGCGCCAAACACTTTTCTTTAAGAGGCCTTGGCCCATTGAAGAAGAGATGGTGGCCGGGACCTAATTGTTGCCCTGAAGAGGCCCGGGCCCAATGAAGAAGAGCTATTGGCCTGGGCCTAAACCATTCCCTGAAGAGGCCTGGGCCCAATGAAAAAGATATGGAGGCCTGGGCCTAATCTGTATCCTGAAGAGGCCTGGGCCCAACGAAGAAGTGATATGGGCCTGGGCTTAACACTTTTTTAAAAGAGGCCTGGGCCCAATGAAGAAGAGATGTGGGCCTGGGCCAAACACTTTTCTTTCAGAGGCCTTGGCCCATTGAAGAAGAGATGGTGGCCTGGACCTACTTCTTACCCTGAAGAGGCCCGGGCCCAATGAAGAAGAGCTATTGGCCTGGGCCTAAAACATTCCCTGAAGAGGCCTGGGCCCAATGAAAAAGATATGGAGGCCTGGGCCTAATCCGTATCCTGAAGAGGCCTGGGCCCAATGAAGAAGTGATATGGGCCTGGGCTTAACAATTTTTTAAAAGAGGCCTGGGCCCAATGAAGAAGAGATGGGGGCTTGAGCCTATAGCTTACCCTGAAGAGGCCTGGGCCAATGAAGAAGAGATGTGGGCCTGGGCCTAATTCTTTCCGTAAAGAGGCCTGGGCTTAATGAAGAAGAGAAGTCAACCTGGGCCAAATTCTTACCATGAAGAGGCCTGGGCCCAATCCAAAAGAGATGTGTGCCTGGGCCAAATCCTTACCCTAAAGAGGTCTAGGCACAAAGAAAAAGAGATGTGGGCCTGGGCCTATTCTTATTCCTGAAGTGGCCTGGGCCCAATGACAAAGAGATGGGGGCTTAAGCCTAATTTTTTCCTGAAGAGGCCTGGGCCAAATGAAGAAGTGATGTGGGCCTGGGCCTAATCCCTTCCCTGAAGAGGTCTGGGATCAATGAAAAACAGATGTGGGCCTAGGATGAATCCTTACCATAAAGAGGTCTGGGCCCAATGAAGAAGAGATGAGGGTCTGGGCCTTACATTTTTCCTGAAGAGGCCTGGGCCCAAAGAAGCAGAGATGTGGGCCTGGGCCTAATCTTTCCCTGAAGAGGCTTGGGCTCAATGAAGAAAATATGTGGGCCAGGACCAAACACTTTTCTTGAAGAGGCCTGGGCCCAATGAAGAAGAGATGGGAGTCTGGGCCTAATTTTTGTACTGAAGAGGCATAGGCCAAAGATGAAAAGATGTGGGTCTGGGCCTAAACCATTCCCTGAAGAGGCCTGGGCCCAATGAAAAAGATATGGGGGCCTGGGTGTAATTATTTCCTGAAAAGGCCTGGGCCCAATGAAGAAGAGATGGGGGCCTGAGCCTAATGCTTAAAATGAAGAGGCCTGGGCCCAATGAAAAAGAGATGGGGCCTGGGCCTAACTTTTTCCTGAAAAGTCCTTAACTCAAGAAGAAGAGATGTGGGCATTGGCCTAATGCTTAAAATGAAGAGGCTTGGGCACAATGAAAAAGAGATGGGGGCCTGGGCCTAATTTTTTCTGAAGAGGCCTTGGCCAAAGAAGAAGAGATGTTGGCCTAGGCCTAATTCTTACCCTGAAAAGGCCTGGGCCCAATAAAGAAGAGATAGGGGCCTGGGCCGAACACTTCCTTTGAATTGGCCTAGACACAAAGAAGAAGAAATGTGTGCCTGGACCTAACCCTTTCCCTGAAGAGTCTTGGGCCCTAGGAAGGAGAGTGTGGACCTGGGTTATTCCTAACACTGAAGATGCTATGACCCTAAGAAGAAAAATTGTGGGCCTGACCCACCTATATCAATAAAAAGACTTGAGACAAAAAGACAAACGGATGTTGGTTTGAGACTTTCAAACTGAAGAGGGCATGGCCTTTAGAAGGAAAATGTGACCCTTTCCCTGTTGAAAAAGCTAAAGAGGCGGTTTTTGGCCTGGGTCATTCACTAAGCCTAAGGAGACCTTGGACTGAATAAAGAAGAAAAGTTGGACTGGGAATACCCTTGTCTCTGAAGAGGAATGTAACCCAGTAACCATGACCTGGTCTGAAGCCAGGCCTTATCTTCATTTCAATTTTTTTGACCACACCACAGCCTCATTTGTGACCAAGGCCATGCCATGTTCACCAAGACAACTCGAATCCTCACCAGTGAGTGACATCAGATCATAGGCCATGAACTCTGATCACTAAGGAGATCATCTGACAGCTCCTTTAGATTCTGTTCTGGTTCGTGGATTATAGTCGTGATTGTCCCAACACAGGCGAACTTCTCACCAATGTGCCAAGGCGACATCATGGCTTCGAAATAATCTGGACCACACATGAATGTCAAATGACAGGGACACAGCTTGGAATAGAAGGTGAGCGGGCCGCACCCTGGAAATCCTCTGTGTCCAGGTCAAGAAGAACAGTTCGACCTTTGGCCCAGCATAGGCCCAGGGTACGAAGACATGTGTGAAAATACAAAATGAGTCAGGGCCAGGACAAACCACACAAAAAGGTGCTTGTCCAAGGTTCATCACAACCAGAAGTGTCCCACGCTTAGACCAATCAGAGCTCTGGGATAAATGACCCAGATCCGTTCTCCCCATTAAGTCCTGGACATCAAGAACAGTGCCAAGGCCCAAACTAAAGGCAATCAACATTTTGTTTAGCCCATGTACCATGAGGCACACTGGGCCTAGGCCTGATATTTGGCTCTTGTACAACCAGCTCAGTCCTTTAAGCGGACACATTCAGCTGTTCCCCCATAATCTTGGCCTTGACTACACTACTCCCTTTCACAGCAAACTGGAAGCTGACGTGCTCAGCAATAGGCGTGTGGACCACACACCCATACTTCAATGGATGCAGATCATACCCACAGCACATGTAAGCATGTATGGACCACCACTGTAATGTGCCGTGGACTCACAGAAATGATATATCAATATAGACACAGCATATGAAAACGAGAGTCATACTGTGCCTGCAGCTGTCTGAGACGGACATAACCTTACCTTGAACTAAAAACATCTTAAACCGCTATCTTTAGGTATGAACAGATCTCAAATGTAACTCACATGGAGGCTGTTTTCTTAGAACTGCTCACTAGTGCGTATTTGGTCCTCTTCTGAGTAACTGGCTCCTGGACACATTATATCTGCCAACATTCAGATCCTGATGATGATTTGATTACTAACCAAGGGGTCAGGCCATGAACAGACCTCAAAGGAAATCAGTTTGCTCCTGAAGCGCAGGTGGCTTGAGTGATCATCTTCAAGGCTTCTATGATGTCACAGGTAAACTCCTGCCTTAGCAACAACAGTGTTCTTTGCCCGAGGACAACACAGAATCCAGAGAGGAGGGGAGGGATTCAAAGCAGGCCCAAGTGACTTGGTGAGTCTGGGCTGTTTTCTTGGAAGGGCACTAGCTGAATTCAGGACATGAGTGACTCACTCAGTGTGAGACCTTTTTTCATTGGGACCTTCAATATGGAGACTAAACAGAGAGAGGGACTGGAAATGTTCCTGCCTGAGGACAGGTCATTCTAAGCAGGATGTGAAAGATTAGCGATGAGAAGTCTCATAGCAGTGGGCCTAGCCCCCAAAGACCACAGGGAGAAAAACCCTCCTCTCACCTGAGAGAGGGGCCTTGGAAGGAAGCTGCACAGGTGTCAGTGGAGCAGGACTCCCACTTCTAGCCTAGAAAAGGAAGGTATTCAGAGATGTGGGCCAGGGCCCAATGAAATAAAGAAGAGGGCCTGGGCCTAATGCTTAACCTGCAAAGGACTGAGCACAAAGATGAAGAGATGTGGGCCTGGGCCTAATTCTTTCCCTAAAGAGTCCTGGGCTTAATGAAGAAGAGATGTCAACCTGGGCCAAATTCTTACTAAAGAGATGTGTGCCTGGGCCAAATCCTTACCCTAAAGAGGCCTGGGCACAAAGAAAAAGAGATGTGGGCCTGGGCCTATTCTTATTCCTGAAATGGCCTGGACCCAATGAAAAAGAGATGGGGGCTTAAGCCTAATTTTTTCCTGAAGAGGCCTGGGCCCAATGTAGAAGTGATGTGGCCTGGGCCTAATCCCTTCCCTGAAGAGGTCTGGGCTCAATGAAAAACAGATGTGGGCCTGGGCCGAATCCTTACCATAAAGAGGCCTGGGCCCAATGAAGAAGAGATGGGGGTCTGGGCCTTACATGTTTCCTGAAGAGGCCTGGGCCCAAAGAAGAAGAGATGTGGGCCTGGGCCTAATCCTTTCCCTGAAGAGGCCTGGGCCCAATGAAGAAAATATGTGGGCCTGGGCCTAATGCTTTCCCTGAAGAGGCCTGGGCCCAATGAAGAAGAGATGGGGGTCTGGGCCTAATTTATGTACTGAAGAAGCATAGGAAAAAGATGAAAATATGTGGGTCTGGGCCTAAACCATTCCCTGAAGAGGCCTGGGCCCAATGAAAAAGATATGGGGGCCTGGGTGTAATTTTTTCCTGAAAAGGCCTGTGCCCAATGAAGAAGAGATGGGGGCCTGGGCCTAATGCTTAAAATGAAGAGGCCTGGGCCGAATGAAAAAGAGATGGGGGCCTGGGCCTAATTTTTTCTGAAGAGGCCTTGGCCAAAGAAGAAGAGATGTTGGCCTAGGCCTAATTCTTACCCTGAAAAGGCCTGGGCCCAATAAAGAAGAGATGGGGGCCTGGGCCGAACACTTCCTTTGAATTGGCCTAGACACAAAGAAGAAGAAATGTGTGCCTGGACCTAACCCTTTCCCTGAAGAGTCTTGGGCCCTAGGAAGGAGAGTGTGGACCTGGGTTATTCCTAACACTGAAGATGCTATGACCCTAAGAAGAAAAATTGTGGGCCTGACCCACCTATATCAATAAAAAGACTTGAGACAAAAAGACAAACGGATGTTGGTTTGAGACTTTCAAACTGAAGAGGGCATGGCCTTTAGAAGGAAAATGTGACCCTTTCCCTGTTGAAAAAGCTAAAGAGGCGGTTTTTGGCCTGGGTCATTCACTAAGCCAAAGGAGACCTTGGACTGAATAAAGAAGAAAAGTTGGACTGGGAATACCCTTGTCTCTGAAGAGGAATGTAACCCAGTAACCATGACCTGGTCTGAAGCCAGGCCTTATCTTCATTTCAATTTTTTTGACCACACCACAGCCTCATTTGTGACCAAGGCCATGCCATGTTCACCAAGACAACTCGAATCCTCACCAGTGAGTGACATCAGATCATAGGCCATGAACTCTGATCACTAAGGAGATCATCTGACAGCTCCTTTAGGTTCTGTTCTGGTTCGTGGATTATAGTCGTGATTGTCCCAACACAGGCGAACTTCTCACCAATGTGCCAAGGCGACATCATGGCTTCGAAATAATCTGGACCACACATGAATGTCAAATGACAGGGACACAGCTTGGAATAGAAGGTGAGCGGGCCGCACCCTGGAAATCCTCTGTGTCCAGGTCAAGAAGAACAGTTCGACCTTTGGCCCAGCATAGGCCCAGGGTACGAAGACATGTGTGAAAATGAGTCAGGGCCAGGACAAACCACACAAAAAGGTGCTTGTCCAAGGTTCATCACAACCAGAAGTGTCCCACGCTTAGACCAATCAGAGCTCTGGGATAAATGACCCAGATCCGTTCTCCCCATTAAGTCCTGGACATCAAGAACAGTGCCAAGGCCCAAACTAAAGGCAATCAACATTTTGTTTAGCCCATGTACCATGTACCATGGCCTGATATTTGGCTCTTGTACAACCAGCTCAGTCATTTAAGCGGACACATTCAGCTGTTCCCCCATAATCTTGGCCTTGTCTACACTACTCCCTTTCACAGCAAACTGGAAGCTGACGTGCTCAGCAATAGGTGTGTGGACCACACACCCATACTTCAATCGATGCAGACCATACCCACAGCACATGTAAGCATGTATGGACCACCACTGTAATGTGCCGTGGACTCACAGAAATGATATATCAATATAGACATAGCATATGAAAACGAGAGTCATACTGTGCCTGCAGCTGTCTGAGACGGACATAACCTTACCTTGAACTAAAAACATCTTAAACCGCTATCTTTAGGTATGAACAGATCTCAAATGTAACTCACATGGAGGCTGTTTTCTTAGAACTGCTCACTAGTGCGTATTTGGTCCTCTTCTGAGTAACTGGCTCCTGGACACATTATATCTGCCAACATTCAGATCCTGATGATGATTTGATTACTAACCAAGGGGTCAGGCCATGAACAGACCTCAAAGGAAATCAGTTTGCTCCTGAAGCGCAGGTGCCCTGAGTGATCATCTTCAAGGCTTCTATGATGTCACAGGTAAACTCCTGCCTTAGCAACAACAGTGTTCTTTGCCCGAGGACAACACAGAATCCAGAGAGGAGGGGAGGGATTCAAAGCAGGCCCAAGTGACTTGGTGAGTCTGGGCTGTTTTCTTGGAAGGGCACTAGCTGAATTCAGGACATGAGTGACTCACTCAGTGTGAGACCTTTTTTCATTGGGACCTTCAATATGGAGACTAAACAGAGCGAGGGACTGGAAATGTTCCTGCCTGAGGACAGGTCATTCTAAGCAGGATGTGAAAGATTAGCGATGAGAAGTCTCATAGCAGTGGGCCTAGCCCCCAAAGACCACAGGGAGAAAAACCCTCCTCTCACCTGAGAGAGGGGCCTTGGAAGGAAGCTGACAGGTGTCAGTGGAGCAGGACTCCCACTTCTAGCCTAGAAAAGGAAGGTATTCAGAGATGTGGGCCAGGGCCCAATGAAGTAAAGAAGAGGGCCTGGGCCTAATGCTTAACCTGCAAAGGACTGAGCACAAAGATGAAGAGATGTGGGCCTGGGCCTAAACCATTCCCTGAAGAGGCCTGGGCCCAGAGAAAAAGAGATGGGGGCCTGGGCCTAATTTTTTCTGAAGAGGCCTTGGCCAAAGAAGAAGAGATGTTGGCCTAGGCCTAATTCTTACCCTGAAAAGGCCTGGGCCCAATAAAGAAGAGATGGGGGCCTGGGCCGAACACTTCCTTTGAATTGGCCTAGACACAAAGAAGAAGAAATGTGTGCCTGGACCTAACCCTTTCCCTGAAGAGTCTTGGGCCCTAGGAAGGAGAGTGTGGACCTGGGTTATTCCTAACACTGAAGATGCTATGACCCTAAGAAGAAAAATTGTGGGCCTGACCCACCTATATCAATAAAAAGACTTGAGACAAAAAGACAAACGGATGTTGGTTTGAGACTTTCAAACTGAAGAGGGCATGGCCTTTAGAAGGAAAATGTGACCCTTTCCCTGTTGAAAAAGCTAAAGAGGCGGTTTTTGGCCTGGGTCATTCACTAAGCCAAAGGAGACCTTGGACTGAATAAAGAAGAAAAGTTGGACTGGGAATACCCTTGTCTCTGAAGAGGAATGTAACCCAGTAACCATGACCTGGTCTGAAGCCAGGCCTTATCTTCATTTCAATTTTTTTGACCACACCACAGCCTCATTTGTGACCAAGGCCATGCCATGTTCACCAAGACAACTCGAATCCTCACCAGTGAGTGACATCAGATCATAGGCCATGAACTCTGATCACTAAGGAGATCATCTGACAGCTCCTTTAGGTTCTGTTCTGGTTCGTGGATTATAGTCGTGATTGTCCCAACACAGGCGAACTTCTCACCAATGTGCCAAGGCGACATCATGGCTTCGAAATAATCTGGACCACACATGAATGTCAAATGACAGGGACACAGCTTGGAATAGAAGGTGAGCGGGCCGCACCCTGGAAATCCTCTGTGTCCAGGTCAAGAAGAACAGTTCGACCTTTGGCCCAGCATAGGCCCAGGGTACGAAGACATGTGTGAAAATGAGTCAGGGCCAGGACAAACCACACAAAAAGGTGCTTGTCCAAGGTTCATCACAACCAGAAGTGTCCCACGCTTAGACCAATCAGAGCTCTGGGATAAATGACCCAGATCCGTTCTCCCCATTAAGTCCTGGACATCAAGAACAGTGCCAAGGCCCAAACTAAAGGCAATCAACATTTTGTTTAGCCCATGTACCATGTACCATGGCCTGATATTTGGCTCTTGTACAACCAGCTCAGTCATTTAAGCGGACACATTCAGCTGTTCCCCCATAATCTTGGCCTTGTCTACACTACTCCCTTTCACAGCAAACTGGAAGCTGACGTGCTCAGCAATAGGTGTGTGGACCACACACCCATACTTCAATCGATGCAGACCATACCCACAGCACATGTAAGCATGTATGGACCACCACTGTAATGTGCCGTGGACTCACAGAAATGATATATCAATATAGACATAGCATATGAAAACGAGAGTCATACTGTGCCTGCAGCTGTCTGAGACGGACATAACCTTACCTTGAACTAAAAACATCTTAAACCGCTATCTTTAGGTATGAACAGATCTCAAATGTAACTCACATGGAGGCTGTTTTCTTAGAACTGCTCACTAGTGCGTATTTGGTCCTCTTCTGAGTAACTGGCTCCTGGACACATTATATCTGCCAACATTCAGATCCTGATGATGATTTGATTACTAACCAAGGGGTCAGGCCATGAACAGACCTCAAAGGAAATCAGTTTGCTCCTGAAGCGCAGGTGCCCTGAGTGATCATCTTCAAGGCTTCTATGATGTCACAGGTAAACTCCTGCCTTAGCAACAACAGTGTTCTTTGCCCGAGGACAACACAGAATCCAGAGAGGAGGGGAGGGATTCAAAGCAGGCCCAAGTGACTTGGTGAGTCTGGGCTGTTTTCTTGGAAGGGCACTAGCTGAATTCAGGACATGAGTGACTCACTCAGTGTGAGACCTTTTTTCATTGGGACCTTCAATATGGAGACTAAACAGAGCGAGGGACTGGAAATGTTCCTGCCTGAGGACAGGTCATTCTAAGCAGGATGTGAAAGATTAGCGATGAGAAGTCTCATAGCAGTGGGCCTAGCCCCCAAAGACCACAGGGAGAAAAACCCTCCTCTCACCTGAGAGAGGGGCCTTGGAAGGAAGCTGCACAGGTGTCAGTGGAGCAGGACTCCCACTTCTAGCCTAGAAAAGGAAGGTATTCAGAGATGTGGGCCAGGGCCCAATGAAGTAAAGAAGAGGGCCTGGGCCTAATGCTTAACCTGCAAAGGACAGAGCACAAAGATGAAGAGATGTGGGCCTGGGCCTAAACCATTCCCTGAAGAGGCCTGGGCCCAGAGAAAAAGAGATGGGGGCCTGGGCCTAATTTTTTCTGAAGAGGCCTTGGCCAAAGAAGAAGAGATGTTGGCCTAGGCCTAATTCTTACCCTGAAAAGGCCTGGGCCCAATAAAGAAGAGATGGGGGCCTGGGCCGAACACTTCCTTTGAATTGGCCTAGACACAAAGAAGAAGAAATGTGTGCCTGGACCTAACCCTTTCCCTGAAGAGTCTTGGGCCCTAGGAAGGAGAGTGTGGACCTGGGTTATTCCTAACACTGAAGATGCTATGACCCTAAGAAGAAAAATTGTGGGCCTGACCCACCTATATCAATAAAAAGACTTGAGACAAAAAGACAAACGGATGTTGGTTTGAGACTTTCAAACTGAAGAGGGCATGGCCTTTAGAAGGAAAATGTGACCCTTTCCCTGTTGAAAAAGCTAAAGAGGCGGTTTTTGGCCTGGGTCATTCACTAAGCCAAAGGAGACCTTGGACTGAATAAAGAAGAAAAGTTGGACTGGGAATACCCTTGTCTCTGAAGAGGAATGTAACCCAGTAACCATGACCTGGTCTGAAGCCAGGCCTTATCTTCATTTCAATTTTTTTGACCACACCACAGCCTCATTTGTGACCAAGGCCATGCCATGTTCACCAAGACAACTCGAATCCTCACCAGTGAGTGACATCAGATCATAGGCCATGAACTCTGATCACTAAGGAGATCATCTGACAGCTCCTTTAGGTTCTGTTCTGGTTCGTGGATTATAGTCGTGATTGTCCCAACACAGGCGAACTTCTCACCAATGTGCCAAGGCGACATCATGGCTTCGAAATAATCTGGACCACACATGAATGTCAAATGACAGGGACACAGCTTGGAATAGAAGGTGAGCGGGCCGCACCCTGGAAATCCTCTGTGTCCAGGTCAAGAAGAACAGTTCGACCTTTGGCCCAGCATAGGCCCAGGGTACGAAGACATGTGTGAAAATGAGTCAGGGCCAGGACAAACCACACAAAAAGGTGCTTGTCCAAGGTTCATCACAACCAGAAGTGTCCCACGCTTAGACCAATCAGAGCTCTGGGATAAATGACCCAGATCCGTTCTCCCCATTAAGTCCTGGACATCAAGAACAGTGCCAAGGCCCAAACTAAAGGCAATCAACATTTTGTTTAGCCCATGTACCATGTACCATGGCCTGATATTTGGCTCTTGTACAACCAGCTCAGTCATTTAAGCGGACACATTCAGCTGTTCCCCCATAATCTTGGCCTTGTCTACACTACTCCCTTTCACAGCAAACTGGAAGCTGACGTGCTCAGCAATAGGTGTGTGGACCACACACCCATATTTCAATCGATGCAGACCATACCCACAGCACATGTAAGCATGTATGGACCACCACTGTAATGTGCCGTGGACTCACAGAAATGATATATCAATATAGACATAGCATATGAAAACGAGAGTCATACTGTGCCTGCAGCTGTCTGAGACGGACATAACCTTACCTTGAACTAAAAACATCTTAAACCGCTATCTTTAGGTATGAACAGATCTCAAATGTAACTCACATGGAGGCTGTTTTCTTAGAACTGCTCACTAGTGCGTATTTGGTCCTCTTCTGAGTAACTGGCTCCTGGACACATTATATCTGCCAACATTCAGATCCTGATGATGATTTGATTACTAACCAAGGGGTCAGGCCATGAACAGACCTCAAAGGAAATCAGTTTGCTCCTGAAGCGCAGGTGCCCTGAGTGATCATCTTCAAGGCTTCTATGATGTCACAGGTAAACTCCTGCCTTAGCAACAACAGTGTTCTTTGCCCGAGGACAACACAGAATCCAGAGAGGAGGGGAGGGATTCAAAGCAGGCCCAAGTGACTTGGTGAGTCTGGGCTGTTTTCTTGGAAGGGCACTAGCTGAATTCAGGACATGAGTGACTCACTCAGTGTGAGACCTTTTTTCATTGGGACCTTCAATATGGAGACTAAACAGAGCGAGGGACTGGAAATGTTCCTGCCTGAGGACAGGTCATTCTAAGCAGGATGTGAAAGATTAGCGATGAGAAGTCTCATAGCAGTGGGCCTAGCCCCCAAAGACCACAGGGAGAAAAACCCTCCTCTCACCTGAGAGAGGGGCCTTGGAAGGAAGCTGCACAGGTGTCAGTGGAGCAGGACTCCCACTTCTAGCCTAGAAAAGGAAGGTATTCAGAGATGTGGGCCAGGGCCCAATGAAGTAAAGAAGAGGGCCTGGGCCTAATGCTTAACCTGCAAAGGACTTAGCACAAAGATGAAGAGATGTGGGCCTGGGCCTAAACCATTCCCTGAAGAGGCCTGGGCCCAGAGAAAAAGATATGGGGGCCTGGGCCTAATTGTTTCCTGAAGAGGTCTTGACCCAATGAAGAAGTGATATGGGTCAGGGCCTAACCCTTTTAAAGAGGCCTGGGCTCAATGAAAAAAAGATGTGGGTCTAGGCTAAACCCTTTTCTTGAGGATCCCTGGGCCCAATGAAAAAGAGATGGGGGCCTGGGCCTAATTTTTTGCTGAAGAGGCCTGGGCCCAAAGATGAAGACAAGTGGGCTTGGGCCTAATGCTTAACCTGCCAAGGTCTGTGCCAAAGAAGAAGAGAGTGAGCCTAGGCCTAATGGTTACCCTGAAGAAGCCTGGGCCCAAAGAAGAAGAGATGTGGGCCTGGGCCTAAATTTTATCCTGAAGAGGCATAGGACAAAGATGAAGAGATGTGCGCTGGGCCTAAACAATTCCCTGAAGAGGCCTGGGCCAAATGAAAAAGATATGGGGCCCAGGGGCTAATTATTTCCTGAAGAGGCGTGGGCCCAATGAAGAAGTGATGGGGGCCTGGGCCTAATCTTTATTCGGAAGAGGCCTGGGCCCAATGAGGAAGAGATGGGGGCTTGGGCCTTATGTTTTCCTGAAGAGGCCTGGACCAATGAAGAAGAGATGTGTCCTGGGCCTAATCCTTTCCCTGAAGAGGCCTGGGCTCAATGAAAAAAGATGTGGGCCTGGGCCAAACACTTTTCTTTAAGAGGCCTTGGCCCATTGAAGAAGAGATGGTGTCCTGGACCTAATTCTTACCCTGAAGAGGCCTGGGCCCAATGAAGGAGAGCTATTGGCCTGGGCCTAAAACATTCCCTGAAGAGGCCTGGGCCCAATGAAAAAGATATGGAGGCCTGGGCCTAATCCGTATCCTGAAGAGGCCTGGGCCCAATGAAGAAGTGATATGGGCCTGGGCTTAACACTTTTTTAAAAGAGGCCTGGGCCCAATGAAGAAGAGATGGGGGCTTGAGCCTATAGCTTACCCTGAAGAGGCCTGGGCCAATGAAGAAGAGATGTGGGCCTGGGCCTAATCCTTTCCCTAAAGTGGCCTGGGCTTAATAAAGAAGAGATGTCAGCTTGGGCCAAATTCTTACCCTGAAGAGGCCTGGGCCCAATCCAAAAGAGATGTGTGCCTGGGCCAAATCCTTACCCTAAAGAGGCCTAGGCACAAAGAAAAAGAGATGTGGGCCTGGGCCTATTCTTATTCCTGAAGTGGCCTGGGCCCAATGACAAAGAGATGGGGGCTTAAGCCTAATTTTTTCCTGAAGAGGCCTGGGCCCAATGAAGAAGTGATGTGGGCCTGGGCCTAATCCCTTCCCTGAAGAGGTCTGGGCTCAATGAAAAACAGATGTGGGCCTGGGCCGAATCCTTACCATAAAGAGGCCTGGGCCCAATGAAGAAGAGATGGGGGTCTGGGCCTTACATTTTTCCTGAAGAGGCCTGGGCCCAAAGAAGCAGAGATGTGGGCCTGGGCCTAATCCTTTCCCTGAAGAGGCCTGGGCTCAATGAAGAAAATATGTGGGCCAGGACCAAACACTTTTCTTGAAGAGGCCTGGGCCCAATGAAGAAGAGATGGGGGTCTGGGCCTAATTTTTGTACTGAAGAGGCATAGGCCAAAGATAAAAAGATGTGGGTCTGGGCCTAAACCATTCCCTAAAGAGGCCTGGGCCCAATGAAAAAGATATGGGGGCCTGGGTGTAATTTTTTCCTGAAAAGGCCTGGGCCCAATGAAGAAGAGATGGGGGCCTGGGCCTAACTTTTTCCTGAAAAGTCCTTAACCCAAGAAGAAGAGATGTGGGCATTGGCCTAATGCTTAAAATGAAGAGGCCTGGGCCCAATGAAAAAGAGATGGGGGCCTGGGCCTAATTTTTTCTGAAGAGGCCTTGGCCAAAGAAGAAGAGATGTTGGCCTAGGCCTAATTCTTACCCTGAAAAGGCCTGGGCCCAATAAAGAAGAGATGGGGGCCTGGGCCGAACACTTCCTTTGAATTGGCCTAGACACAAAGAAGAAGAAATGTGTGCCTGGACCTAACCCTTTCCCTGAAGAGTCTTGGGCCCTAGGAAGGAGAGTGTGGACCTGGGTTATTCCTAACACTGAAGATGCTATGACCCTAAGAAGAAAAATTGTGGGCCTGACCCACCTATATCAATAAAAAGACTTGAGACAAAAAGACAAACGGATGTTGGTTTGAGACTTTCAAACTGAAGAGGGCATGGCCTTTAGAAGGAAAATGTGACCCTTTCCCTGTTCAAAAAGCTAAAGAGGCGGTTTTTGGCCTGGGTCATTCACTAAGCCTAAGGAGACCTTGGACTGAATAAAGAAGAAAAGTTGGACTAGGAATACCCTTGTCTCTGAAGAGGAATGTAACCCAGTAACCATGACCTGGTCTGAAGCCAGGCCTTATCTTCATTTCAATTTTTTTGACCGCACCACAGCCTCATTTGTGACCAAGGCCATGCCATGTTCACCAAGACAACTCGAATCCTCACCAGTGAGTGACATCATATCATAGGCCATGAACTCTGATCACTAAGGAGATCATCTGACAGCTCCTTTAGGTTCTGTTCTGGTTCGTGGATTATAGTCGTTATTGTCCCAACACAGGCGAACTTCTCACCAATGTGCCAAGGCGACATCATGGCTTCGAAATAATCTGGACCACACATGAATGTCAAATGACAGGGACACAGCTTGGAATAGAAGGTGAGCGGGCCGCACCCTGGAAATCCTCTGTGTCCAGGTCAAGAAGAACAGTTCGACCTTTGGCCCAGCATAGGCCCAGGGTACGAAGACATGTGTGAAAATACAAAATGAGTCAGGGCCAGGGCAAACCACACAAAAAGGTGCTTGTCCAAGGTTCATCGCAACCAGAAGTGTCCCACGCTTAGACCAATCAGAGCTCTGGGATAAATGACCCAGATCCGTTCTCCCCATTAAGTCCTGGACATCAAGAACAGTGCCAAGGCC
This sequence comes from Microtus oregoni, assembly GCF_018167655.1. Lineage (NCBI taxonomy): Eukaryota > Metazoa > Chordata > Mammalia > Rodentia > Cricetidae > Microtus > Microtus oregoni. Next base: position 2,882,542 of record NW_024543874.1, read on the forward strand.
CAAACTAAAGGCAATCAACATTTTGTTTAGCCCATGTACCATGAGGCACACTGGGCCTAGGCCTGATATTTGGCTCTTGTACAACCAGCTCAGTCATTTAAGCGGACACATTCAGCTGTTCCCCCATAATCTTGGCCTTGACTACACTACTCCCTTTCACAGCAAACTGGAAGCTGACGTGCTCAGCAATAGGTGTGTGGACCACACACCCATACTTCAATCGATGCAGACCATACCCACAGCACATGTAAGCATGTATGGACCACCACTGTAATGTGCCGTGGACTCACAGAAATGATATATCAATATAGACATAGCATATGAAAACGAGAGTCATACTGTGCCTGCAGCTGTCTGAGATGGACATAACCTTACCTTGAAATAAAGACATCTTCAACTGCTCTCTTTAGGTATGAACAGATCTCAAATGTAACTCACATGGAGGCTGTTTTCTTAGAACTGCTCACTAGTGCGTATTTGGTCCTCTTCTGAGTAACTGGCTCCTGGACACATTATATCTGCCAACATTCAGATCCTGATGATGATTTGATTACTAACCAAGGGGTCAGGCCATGAACAGACCTCAAAGGAAATCAGTTTGCTCCTGAAGCGCAGGTGCCCTGAGTGATCATCTTCAAGGCTTCTATGATGTCACAGGTAAACTCCTGCCTTAGCAACAACAGTGTTCTTTGCCCGAGGACAACACAGAATCCAGAGAGGAGGGGAGGGATTCAAAGCAGGCCCAAGTGACTTGGTGAGTCTGGGCTGTTTTCTTGGAAGGGCACTAGCTGAATTCAGGACATGAGTGACTCACTCAGTGTGAGACCTTTTTTCATTGGGACCTTCAATATGGAGACTAAACAGAGCGAGGGACTGGAAATGTTCCTGCCTGAGGACAGGTCATTCTAAGCAGGATGTGAAAGATTAGCGATGAGAAGTCTCATAGCAGTGGGCCTAGCCCCCAAAGACCACAGGGAGAAAAACCCTCCTCTCACCTGAGAGAGGGGCCTTGGAAGGAAGCTGCACAGGTGTCAGTGGAGCAGGACTCCCACTTCTAGCCTAGAAAAGGAAGGTATTCAGAGATGTGGGCCAGGGCCCAATGAAGTAAAGAAGAGGGCCTGGGCCTAATGCTTAACCTGCAAAGGACAGAGCACAAAGATGAAGAGATGTGGGCCTGGGCCTAAACCATTCCCTGAAGAGGCCTGGGCCCAGAGAAAAAGAGATGGGGGCCTGGGCCTAATTTTTTCTGAAGAGGCCTTGGCCAAAGAAGAAGAGATGTTGGCCTAGGCCTAATTCTTACCCTGAAAAGGCCTGGGCCCAATAAAGAAGAGATGGGGGCCTGGGCCGAACACTTCCTTTGAATTGGCCTAGACACAAAGAAGAAGAAATGTGTGCCTGGACCTAACCCTTTCCCTGAAGAGTCTTGGGCCCTAGGAAGGAGAGTGTGGACCTGGGTTATTCCTAACACTGAAGATGCTATGACCCTAAGAAGAAAAATTGTGGGCCTGACCCACCTATATCAATAAAAAGACTTGAGACAAAAAGACAAACGGATGTTGGTTTGAGACTTTCAAACTGAAGAGGGCATGGCCTTTAGAAGGAAAATGTGACCCTTTCCCTGTTGAAAAAGCTAAAGAGGCGGTTTTTGGCCTGGGTCATTCACTAAGCCAAAGGAGACCTTGGACTGAATAAAGAAGAAAAGTTGGACTGGGAATACCCTTGTCTCTGAAGAGGAATGTAACCCAGTAACCATGACCTGGTCTGAAGCCAGGCCTTATCTTCATTTCAATTTTTTTGACCACACCACAGCCTCATTTGTGACCAAGGCCATGCCATGTTCACCAAGACAACTCGAATCCTCACCAGTGAGTGACATCAGATCATAGGCATTGAACTCTGATCACTAAGGAGATCATCTGACAGCTCCTTTTGGTTCCATTCTGGTTCATGGATTATAGTCGTTATTGTCCCAACACAGGCAAACTTCTCACCAATGTGCCAAGGTGACATCATGGCTTCAAAATAATCTGGACCACACATGAATGTCAAATGACAGGGACACAGCTTGGAATAGAAGGTGAGCGGGCCACACCCAGGAAATCCTCTGTGTCCAGGTCAAGAAGAACAGTTCGACCTTTGGCCCAGCATAGGCCCAGGGTACGAAGACATGTGTGAAAATGAGTCAGGGCCAGGACAAACCACACAAAAAGGTGCTTGTCCAAGGTTCATCACAACCAGAAGTGTCCCACGCTTAGACCAATCAGAGCTCTGGGATAAATGACCCAGATCCGTTCTCCCCATTAAGTCCTGGACATCAAGAACAGTGCCAAGGCCCAAACTAAAGGCAATCAACATTTTGTTTAGCCCATGTACCATGTACCATGGCCTGATATTTGGCTCTTGTACAACCAGCTCAGTCATTTAAGTGGACACATTCAGCTGTTCCCCCATAATCTTGGCCTTGTCTACACTACTCCCTTTCACAGCAAACTGGAAGCTGACGTGCTCAGCAATAGGTGTGTGGACCACACACCCATACTTCAATCGATGCAGACCATACCCACAGCACATGTAAGCATGTATGGACCACCACTGTAATGTGCCGTGGACTCACAGAAATGATATATCAATATAGACATAGCATATGAAAACGAGAGTCATACTGTGCCTGCAGCTGTCTGAGACGGACATAACCTTACCTTGAACTAAAAACATCTTAAACCGCTATCTTTAGGTATGAACAGATCTCAAATGTAACTCACATGGAGGCTGTTTTCTTAGAACTGCTCACTAGTGCGTATTTGGTCCTCTTCTGAGTAACTGGCTCCTGGACACATTATATCTGCCAACATTCAGATCCTGATGATGATTTGATTACTAACCAAGGGGTCAGGCCATGAACAGACCTCAAAGGAAATCAGTTTGCTCCTGAAGCGCAGGTGCCCTGAGTGATCATCTTCAAGGCTTCTATGATGTCACAGGTAAACTCCTGCCTTAGCAACAACAGTGTTCTTTGCCCGAGGACAACACAGAATCCAGAGAGGAGGGGAGGGATTCAAAGCAGGCCCAAGTGACTTGGTGAGTCTGGGCTGTTTTCTTGGAAGGGCACTAGCTGAATTCAGGACATGAGTGACTCACTCAGTGTGAGACCTTTTTTCATTGGGACCTTCAATATGGAGACTAAACAGAGCGAGGGACTGGAAATGTTCCTGCCTGAGGACAGGTCATTCTAAGCAGGATGTGAAAGATTAGCGATGAGAAGTCTCATAGCAGTGGGCCTAGCCCCCAAAGACCACAGGGAGAAAAACCCTCCTCTCACCTGAGAGAGGGGCCTTGGAAGGAAGCTGCACAGGTGTCAGTGGAGCAGGACTCCCACTTCTAGCCTAGAAAAGGAAGGTATTCAGAGATGTGGGCCAGGGCCCAATGAAGTAAAGAAGAGGGCCTGGGCCTAATGCTTAACCTGCAAAGGACTTAGCACAAAGATGAAGAGATGTGGGCCTGGGCCTAAACCATTCCCTGAAGAGGCCTGGGCCCAGAGAAAAAGATATGGGGGCCTGGGCCTAATTGTTTCCTGAAGAGGTCTTGACCCAATGAAGAAGTGATATGGGTCAGGGCCTAACCCTTTTAAAGAGGCCTGGGCTCAATGAAAAAAAGATGTGGGTCTAGGCTAAACCCTTTTCTTGAGGATCCCTGGGCCCAATGAAAAAGAGATGGGGGCCTGGGCCTAATTTTTTGCTGAAGAGGCCTGGGCCCAAAGATGAAGACAAGTGGGCTTGGGCCTAATGCTTAACCTGCCAAGGTCTGTGCCAAAGAAGAAGAGAGTGAGCCTAGGCCTAATGGTTACCCTGAAGAAGCCTGGGCCCAAAGAAGAAGAGATGTGGGCCTGGGCCTAAATTTTATCCTGAAGAGGCATAGGACAAAGATGAAGAGATGTGCGCTGGGCCTAAACAATTCCCTGAAGAGGCCTGGGCCAAATGAAAAAGATATGGGGCCCAGGGGCTAATTATTTCCTGAAGAGGCGTGGGCCCAATGAAGAAGTGATGGGGGCCTGGGCCTAATCTTTATTCGGAAGAGGCCTGGGCCCAATGAGGAAGAGATGGGGGCTTGGGCCTTATGTTTTCCTGAAGAGGCCTGGACCAATGAAGAAGAGATGTGTCCTGGGCCTAATCCTTTCCCTGAAGAGGCCTGGGCTCAATGAAAAAAGATGTGGGCCTGGGCCAAACACTTTTCTTTAAGAGGCCTTGGCCCATTGAAGAAGAGATGGTGTCCTGGACCTAATTCTTACCCTGAAGAGGCCTGGGCCCAATGAAGGAGAGCTATTGGCCTGGGCCTAAAACATTCCCTGAAGAGGCCTGGGCCCAATGAAAAAGATATGGAGGCCTGGGCCTAATCCGTATCCTGAAGAGGCCTGGGCCCAATGAAGAAGTGATATGGGCCTGGGCTTAACACTTTTTTAAAAGAGGCCTGGGCCCAATGAAGAAGAGATGGGGGCTTGAGCCTATAGCTTACCCTGAAGAGGCCTGGGCCAATGAAGAAGAGATGTGGGCCTGGGCCTAATCCTTTCCCTAAAGTGGCCTGGGCTTAATAAAGAAGAGATGTCAGCTTGGGCCAAATTCTTACCCTGAAGAGGCCTGGGCCCAATCCAAAAGAGATGTGTGCCTGGGCCAAATCCTTACCCTAAAGAGGCCTAGGCACAAAGAAAAAGAGATGTGGGCCTGGGCCTATTCTTATTCCTGAAGTGGCCTGGGCCCAATGACAAAGAGATGGGGGCTTAAGCCTAATTTTTTCCTGAAGAGGCCTGGGCCCAATGAAGAAGTGATGTGGGCCTGGGCCTAATCCCTTCCCTGAAGAGGTCTGGGCTCAATGAAAAACAGATGTGGGCCTGGGCCGAATCCTTACCATAAAGAGGCCTGGGCCCAAAGAAGAAGAGATGTGGGCCTGGGCCTAATCCTTTCCCTGAAGAGGCCTGGGCTCAATGAAGAAAATATGTGGGCCAGGACCAAACACTTTTCTTGAAGAGGCCTGGGCCCAATGAAGAAGAGATGGGGGTCTGGGCCTAATTTTTGTACTGAAGAGGCATAGGCCAAAGATAAAAAGATGTGGGTCTGGGCCTAAACCATTCCCTAAAGAGGCCTGGGCCCAATGAAAAAGATATGGGGGCCTGGGTGTAATTTTTTCCTGAAAAGGCCTGGGCCCAATGAAGAAGAGATGGGGGCCTGGGCCTAACTTTTTCCTGAAAAGTCCTTAACCCAAGAAGAAGAGATGTGGGCATTGGCCTAATGCTTAAAATGAAGAGGCCTGGGCCCAATGAAAAAGAGATGGGGGCCTGGGCCTAATTTTTTCTGAAGAGGCCTTGGCCAAAGAAGAAGAGATGTTGGCCTAGGCCTAATTCTTACCCTGAAAAGGCCTGGGCCCAATAAAGAAGAGATGGGGGCCTGGGCCGAACACTTCCTTTGAATTGGCCTAGACACAAAGAAGAATAAATGTGTGCCTGGACCTAACCCTTTCCCTGAAGAGTCTTGGGCCCTAGGAAGGAGAGTGTGGACCTGGGTTATTCCTAACACTGAAGATGCTATGACCCTAAGAAGAAAAATTGTGGGCCTGACCCACCTATATCAATAAAAAGACTTGAGACAAAAAGACAAACGGATGTTGGTTTGAGACTTTCAAACTGAAGAGGGCATGGCCTTTAGAAGGAAAATGTGACCCTTTCCCTGTTCAAAAAGCTAAAGAGGCGGTTTTTGGCCTGGGTCATTCACTAAGCCTAAGGAGACCTTGGACTGAATAAAGAAGAAAAGTTGGACTAGGAATACCCTTGTCTCTGAAGAGGAATGTAACCCAGTAACCATGACCTGGTCTGAAGCCAGGCCTTATCTTCATTTCAATTTTTTTGACCGCACCACAGCCTCATTTGTGACCAAGGCCATGCCATGTTCACCAAGACAACTCGAATCCTCACCAGTGAGTGACATCATATCATAGGCCATGAACTCTGATCACTAAGGAGATCATCTGACAGCTCCTTTAGGTTCTGTTCTGGTTCGTGGATTATAGTCGTGATTGTCCCAACACAGGCGAACTTCTCACCAATGTGCCAAGGCGACATCATGGCTTCGAAATAATCTGGACCACACATGAATGTCAAATGACAGGGACACAGCTTGGAATAGAAGGTGAGCGGGCCGCACCCTGGAAATCCTCTGTGTCCAGGTCAAGAAGAACAGTTCGACCTTTGGCCCAGCATAGGCCCAGGGTACGAAGACATGTGTGAAAATACAAAATGAGTCAGGGCCAGGGCAAACCACACAAAAAGGTGCTTGTCCAAGGTTCATCGCAACCAGAAGTGTCCCACGCTTAGACCAATCAGAGCTCTGGGATAAATGACCCAGATCCGTTCTCCCCATTAAGTCCTGGACATCAAGAACAGTGCCAAGGCCCAAACTAAAGGCAATCAACATTTTGTTTAGCCCATGTACCATGAGGCACACTGGGCCTAGGCCTGATATTTGGCTCTTGTACAACCAGCTCAGTCATTTAAGCGGACACATTCAGCTGTTCCCCCATAATCTTGGCCTTGTCTACACTACTCCCTTTCACAGCAAACTGGAAGCTGACGTGCTCAGCAATAGGTGTGTGGACCACACACCCATACTTCAATCGATGCAGACCATACCCACAGCACATGTAAGCATGTATGGACCACCACTGTAATGTGCCGTGGACTCACAGAAATGATATATCAATATAGACATAGCATATGAAAACGAGAGTCATACTGTGCCTGCAGCTGTCTGAGATGGACATAACCTTACCTTGAAATAAAGACATCTTCAACTGCTCTCTTTAGGTATGAACAGATCTCAAATGTAACTCACATGGAGGCTGTTTTCTTAGAACTGCTCACTAGTGCGTATTTGGTCCTCTTCTGAGTAACTGGCTCCTGGACACATTATATCTGCCAACATTCAGATCCTGATGATGATTTGATTACTAACCAAGGGGTCAGGCCATGAACAGACCTCAAAGGAAATCAGTTTGCTCCTGAAGCGCAGGTGCCCTGAGTGATCATCTTCAAGGCTTCTATGATGTCACAGGTAAACTCCTGCCTTAGCAACAACAGTGTTCTTTGCCCGAGGACAACACAGAATCCAGAGAGGAGGGGAGGGATTCAAAGCAGGCCCAAGTGACTTGGTGAGTCTGGGTTGTTTTCTTGGAAGGGCACTAGCTGAATTCAGGACATGAGTGACTCACTCAGTGTGAGACCTTTTTTCATTGGGACCTTCAATATGGAGACTAAACAGAGCGAGGGACTGGAAATGTTCCTGCCTGAGGACAGGTCATTCTAAGCAGGATGTGAAAGATTAGCGATGAGAAGTCTCATAGCAGTGGGCCTAGCCCCCAAAGACCACAGGGAGAAAAACCCTCCTCTCACCTGAGAGAGGGGCCTTGGAAGGAAGCTGCTCAGGTGTCAGTGGAGCAGGACTCCCACTTCTAGCCTAGAAAAGGAAGGTATTCAGAGATGTGGGCCAGGGCCCAATGAAGTAAAGAAGAGGGCATGGGCCTAATGCTTAACCTGCAAAGGACAGAGCACAAAGATGAAGAGATGTGGGCCTGGGCCTAAACCATTCCCTGAAGAGGCCTGGGCCCAGAGAAAAAGAGATGGGGGCCTGGGCCTAATTTTTTCTGAAGAGGCCTTGGCCAAAGAAGAAGAGATGTTGGCCTAGGCCTAATTCTTACCCTGAAAAGGCCTGGGCCCAATAAAGAAGAGATGGGGGCCTGGGCCGAACACTTCCTTTGAATTGGCCTAGACACAAAGAAGAAGAAATGTGTGCCTGGACCTAACCCTTTCCCTGAAGAGTCTTGGGCCCTAGGAAGGAGAGTGTGGACCTGGGTTATTCCTAACACTGAAGATGCTATGACCCTAAGAAGAAAAATTGTGGGCCTGACCCACCTATATCAATAAAAAGACTTGAGACAAAAAGACAAACGGATGTTGGTTTGAGACTTTCAAACTGAAGAGGGCATGGCCTTTAGAAGGAAAATGTGACCCTTTCCCTGTTGAAAAAGCTAAAGAGGCGGTTTTTGGCCTGGGTCATTCACTAAGCCAAAGGAGACCTTGGACTGAATAAAGAAGAAAAGTTGGACTGGGAATACCCTTGTCTCTGAAGAGGAATGTAACCCAGTAACCATGACCTGGTCTGAAGCCAGGCCTTATCTTCATTTCAATTTTTTTGACCACACCACAGCCTCATTTGTGACCAAGGCCATGCCATGTTCACCAAGACAACTCGAATCCTCACCAGTGAGTGACATCAGATCATAGGCATTGAACTCTGATCAACAAGGAAATCATCTGACAGCTCCTTTTGGTTCCATTCTGGTTCATGGATTATAGTCGTTATTGTCCTAACACAGGCAAACTTCTCACCAATGTGCCAAGGTGACATCATGGCTTCAAAATAATCTGGACCACACATGAATGTCAGACGACAGGGACACAGCTTGAAATGGAGGGTGAGCAGGCCACACCCAGGAAATCCTTTGTGTCCAGGTCAAGAAGAACTGTTTTACCTTTTGTCTGATTTGGACATATACATGTTCTACACTCTGTAATACCATGAGTTAGTTTCTGAAGAATAAGATAAGGTCAAATGCCATAAACTTATATCAGTCAGTCTGTGCAAGCTCCCTGATTACCAGTAAGTCAAGTCAATGTTAAATTTAGGGTGTGTGGGCCACTCCCTCTTTTTACAAGACTCAATACTTGTCTGACATTAAGGGAGCCAAGACGAGAAACGATGACTTGAATGTTACAAGGACCCTCTCTTCTTCGTTATAAAAACATGGTCGTAACTAAATATCAAGAGTGATTAAATGGCACATGGTCCTGCCGTGACTTTAACTGATTTTTATCCGTGTCTAGGCTCTTTTCACCAAGCATATTAAATGCAGAAATGAGTTGATGACAGACCACAAATGGATAGCAATGTGGGCTGTGGCTCACTTTCCACCAAAATACTTGTGTCAGATTTGTATTCTCTTCCTTAAATCCAAGAGATATTCTCACCATGGAGAGGACTCAGGAGTATGAAACATGGCCTTCATCATGTATGATAGACACCAGAGACATAATCTGGACAGTTTGGCAAGATGGGTGTGTGGCCTGCACCCACAAGCCATTATGTGCCCAGCTGTCTCCAATAGATCCAGGAAAGTGATCTTTTTTGTGTTGGCCAACACCACAGTCAGAGAAAAATGGAATTACCAGAGTTGGTATTGTGGTATGTGACATCAGCCTCACAAACTTCCAGACTGTGGTCCAAATCTTCATTTCCTGATATAGCAGGTTCCCCATCTTGTCATTGCTGACTTTGTCCCTCAGCCTGACCTGATCAGAAACATCAAGTAATCCATTGGATTAAGATGACGTGACCCAGGAGTACAGACATAACTTTAATAAAAATGTGTAACAGAAAACCCTGAACTTTCTCCTCTGGGGGCATGTTGGTGGCTATTCAAAGACTAGACATGTGTTCCTGTGTTTCTTCACAGGAACCCACCTAGAAGAAGCCAGAGTTATAACCTGATGACTACAGATCCCTTAGAGGTCTAAAGCCTTGTGGTCACCAGTCTTAACTGTGAATGTCATTCCTACATTTTGTATATAGTTCTGAATAAATATGTTGATACGCTATTATGGTTGACCTTGACATTTCTATTTGGCCCTTCCTTTTTTCCTGAAGATCGGTGAACCTCCATCCATGGCTTGTGTCTTTGTCATTTGCAGGAATTGCTTTTAAAAGCAAAAATTTAGTGAAAGGGGCCAATTAGGCAAGATCTGTCACCTAGCTGTAAATTCACCGGGATAAAATTTCTAATTTGGAGGGGCTGCTCCCAACCCCATCTGGTGCCAAAATCTGATTCAAGTTGCTGAGTAAGGTGTTGGAGGCAGTGGAGTAACTGAAGGTTCAGTGTGTATCACAGGACACCAGCATCTGGAAATTGTCCTCCAGTGAGACTCCACATGAGGAAGAATGGACTCCCACTGGTATCCTCTGCATGGGGCCACAACACATTCAGGTACAGTCCATGTCAGAGCAACAGTAAAATGTGCTCTACTCCTTCAATTAGAAGCCCTGTAGCCTGACCTGTTGCATCTCTGGACTTGTCCCTCATGGTCTTTGGAAGTACAAATTGCAGATTTGTTTGTGAGTTCCATATTGGAATAGACACAGTGAGGGTGTCTCCTACAAATGACATGGAATCTACACCCAGGGTACCACAAAATATGGAAGCCAAAATGAAATAGAAAGATGGACAGTGCCATTAGACCTGCTTTTGTGGGTAGAGGAAACCTCATCGGGACACAACCCAAGACAGAGAGCTATAGGCAACTGAGGATTGCTTATAGAGGGAGAACTAGCTGTCCCTAGAGATGAGTCCTTCACCTGGTTATCCAGTATCTAGTACTCAGACCTGACATCTACACATGCAAACATCATTGAACAGGCACAGCCTAATGAAGTCATACATTTATGCATTTTTCTAAAAATTTGTATCAATAAGAAAAAACATCCCATGAATTTTCAGGAAAGAGAAGGAAAAAGATAAGAGTTAGAGCAAGAAAAATAGTGCAAATGGTAAGTCTTTATTTTCAGTTTACAAATTACAATTGTAAAATTTTAGGAACTATTTAATGGGAGACTTTGGCTGGGTTAGATACTGAATATTGTAGCATTTATGCAGTGAAACAGATTTCCAGTGTAGGTATTGTATTTCAACACTCTTGTCTCTATATCTAGATCTCTCTTCTCCCAAGGAGACACAAACACATACATTGCAGCATCATGTTAGACAGGCGGTTTCTATAGCAACAGGGAGAGCCATCTCGAGCCTTTAAATCAGCTGACATCAGGGCATAAAGCTCTATCCTCTCCTACAACCCCTCCACCCATACATTTCCACAAGCCCATCTCTCACAGTAAACCAATGGCTACTATGCTGCCTGCATCTGGAAGGAAAGCCACACAGAGAGAAGACCACAAGCTCAGCTTCTCACTGGAGCAGCAGAACCCTGGTCGGCCTTTTGTTTCAGATTTGTGCAGATACCTGTGAGAGTCAGACTCCAGAAAGCCAGAAATTGGCCTATAATTTTGTAAATTTCTTATTTTAGTTACCTGAGAAGAACTGATTGAGATATGACATTCAACTATTTCCCCATGCTATGAATACACTTAAAGTGCTTTTTAAAATCTTTTTGTATTTTAATCACCTTTATAGCTGTGTACTATACGGCTCTTGTGTTTTTAAAGATTTTTTCTGTCTCTGACTAATGAAATTGTCTTTTGTAACTTACAGTCACAACCTCTTTATTAGGCTGGGCCACCTGTCTCCTAGGCTCACTTGCTGGCCAGTATCTTTACATTATATTTTATCTTCTGACACCTCCTATTGGAAGAGAACCTGCATGTAAATGAGCAGTCAGGATGTACTGTACAAGAGAAGAGTAAATAAAAAGAAAAAAAAATCCTGCTTCTACCATAAAATATTCCAAAGTTGCAGGGACAGGTCATTCCATGTAGAATCGTATCTCATGGCAAAATAACAGCATTCAGTCTAATGACTTTTTTTTTTTTTTTTTTTTTTGTTTTTTGTTTTTTGTTTTTTCGAGACAGGGTTTCTCTGTGGCTTTGGAGCCTGTCCTGGAACTAGCTCTCTAGACCAGGCTGGTCTCGAACTCACAGAGATCCGCCTACCTCTGCCTCCCGAGTGCTGGGATTAAAGGCGTGCACCACCATCACCCGGCTTAATGACTTTTTGATACAATTTTTTTATTTATTTTAATCCTGGTCACAGTTTCCCCTCCTTCGTCTTCTTCCATTCCTTCCCCTCTATCTGCCCCATCCACTCCTCCTCTGTTTCTGTTCAGAAAGGAGTAGCTCCCATAGGTGTCAACAAAGCATGGCATATCAAGTTGAGGTTGGACTAAGCTCCTCCCTCTGTATAAGGCTGGGAGAGGCAACCCAATATGATGAATAGGTTCCCATGCAGTAGTTCAAGTGTTAGGCACAGGCCCTGATCTCACTTCTAGGTGTGGGACCAAGTGTAGAACACGCTACACAACTGTCATACATGTGCGGAGTGCCTAGGTCAGTTCCATGCAGTCTCCTTAGCTGTCAGTGGAGTCTGTGAGCTTCAGGAGCCCAGGCTATTTGTTTCTGTGGGTTCCCTTGTGATGACCTTAACCCCCAAGGCTGATACAGTCTTTCCTCTCTGTCATCAACAGGATTCCTGGAGCTCCTCAGCCCAGGGCTTGGCTGTGAATCTCTGCCTCTGCTTCCATCCGTTATTGAATAGAGTATTTCCGATGGCAATAGGAGAATCACCAGTCTGCTTACAGTAGATGGCCAGTTCAAGCACCCGCTCCACCACTACTAGGAATCTTAGTTGGGGTCATCCTTGTGGGTTCCTGGAGGGTTCCCTGGCAGCAGGTTCCTCCCCAACCCCCAAATGGACCCCCATCAAGAAGTCTCTTTTGCTGTTCTCCCCTCCATCCTGCCTCCACCCAGCCTCCTGCACCCAACCCACAAACCTGCTTCCTCTAGTTCCCATCCGACCATCCCCCCAACCACACCCCTCCCAGTTAGCCCAGGAGATCTCTTCTATTTCCCCTTCCCAGGGAAATCCGTGCATCCCTCTTTGGGCCCTCCTTGCTATCTAGCCTCTCTGCGTCTGTGATTTTAGGTTGGTTATCCTGGGCTTTGCTCCTAATAACCACCTATGAGTGAGTATACACCATGTTTGTCTTTCTGGCTCTGGGTTACCTCTCGGAATAATTACCTGGAAACAACATAGCTGCTCCTCAGCCGAAGAATGGATGAGAAAAATGGTACATTTACACACGGGGATCTGCTCAGCTGTAAACACGATGACCACTGCCTGTAAAAAGTATTTCCACATAAAGCAAAAGCATAGCAATTGAAAACTGACTGCTATTTTAACACTACACCATCGTGCCTTCTTATAACAGGATTTTACACTGCTTCTCTCTTTCCCTCTACCCCTTCCTATTCCTCCCTCCCCGACCCTTAGTAAAGAAATTGAGCTTAGGGTCTTGCCACAGTCCTTGCCCCTTTTCTCTGTGGTTGTCCATTTAGTTCCCCACAGAATTTTATCTGTCTGTGATTGGTTTTTTTATTTGAAAGTATGATTACTTTACTACACAATTCTACAATAAAAAATATATTAACATTAAAACATTTTCTGTGACCATATGTCTTTAACTGTGAAATTTTCTCATATTATTAGTTAATAATTGATCAAAATGACAAAACTTATGAAGATATTTGTAAAATACTTTGTCAGAAACTTTCAAGTTTGAGAGGTGTACCTCTCAATGGCTGAAGGAGCCTTCTTTAATGTACACACACACACACGCAAACATGCACACACACGCACGATGTTATACTGGTCTAGAATGAGACAATGCTTGGCATTAATGCTATTCCTGTTTTTTCCTCTTGGTTTGGCCAATGCTGGCATGGAGCAATATTTTCCACATAAATAAATCAGCAGGAATGGGAACACTCTTTCTATGGTGATACCAGCCAGTTCTTTGTGCTCCTTTAAGATAAACGCCCCAGACGGTATGGAGGTCTAGCATCAGTTTTTAATGGTCCATTAGTGGATACACCTGCCTTCCATTTGTTGAAAACAAGATGGTGGAAACTGCTTGGCTTGCAGAAGGATTCCCTAGCCAGCCATTAGAGCCTGTCTGCTTCTCAGTGTCCGGATGTGTATCCAAACCGTTATCAAATGACTATAAATTCAGCCCTGACTTGAGAAGCATTCTGTTTAAGCTAATCTCTCTAAAATGTGTGGGAAGTTTGAGATACTGTGAGTTTAGTAGTTTAATAGTTACTGTGACTCTGTTTCTAAAATGTCCTGGTTAGTTTTTATTGTCAAGTTGATACAACCAAGAGTGTCCTGGGAAGAGGGACTCTCAACTGAAAAACAACCTTCAGTTGGTCAGATTTACCTGTGCGCATGTCTGTGAGGCAATCTGCTAGACGGATAAGGATGGAGGGGAGTCCAGGCCACTGTGGGGGGACACCATCCTGGGGTGCATAAGGAAGCTAACAGAGCAGAAGTCAGGAGCAAGCTAGCATTTTGTAATCCCCAAGACACTGGGTCCTTGGGTCCTGTGACGGATGCAGAGTCTGGGGGATTAGAAATCGATGCCACTTCAATTTCCCCGACTCTTCTCTGAGTGACAGATCTGGGATGGTCCTACAGAAAAGAAAGCTCTGCCCTTGGGGGCTCTTTCAGAATATACAACCCCAAATGTGCTACTTTGGCATAAGAAGTATTTCAAGCTGAAGCCATGAAACAATCAGCAGGTTCAAGAAGATCGCTCTGATACGTGCTGCTTCCAAAAGACAAAAATGGAATTCCCTTTCAGAAGACAACCCATCCTACCTAACCCTTATGAAGAAGACAATGATGTTCTCGTCGTGATGAACAAACCCTTACGTTCTTGCTCACTTCTCTACCTAATTGTCTTTGCTTGCTGTCTTATTTAGGGTTTCTGTTGCCATGAAGAGACACCATGACCACAGCAACTCTTACAAAGAAAGCATTTAATTGGTTTGGTTCACTTACAGTTTAGAGATTCAATCCATTATCATCATGACAGGGAGCATGGCAGCATGCAGGCGGACGTGGTGCTGGAGCTGAGAATGCTACATCTTACAAGCAATGGGAAAAGTCAGCTGATACACTGGGCAGTATCCTGAGCATAGGAAACCTCAAAGCCCGCCCTCACAGTGACATGTTTCCTCTAACAAGGTCACACCCACTCCAACAAAGCCACACCTCTTAACAGTGCCACTCCCTATGAAATCATGGGGGCCAATTACATTCAAACTACCACACTTGTTTTAACACAGTTTCACAGGTCACTACTTCCCATCCAAGCCAGCCTATGTGGATTGATGCTAACTACTTTTTTAAGCGCCTCAGGAAGGCGCCCTCTAGGTAAAACTTGCATTAACTACATTTGTATCATTTTCCTCTGCTGAGCTATCTTATGTCACTTTAATTCAGGTCCAGCTATGTGAGGGAGGTCTGAGGTAAAGATTTGCCTCCCTTTGTACAGGTTCTTTGGACACATCCCCTTCTTTTTCAATCTGTTTATTTTTTCCTTACTTTCTGCACATTAATCTATTCTACAGTCGTTGTGTATTGGTTTCCCCTCATCTCTTAGTTCTCTACGGAGTGGACTTCAGGTACCAAGACCTGAGCGTGGGCTGTGTTCGCTATTGCAGGACATCTCTTCCCGGAGTCAGTAGACGGAGCTCGGAAATGCATGAAGACCATGTGCGGGCAGCCACACACACAAACCCTGCATTACTTTCTCTCCAGGGCAACAGAACCAAGAGAATATGATCAAAACCATGGGTTTATTAGCATGATCAGAAGAGGGATGATCCCACGGAAGCTGCCTGCAGGCTACAGCTACAGGAAAACCAGAATAGCTGTGGCCAAGAACGCAGCGCCAGACCCAGGCGAAAGCCTGACATCTCTAGGGAGATGATGGTGCAAGGCCACAGCCAACAGCTGAGGGGTCTGGGTCACAACAGCATCAAAACTGTCCAAGGGCCCCAGCTGAGTCGACGCCAACTTTCTGCTTCCGCTTTCTCGCTCCATTGTGGCCCTGCCCTGCTGGATGGCTCCGCTCACTGAGAGTTTGTGGTCTACCTGCCAAGGACCTACTGCAAACACCTTCACAGACATGCCTAGAAAGAGGGCTTAACTCATTTCCTGATGTCCCTTGGTCCAGTTAAGATGACAACCAAAACACATCTATATTTCTCTACAAAAAAAGATACTAACCACAAGAAAATGTTGACACATATGCTCTAGCCCAGTGCCAGAATTAGTCCCAGCATTAGCCCTTTGCTCATGAATGACTTCTTTCTCTGGCGGGGAGAAGCTCAGATCCATTATCTGAAATATGCTGGCTTAGTTTTGGGGCCCTAGCATGTGATAGTTCTGTAAGTTTGTGAGAATCAACCCACCAACTAGAATTTGGTATTTTATATAAAGTTCTTTTTCCTTACCAGCTATTTAATCAGTCTCCAAATCTGGGCAAACTGACCCAGATTAGCTCCTCCCTCTTCGTTATACATCTATTTAATTTTTACATTCCCATTGACCGTGGGTGACAATTTCACTTACTGTCTCATCTGTGTTAGTCAGCCTTCCATCACTGAAAAAGAACGCCTGAGGTAGTCAACTTAAACAAAGGAAAGGGTTTTTTGTTTTGTTTTGTTTTTTCTCACCACTTAGGAAGCTCTGATCCATGGCCACTGCCTTTGAAGCGATGTCAGGGCAGGACAGCGTGGCAGGGCCCTATGGGGGAGGAAATCTGTTTCCGCATAGACAGTGTGAAAAAGAGAGAGGAGAAGGGTGGAGACTCACAACCCACTTGAAAGAATGTCCTCACGACCTGCTGACATCCCACAAGACCCTGCCTCTTAACAGGTCTGCCATCTCCCCTGTTGCTTGCAAACATGACACAATTTCTGATCTCTCTTATTTGTGGAAGCTCATTTTATTGCCCTGAATATGGTCTGTTCAGTTGAAAATTCCATGGGAAGAGAGTGTGTTCTGGCCGGGCTGTCTCATAAACACTAGTAAGTCAAATTGTCACTAGTGTTGCTCAAGCCATCTGCATACAAATTTGATGGTTTTCTTCCTGATTGCTCTACCCATCACTGAGAAAGTGTTAAGATCTCCGACTACTACAGAGTATTTTCATGTTTGTGACCTTCCAGCGCTTTCTGTTTTCCTCCATGTGTTTTGAGAAACTTTTGTTTACTGCATCATCTTGGGAAGTGGCTTCTCCATCCCTTGAGCCCTGGTGACAGTCTTTGAGTTGAAGTTTACTTTTCTAACGCTAACATAGATTCCTCTGATGTTATTTGATGCTCGTGTTCTCTTATTTTTAACCTACTTCTATTTTTATTTTTAAAGTGGAAGTTCAGAGGCATCATATAAATGGGTTTCACTTCTTAATACTCTAACACACTATGTTTTTAAATATTTTGACCATTTATTTAATGTAGTTATTGCCACTGCTGAATTAAAACCATTATCCTGTAGCTCTTTTAATCTTTCTAGGTTTGTCTAGCGTTTTTTTTTTTTGCCTTATTTTCCATTTATTAAGTATTTTTGTGATTCCATTTTGTCACTTCTATTGAATTGCTATTATTAATTTATGGTGGTGGTGGTGACAGAATCCCACTGTTCAGCTCTGGCTGGCCCAGAGCTCACTATGTAAACCAGGCTGGGCACAAGCCATAAATGTCCGCCTGCCTCTGCCTCTCTAGGATTAAAGGCCTAGTGTGTTGACTTATTTGTATCTCTTTAAAAATTTTTAAACATCATTGGTATAAGAGCTATACATTTTAATTGGTAGGTATGTTATTAAGTAACAATGAACACATAATTTAAGGCTCCAAAACATCCAAACCCCACTTTTCTGCTGCTAAGTAGATTACATTTATTTCTGTGAAATGTATCTCTCATTATATTATATATCTAACCTATTTATCATCTGCCTGCCATCTGTCTGCCTCTGAATTAAATGGGAGATTAGAGGAGCTAGAGCCAGGTTTTATAAACAACAATAAATCCAAGTAACCAGATGAAGAGCACAGTGTTAGGAGAGTCACGGGGAGGTAAAAGCCTTCACTCTGACATAAGCCACAGGGGGCAGCAACGGGAAGAAACATCAGTGTCTTGTGCTAAAGCGGCCTTTGTGGTCTTTTAAGACTAATTCATGGAGCTGGGGAGATGGCTGAAGGGTTAAGAGTGCTTTCTGCTCTTCCCCAGGAACCAAGTTTGGTCCTTAGCCCCCACATCATCCCACAACCTCCTGCAGCTCCAGCTCCAGGTGATCTGATGGCCTTCCTCTGGCTTCCTCTGGCCCCTTCCATCACGTGCACAGAATCTCACAGATATACATTGCTGTGGTTTGAAAGAAAATGGCCCCCAAAGGCCGTGGCACTATTAGGAGGTGTGGCCCTGTTGGAGTAGGTGTGGCCTTGCTAGAGGAGGTGTGTCACTGTGGAGGTGGGCTTTGAGGGCTCATAATATGCTTAAGCCACGCCCCCGTGAGGCAGACCACTTCCTGTTGCCTGCTGGTCAAGATATAGAATTCTCAGCCACCATGTCCCACGATGATGATAACAGACTGAGCCTCTGAACAATAAGCCACCCCAATTAAGTGTTTTCCTTTATAAGAGTTGCCATAGAAACCCCAATTATGACAGACACACATAACAAAGATAACCTTTCATGAGAGCTGACTGCACTTGTCCCCATTGCCCCCAGCACTGCTGGTGGTGAGTTTGTCGCAGCGAATGCCTACTGCTCTCCCACCTCCACGCTCTGCTTCCTCTCCTTCCCGTGCTGATCCCTTCTCAACTGCACCTTTATCTCACTTCTCACCTCCTTTACTCATTTCTTTTCACCCTCTTCTGATTTTAATTAATTGACTTTATTAAAAATCAGCTTTTAAGAATAGTCTTTCTAAAACTGCACTTTGTTTTTTCTGTGTGCGGATGACTTTGCCCCCACTGCATGTCTGTGCACCATGTGCCTGCAGTGTCTGCAGAGGCCAGAAGGAGGCACTGGGACTAGAGTTACAGATGCTTGGGAGCTGCCGTGGGGGTGCTGGGAATTGAACCAGGATCTTCTGAAAGAGCAGCCAGTGTTCTTAACTGCAGAGCAATCTCTCCAGCCTCAACAGTTTAAATTTACAGAAAATCTGAGGGGAAAGTTGAAGGCATCATGGCCTCCTCACCATGGCCTCCAGTTTCTCCTGTCAGTAACATGTTGCATTAGTGTAGCATTGCGCTGTCAATCAAATTATATTCATATATTTTATTAACTAAAGTCTATAGCTTTACCCCAGGGGTCTCTTTTGCTGTTTTGCATTCTGTGGGTCCTGACAAGTGGATGGTAACAGGAACCCACAAATTAGACAGATTATCTTCTTACCGAGAAATTCTTGTGATGGCTATTCTGGGTTGTCAGATTGGCTATATCAGAAATGAACTGCAATCCAGAAGCAGAGGGCACACGGTGATCCAGATCTTGAGGCTGGGAGACGCAGGCTTTTGATTCAGCTCTTGAGGTGGGTGACACACAAATTTATTCCAGATCTTGATACAGGAAGACACAGCTAGTTAAGGACAGTGGGAGAGGGAAGGTTTCCTTCTTCTTTGCCTGCTTACCCTCCTCTCGGCAATACACCCATCCCTTCACGGCATTGGAGCCTGCTGCTTTGGAGTTCCAACATGTCCTGAAGACTAGCTGAGACGCCCAGCCTTGTGGAACTGAGGAACTACTGGATTCTTGCTATTCACAGATAGCTACTGTTGGACTGCAGTCTGTCATTCTGATAAATTTACACACACACACACACACGGACGCACACGCACACACAAATCTCTCAAAATATTGTTTAACATTTCCAGTCTGGGCCAGAAGCAAAACAGCAAATTTAAGAGGTAACCAGCAGGGGGCAGTGTTGGCAAGACATTGACAACAGTTACTAAGTAGCATATTTGAACTTAAATGAGAGTTTCTAATTCTTTCATTTCTTCCCTAGACCACTTAAAATTTTTGAAATTCTCTCTCTCTTCCCCCTCCGTATGTATGTGAGACACACACACAGAAAGAGAGAGAGAGGGGGGGGGGGGGTCGAGCCTGTAAGGGCACATTGTCAAAGAAACAGTCACAACAGCATGGTTAGAGCAGTGAAGGCCTGGAACAAAGGCAGCGTCACTGTGCTTCCTTCAGCTTGCCTTTCCCTAGGGCACAGACAGGTGTGACTCCACAAGGATTGACCTGCAGGTGTTAAGGCTGCTGAACCTAACTTCTCTGAGGAGGCCCTGTAAGGCCTGGGCGGCTCTGAAACTGTCAGTAGCATTCCCTTCCCATGTATGACATATTTATAAAAACACACACAGAGGCGGCTTTGAAAGCTGGCCTTGGGTGGGAACATGGTCGTGAAAACCCACGTACATTATTTCTATTTTAGAGATGATCTTTATTAATTGGCAAAAATAAGAGACTGGACAACGTTCTGGAGCTTGTTGTGGGTATTCTGATCACACTCTGACATTCCTGAGACCACCAATAAAGTTTACTTTGAATCAAAGAGCAGAGCTAGCTGCTAGTTGACTAAACTTAGCCATAAACATTTTAGAAGACAGAGGAAGGAGAGAGAAAGAGAGAAGGTCACTGACTGCCTCTCTGCTGCTCCCCTGTTCACTCAGGTTCTTATCCTGATAGCTAACTCCCAAGTTTTTATTGATAAAAATAATTAGATACACACTTCAACAGCTGAAAGGAGAAATGCCTTCTTACTGGGTCACAGCCTCCACCTCACTCAACATAATACCCACGATTATCTCAAAAGTTAAAGTTGCATTCGAGAAGGCTTGTGGAAGTCAAGCCTGGCTTTCCTTGCAAAAATGCTACTGTGTGTGTCCCTGCACGGGAACACCCTGCTCTCCACACTCAGCTGGGGCCCAAGTCACTCATAACCCACTTTCCTGCTTAGACTTTCTTAAACCATCTGAACTTGGGACTGAAGGGATGGCTCGGTAGTTCAGATAGTCTTTATTACTGTTGATAGCTCCAGTTCCAGGGGATCCAGCAGCCTCTCTGACTTCTGCAAGCACTAAGCATGTGTAAAGGGCATTTACATACATGTAGGCAGAACACTTACACAGAAAATAAAAACAATTATCTGAACTCAAACACACCAGGAAGTGGGGGTCCTGAATGACTTTCCAGAGAGGATATCTGGCTCACCCTAGCAATCCTGAGCCCAGCAGGACAGCAGGAAGGGACAGAAGGGACCTGGGATTCCCTAAACACTTGTTGCTTTGCCTAAGTCAGACCACTGCTTGGGTCACTAGCTCCATGGGTCCTGTGGAGACGAGATCTGACCAGGTGAGACAATCCAAGCTCTGTCCTCCCACATTCTCCCCAGAAGCTAGGGGATCATAGCCTGGCTCAAGCGTGCTACCCGCTGGTTTGTCCAGTGGGCCCCGGAAAGCCCCTTTAGTCTCCACTGTAGGCAAACGTGAATGCAGGGGCCGGGAGATGTATGCTCTCTGCCTGGCCCAGAGGTGAGAAGCTGGAGGCTTGGGATGCTGTGCTTCTAGACTTCTCTACTCTCTTAGTCTTGTAGAGAATGAGTCCTTCACGAGAGCATCTCAGTGGTGTGGGCGACAAGGGTGGGGCAGGAAAGAGAACTGGCTTTTATTTATAAAAAAAAAAAAAAAAAAAAAAGCAACCTCTTCCCCGTGGCCCTCTGAGCACAGCTTTGTCGAGAAACCTGTGCACACTGCTCCTTCCTGTGCCCCAGGGATGACATCTTTCTCCTTCTGGCAGACAAATTTTGTGAGCCGCTTTTTTTTTCTTCTCATAGCTCTTGTATTTTCATGAAGAGATCGAAAGCAAATGTGAGAGACTGCCTAGGACAGGAAGGTGAGTCACAGGGCATGTAGACCTTGTATTGAAAGATCCTCCAGCACCCACCAGGTAACAGGGTGTGTGTACATGTGTGTGTGTGTGTGTGTGTGTGCACGCTGCATGCAGCGTGTATGTGTGTACATGTGTGTGTGCATGTGCATGCAGCGTGTGTGTGTATGTGTGTGTGTGTATGTGTGTGTATGTGTGTGTGTATGTGTACACACTGCATGCAGCGTGTATGTGTGTGTGCTTGCACGCGTGCGCACACTTTCCTCTCCCCGGCTCACCCTTAAATCTATCGGTAACAATTAGTGTCGACCTGAAGGGCAAGGCACTTGATCTCTTTACTATAGGAAAAGTTGGGGAGCCCATAGCATCTTGTGCCCCAAGGATTCTCCCAGAGGACTTCTGGCCTGTCTGTGGAACCTCAGTGGGTTTTCTCTCTCAAGATGACAATCCAATACCCAACTAGGGGCTCAGGGGAGGTAGACTCTTAGAGACTCTGTTTCCTGCCAGGAGTTTCCAGGGAGGGAGAGGAATGGGCTTACTTTCTAAAGTAATTTCCCGTGACTCTTCAGCCAGGCTGTTTTGAGTGTCTGGAGGCTAGGGAGAAGCTGGCAGAGGGGAAGTCACTCTTCAGGACGGGGCAGCCGTACTTCCTGTGACCTGGGAAATTAGTGTCGGGGCTGGAAGATGGAGCACTGGCCTCATGAGTGGTTTGAAATTCCCACACTAGCCATGGTCCAAAAGGAATTCCAGACTCCCTTAGGAACATCTGCTCCATCCAGTCTGGGGCAGGAGCCCTTCCGTGGGTGAGAAGTGCCCTGAAGCTTGGGTTCTCACTGCAGGAGAGCAGGGACATCTCATTTCATCTTCTATCACCCTCCACCTGCATTTGACACAGGGGCTCACTCGAGTGGCTTCACCCACCACTGCCTAGATTGGCTAGAGGGATCTAAAGGAGCCCAGGGGTCTACCTCTATGCCACCTCGTCCCCCAGCGCCAGGGCTGTGGATGAACACAGTCACACTCATCTCTTATGAGGGCTCCGAGAACACAAACTCCACTCCTCATGTGTGAGCCTGAGGCATCCCCCAGTCTCTCTATGGTGTCTATGGAGACAAGGGCCCATGAATCCAGTGCTCACTGATTGGCTGGACTGGGTGTCCCATCGCCCATCCCCTGGAGTTTTCATCTTATTTCTTTCCCATTGCTTTCCTTTCTCTTGGTGAGTATTCACAGTGCTGGACAGGAGGGAATGCCTTTCATTTTAAAGATGGAGAAGATGTCAGGGTGCTACTCGGGTTGATCTGTTCACATAAAGCATTCGATTTTTGTGCTTTAATTAAACTTTTAAAACTTGTGTTTTAGATACACTTAAAAAAAAAAAAAGATCAGACAAAGCAACCAGAACTAAGTTATAAGCAGGAAAGGTTGCTCCTGGAAGTGACCCCTATGGCCCTTGCACAGTGGTTTATCTTCACAGCCCCTCATGTTTTTCCGATCAGGGACCATTTCTCTTCAAGATGCAGTGGTCAAGGACACGGGAGAGAATGGTATAATTCCTTTTGTCAGATGAGACTAAGATAATCCACTCCAGGCCAACATTTGCGACCTTCTCACAGTGTTTCCAAGCGTGGCCTAAACCTGATCTCTCCTCTAGTCTCTCCCAGTCCTGGGCAATGCCAGGGAGCGTGCCCTAGGAGGGCACTGGGAAGCCCTTCCAGTTTTGCTAGCTCTGAGGTCCAACCAGGGACAAAAAATACCAGATGCACACCCACCAGTCCTTCCACTGACTACTTAAAGATGTGCGGGAGGACTGACGGCTGTGAGGTGGGTGGGGCGGGTTGATGACTGGCTTCCAGTGGGCTGGGGGAAGGCACAGAGCTGTCCCAGGAGGGTGGTGACTTAAAATAAGATCCCCCAAGGGGACAGAATGCAAAGAGGGTGCAACCTGGAAATAGAAAAGGTGACCTTCGCTGGAAGTGTGTGGGTTCCAACTAGAGAAAGCACAGGAGAGGGAAACTCTGAGCATTTGAGACGTCCTCAAGTCTAAAGAAGGTTTAAGAAATGGGAAAACCCCTGATGCTCCGCCTTTGCTTTCATTTCCCTTTCTGATCAGACTGGATCCTGAGACGGCAGCAGTTTGAGGCTTTCACTTTGGGAGAATGACCCGCTACCTGTTGCTTCCAAAGGTGCCGTATGAGTAGTCCTGCCTGAGAGAGCACTGGTCAGCACCTAGGGGCAACAGGCAGCACGGAGGGAGACCCCATTCTATCAGCCTAAGTTGGGGACACACTACCCAGGAAGCTGTGGTTGTATCACCCTTGCTCTTTCGTGAAGTGTTGTGCGGCCTGGTTTAGCCCATCCTCCAGAGTCTTGGTCTCCTCACAGGACTGTAAAGCAGCACAGGGCATCCAGGGTACCCAGATCTTGGCTTAGAAACATCAACACCACCCCCTTCACTCCTTTCTGTAGCTGGCTGCACATGAGCCCTCCTACCCTTGAAGGTACTCGCCTCTCCAGCCTCTTACCTGGGCCTTGCACTTCCCAGCACAGCTATAAGGTAATCTGCATACAACAGTCCCCATAGCAGCGTCTGTATTTCTGCCAAGTAGAGAGGCCAAGAAACAGGGAGTTGCTGGCCCAAAGGGAAAAGACCCAAGAAATGGGGAGCATGACATGGTCACAGGGACAGACTCAGAGTCGGTGCTGTGTCTCCCCTGGAGCTAAAACATCTTCAGCACGAACGACAAGGAAGTTACTGAGATGAATGCTGGGTTCTGGCCTTCAGTATCAAAATTAAAGGATCCCTAACTTGCTTATTATGTTTCTTGCCCAGTTGGTGTCTGGCCAGTCTCAGATTAGAGGGCACCTAAGAAATGCATCTATTCCCAAACGTGTTTTGTTCTAAAAAATGTGTTGACCCACCAAAGACCTGAGGTTCTATAATTAGAAGTTCACTTTCAGGCCTATTTTGGTGATTCTTGCTTGTCAACTTGACTACATGTGGAATTAATAAAACTCAAATTGCTGGGCACACCCGTGAGGGATTTTTTTCTTAATTAAATTCTTTAATTTAGATCTGATCTGGATCTTTGCGGTGGGAGGGCCACCTTTAATCTGGGTCACCCCTTCTGCTGGTGTCCTACAGAAAGGACGTGGAAGAAGGAAGCTCTCTTCGCCTGCTGGACCCCGCTCTCACCTAGCGAGTCCATCCCTTCGCTGGCCTCGGAGCCTGCGGCTGGATTCCAGTGTGTACGGAAGACCAGCTGAGACATCAGCCTCGTGGACTGAAAAACTAGTGGATTCCTGGGCTTTCCATTGTTAGACACCATTGTTGGACTAACTGGATCCCAGCATGTAAGCCATTCTGATAAATTCCCTTTTTATTCCACATATACATAAAATATGGGATAGAATATATGTTTAATGTGTATATGTTTGGTAAGTTCTGTTCCTCTAGAGAACCCTGACTAATACAAGGCCTGCTCCTGGAACCTGGCTCCAGGACACAGAAGCTTTGACCAAGCAGGGCCCTGCATTGTCTTGGAAGGTCTGTGCAGGTACCTTCCAGCAAGGAAGCTAGGAAGTAGTTTTACTGTGATTCCCTGCCTAGTACAGGAGGTAGGGAGAGTAGGGCAGGACAAGGATCAAGAGAGGCTTGTGAGGAACATGACAGAGGGAAAGGAAGGGGAAGGGCCCTGCAAGAGAGGTACCCTCAGGGTGCCTGCAGTCCAGGACTGAGCTGGAAGCAGGGCCACTATGACCTTGAGAGCACAGGCTCACTATGACCACAGGGGCCACTGTGATCCCCGGAGCACATGGGCAGCTATGACCTTGGGAGCACAGGAGCCGCTATGACCTTGGGAGCACAGGGGCCGCTATGACCCCGGGAGCACAGCGCACTGGCTGTGCAGCTGCAGGGCTTAGCCTTTCCTCCTGTGTCCTGGGTGCACCCATTACTCCCCAGTCTGACCCCACAACAGACCCCTATTCCTGGGTGAGTAACTGATCCTGGTTTGCCTGGGGCTTTCCCAGTTTGGACAGAGAAAGTCCTGCGGTCTGGACTCAGCTAAGCTCTGGGCAGGGCAGGAGGGACCGTTGCCATGGAACAAGGGAAGAATTACATTTGTCTCTTGGAGATGCTGGGGGCAGGGTTCCCACAGAACCCCAGACATCCATGTGCTCAGTAGGAAATAGTGAGCAACATCATTAACTGTTGTTGTGGGTACACAGCCCACTTTCCTTCTGCCTGTGGGCTGAAGACAAGTCATGGTGACGATGCCACGTGATCGCATTACACGTACCCTCTTCGTGGGTCTTTCTCCTTTGGGTCATTTAGAGCTACCCGTAAGGACATGCATGTGACTCCAGCGGTTCCTTCTTTGGTCTGATGTCCCTTTCTACAGGATATTGTGTTTGGTGTTGCGTATCATATCCAAATCCAATATGAACACTCTTTGTATATTTTCTCTTCTAGAAATAAAAAAATGGAGATGCTTCAGACAGGTGAAAAAGCTACCTTCTCCACAGGTAAGAATTCTGCCGGGGGTGGGACTCTTTCTTTTCAACAGTCAAGGACCACGGCTCAGTGCCTAGACAGGGACGGGCTTCCCTTCAGACACCCACAGCAAGGCAAATGAACCACCAGATAACTGAACGTCTTAGGCCATTAGCTGTCATGCTTCCCAAGGCAAGGAACTTCCCAAGTTCCACAAGATAAAACCTTACCATCCTGTAAAAGAGACACCAGGGATGGTGGGAGGAGATGAAGATAAGGGACAGACAAACAGAATGGCCAGCGCTAGACTGCCCTGAGCTATCTGCAGGGGCTCACCACTTCAGACTTGGACAGAAAGAAAGTCCTGGAAGAACGGTAGGAACTGGGTTGATGAATTTCTAGGGGAAGATGCCTTGGCCTCTGACCGCCAGGAGCATGAATCCCTAGGGGAAGATGCCTTGGCCTCTGACTGCCACTTTATCCCACAAACGCGTGTGTGGTGTGTGGTGGATGTGAGTGGTTAAAACAGGGGGCGAATCCTGATTGCTTTGCGTTAGTTCCTGTTGGTTTTTTGTCCTCTTCTTCATGAGTCATTTCTGATGTCTGAGCTTCCCTTTACCCCCAAAGGCAGAAAGGAAGATGGCTGCACCCCAGGGTCAGGGCCCCTGAGGATCCTCTTGGCGGGTCTATCTGGCTGTGGA
The DNA here is from genome assembly GCF_018167655.1 of Microtus oregoni. Taxonomy (NCBI): domain Eukaryota; kingdom Metazoa; phylum Chordata; class Mammalia; order Rodentia; family Cricetidae; genus Microtus; species Microtus oregoni. The sequence goes on from NW_024543874.1 coordinate 2,909,305, forward strand.
AAAAGCGCCACAGGGAACAGCATCCTCCGCCGACAAGCCTTCGAGTCCAGGCTCAGAGGCCAGTCAGTGACCAGGACCAGCCAGGCAGAGACGGGCACATGGAAGGGAAGGAGACTGCTAGTGGTAGACACGCCCCCCATCTTTGGGTCAAAGGCCCAGAACCAAGACATGAACAAGGACATTGGAGATTGTTACCTGCTGTGTGCCCCAGGACCCCACGTGCTGCTGCTGGTGACCCAGCTGGGACGCTTCACAGCTCAGGACACCCTAGCCGTGAGGAGGGTGAAGGAGATCTTCGGGGCAGGAGTCATGAGGCACATGATTGTCCTCTTCACCCACAAGGAAGACCTGGCAAATGAGACTTTGGATGAGTTTGTGACCCACACTGACAACCACAGCCTGCGCAGCCTGGTCCACGAGTGTGGGAGGAGGTACTGTGCCTTTAATAACAGGGCCTCAGGGGAAGAGCAGCAGGGACAGCTGGCAGAGCTCATGGCCCTGGTGAGGGGGCTGGAGCAGGAGTGTGAGGGCTCTTTCCATAGCAACGACCTCTTCCTTCATGCCCAGGAGCTCCTTAATGGTGGCTACAGTGAGTACCAGGAAGCCTACAGGTGCTACCTGGCCAAGGTGAGGCAGGAGGTGGAGAGGCAGAAGCGGGAGCTGGAGGAGCAGGAGAGCAACTGGGTCCTCAAGCTCCTCCTCCGAGGCAAAGCGTGGATGGTTTTGCACTCTGGGACTTGCGCTAGTTTTGTATTGGGCATAGCAATCCTCACTGTTATTTTTATGTTCATATATTCTAACGTTTGATGCTTTGTACTTTATTGAAGTTTCTAAAGTGTCCTGCAGGATTCCCAGCTATCAGCATCACCTTCAGAAAACCACGCTCCTGGTCTGCCAGACTTTGCTGCCCTGAGCCTCTTCTGTTTCCCCTTTAGAATTCTGGTTGGGATTAGGCAGAGTTGGGGGAGTCCTGCAGAGCAGGGGCAGGAAGGATCGGAGGAACCAGAGGAGTCAGGAAACACAGCCCATAGAATCATCTGACGGGGATTCATGGGGGCTCACAGAGATCAGGGAGCCTGTAGGGGTCTGACCTACCTCCTCTGCATATATGTTATGGCTACGTAGCTTGGTGTTCTTGTGGGGTTCCTAACAGTGGGAGTAGGGGCTGTCTCTGACTCTTTTATCTACCCGTGGGACCCTTTTCCTCCTACTGGGTCACCTTGTCCAGCCTTGAAATGATAGTTTGCACCCTGGTCTCACTGTAGCTTGTTGTGCCATGTTTGGTTGATCCTTGCGAGGCCTCTTCTTTTCTGAAGGGAGGTGTGTGGGGTGGATCTGGAGGAGAAGGGAGGTGGTGGGGAAAGAATAGGGGGAGGGTAGTAATGGGCGACTGTGGTTGGAGTGTACGAGAAAAGAATAAAATAAATGAATACAACTCTATGACATACTTTTAGCATACCTCCATATTCCCTATCTTTCTCCTCCCATTAGTCCCTCTGCTCCCCTAGAAAATGTCACTTCTTCCATGTCAGATAGATACACGTGATTTTTATTACATAAAAATTTAGAATCCACAAAAGAGAATTCAATATGAAACTGACTTAATTTAATGAATGTAATTAACTCCAGTTGCATCTATTTCCTGCAAATGACACAATGTCATTGTTTTTCATGGCTAACTAAAATCCTGCTGTGATGTCCACAGGTGTTGTGTGCAGGTCTTGCTTAGGGAACCGTAGTGTACTAAGAGAGAGGCGGTCTCCTCCAAGGATGAACTTCCCAATAGGTTATCAATCCCATGTGGTCATCCCTAAACACATACACATATTAACCATGATGCATGGACTCAGCAGGTAGTATTTATGTGTGCATGCGTGTACATGCGGGTATATAGGTATAATACAGGATAAGAGGTCATGAGGTTGAGAGGAAATAGGGAAGACACGGAATTAGATGATGTAACTATAGCTGTCATACTAGAAATTCTCAAAAATAAACGTGAAAGGGTTCCATTGTGTTTATATATTATCACATTTATTTTTCCACTCTTCCATTTTAGACCACTTAGGGTGTTCCATAATTGATCTGTTGTTAACAGTGCTGCCATAGACACTGATGTGTGGCTGTCTCTGTGGTGTGTTGACCTGGAGTCTTGGATGAATATGCTATTGTATGATTCATGTTGCAACCTCCACCACACTGTGACATACAGCAACCATTCACATTCCCAAAGGAAGAAGCGGAGGGCAGTATGGAAACACTGGACCCAAACTGAGGAAGTCAGGTGTATTTCATTCTATACGCTATAGCTGGATTACATGCGCTATCTATTTCTAGTGTCTTGAAGACGCTTCATGCTGATTTCCGTGGTAGCTGGACGAGTTCACATCCCCACCAGTATCCGAGGGTGTCAGGTCCCATGGCCCTGGAGCTACAGGTGGCTGAGAGTGAGTGCTGGGAAACCAACTCTGGTCCTCTGAAACATACACTCAGCCTCCAAGCCATCCTTCCAACCCCCAAGAAATTTGCATTTCTCAAATGGTTAGTGATGCAGACATTTTTCTTGTGCTAATTGGTCATTTGTAGCCCATCTTGAGAAGAGTCTGTGTGTTAGCTCATTTATCAGCTGTGCTGTTGGATTTCTTTCTATCGAATTCTAGCTGTTTCTAGGTATTCATCTGATTTCTTCCTTTTCTGAGTTCTTGGTACATCTGGATCTTAATCCTATGGCAAATGAATAGCTGTGAAGGTTTTGCCCCACTCAGAAGGCTGTCTCTGCTCACACAGTGATTGTTTCTTATACCATACGGAAGCTTTTGAATTTCATAAAACCCCATCTGCTAATCGTTGGCACCATTTCCAGAGTGACCAGAGCCCTTGCAGAAACCCCTTACCTGAATCTTGAAGTTGTTCCTTTACTTTTTCTACAGTTTTAGCTCTTACATCAAGACCACGCAGTTTGAGCTGATTTCACAGACTGAGAGGCAAGGACACAGCTTCATTTCTCCACACAGGGACACTCAGCTTTCCCAGCATCACTTGCTCTCTTTTCTCTGATGTATGGGTTTATTTTTTTCTTCTTTGTCAAAAGTCACAAAGTCACATGTGTGGGCTTGTGTTGTGGAATATTAGTTGATGATGTGTTACATTTGTTTATGCTATGAAACATTTGTTTAATGATGCAAAAATATGTCCTTTTATGTTGCATTTGTTTAACCCTGGGATGCTGTGTTACTTTGCTTATCTAAAACACCTGATTGGTCTAATAAAGAGCTGATTGGCCAATATCTATGTAGGAGAGGGACATGAAACTGCCAGGCAGAGAGAATAAATAGAAGGAAAAAAAGAGAAGAGAATAGAGAAAGAAAAAAGGAGGAGAGAAGATACCCAGGGCTAGCCACCCAGCTACACAGCAAGCCACGAATAAGAAGTAAAGAAAGTTATATAGAATAGAGAAAGATAAAAACCCATAGGCAAAAGGTAGATGGAATAATTTAAGAAAAGCTGGCTAGGGCTGGAGAGATGGCTCAGCAGTACAGAGCACTAACTGATCTTCCAGAGGACCCAGGTTCAATTCCCAGCACCTATAAGGCAGGTCACAACTGTCTGTAAGATCTGACACCCTCACACAGACATACATACAGGCAAAACACCAATGAACATAAAATAAAAATAAATTATAAAAAATTTAAAAAGAAAAAAGAAAATCTGATTAGAAATAAGACAAGTTAAGGCTGGGCATTCATAAGAAAAAATAAGTCTCTGTGTAATTATTTGGGAGCTGAGTGGTAAACCTCCCAAAGAATAAAGGAGAAAAAAAACCCAGAGATTTGTGTCTGGGTCCTCTATTTTATTCCATTGATCTGTGTATCTGGTTTTATGGTAATACCATGTTTTGGGTTTTGTGGGGTTTTATTATTGTTTTTACTCTGCTTCTGTAGGATAATTTCAAATCAGGTTATTGAAACCCCCAGCACTGTTCTTTCGTTCAGAATTATTCTTTAACTCTCTGGAATCTTTTTCCTTCCATAAGAATGTTATTTTTTTTCTATTTCTTTGAAGACCACTGAACTTTTGATGAAGACGGTATTGAACCTGTGAGCTGGTTTTGGGAGTATTGACATTTTCACGCCATTCATTCTCCCAGCTCGTGGATATGATCATCCTTTCATCTTCTGGTTTCTTCAGTTTCTTTCTCTGTTTTACAGTTCTCATTGTCGAGTTCTTTCATTGGATAGCTTTATTCCAAGGCATTTCTCTCACTGACCATGGCTCTGCCTTTTCCATTAGACTGGCTGGCCAGAGAGCCCCGGGATCCACCTGTCTCCCCCCCCCCCCCCCCGTTCTGGAATTACAGACGCGCACCGCTGAGCTTAGATTTTTTTTTTTTTTTTTTTTTTTTTTTTTTTTTTTTGGTTTTTCGAGACAGGGTTTCTCTGCGGCTTTGGAGCCTGTCCTGGAACTAGCTCTGTAGACCAGGCTGGTCTCGAACTCACAGAGATCCGCCTGCCTCTGCCTCCCGAGTGCTGGGATTAAACGCTGAGCTTAGATTTTATGTGAACACTTGTTTGGCAAGCACTTTGCTCACCCACCCTGAATCCATCTTCCCAACCTGCTTTTCACATTTTTAAGTTTGTGTGTGCACATGTGAGTGCAGTGCCTGTGGAGGCCAGAGGAGGGCGCTGGATCACCCAGAGCTGGATCACAGGCTGTTGTGAGCTGCCTGGTGTGGGTGCTGGGATTCAAACTCCGCTTCTCCAGCAGAGCAATATGTGATCTTAAACCCTGAGTAGTTCTCCAACTCGTTTTCACCTTTTTCTAATGGTTGAAGAATTCAGGAAAATAATGTTCTAGTTTCACACATGAAAACTACATGTAATTCAAAATTCAGTGCTCATCAAGTTTTATGAGCACACAGCCTCTTGATCATAGTGGCTTTTGCCTGCATGTGGTGTCGAGCAGCTATATTGTACTCTCCAGTCTTCCAAGCCCAAGACACCCACCCACTGGCTCTCTGTATTACTGAACTTAGACTTTCTGGTTTCTGTGTTTCTTGACTGACGACCCTGCAATCCCTGGGATGAGACCCACCCAGATCCTGTAGCCTCTTCACTCCATTCCCCACTCATGCCCAGGTTTCTTGACTCCATTCTCTTGTATACCTTAGCTCCCCCTGCTTCGTAAACACTGTCCTTATCCTTTCTTGGGGCTGGAAAGAGGATGGAGACCTGACTTTTACAGCTATAATGAGATCAGGGTGGACTTATGACTAAAATAAGATTCTGTCCTCAGATTTGTGTGTTAACATCCCCTCTGTAGGAAGTGGGGCACTAGGTGAGACACACCCATTGCTACACAGTCCAAACATCCTCCTTTTTGAAAGTCCCCAGTGTTATAGTTTTGAAAACAGAGGGAGGGAAAGTCACACCATACAACAGGGCTCACATGGGAGGTTTATTGGAAGAGGAGAGAAAAGGGACAAAAAAGGGGACAGAGAAGGGGCAGAAAGTGGGACAGAGATCTGTTTCTGGGGCAAGAGTGGTGGAAGAGGAAGAGACAGGAGGTGGATAAGGCCTGCCTTTTATAAGGAAACTTAGCCAATGTGCACGGGGTGTTCTTAGTGCCTGCAGCTGAGGGTACATCCTGTCATGATCCCAAGGGCAGGCCAGTCCAGATGCCTGAATACTAACATTCCTCCTTCTTGTTTATTATAAAAAGGTGAGGAGTTAGAAAGGGGTAGCAGGGATGACGATGCCGTGTTCTCGAGACTGCTTCCTGCTGACCCGGGGGGGGGGGGGGGGGGCGTCGGTCACCTTTGGGGAACCTGGGATATCTGGGGTGTTGGCCATACCCTGGGGTATCTGTCTGTTTCACTTCACTGTCCAGTCTCTGTATAACAGTCAGGCACCGCGTGGACCTGGCAAAATGCTGTTTGAAGTGGGTTTAAGGCGACTCCTGGAGCTCACGAGAACTTTGGATTTACACAGAGATAAGTTTTAGACACATTAGAAAGCAACCAAAGAGAATCTGAAACCCTGAGCTTCTGGCTGTGATACTATAGTGGTAGAGTATAATGTTTAGTGCTCCGCCAGGGCTAGACGGATAGCTTACCAGAATTCCACCAATTAATGTCAAGATTGTGAACAGTAACAGAGCGCGCGCGAGAAATCTGGAACACATTTCATTGTTTTATACATCTCAGATCGCTTTCTCCTTGTCAGCACTTAAGCTTTCCCGTCTTCACATAAACAAACCTGAACGCCCCTGGTCCTTCCCCATCCCCACAGCATCAGCTCACACCCTCTTTCCATCCGATACCAGGAGACAGGTGGTTGATGACTGAGGGCAGTCAATAGTAAAAAGTGGAACAGAACAAATTTGTGCCGCACTCGTAAGGCTGTCTCCTGAGAAGACAAGGAAAAGGGACAGGAAAGATCACCAGGGCCACATGGAAACAGGAGAAGGGGGCCTGTGAGCAGGGACTGAAGGAGCACAGAGGCCAGCATTTCCCTTGGCAAGCCATGGGGGCCTCTGCCCAAATGCCCAGCTCTAGGAAAAGGACCCTCTCGGGAGACCAGAAACTCCATTATAGAATATATATATATATATCTTGTTTATCAAATCTTATTTATCAAACATGTGACATCACTTATTTAAGTTCTCTGGAAGCTTGGTGTTGAACACTTGGCAAAGACGTAAGTACTTAGGTATAAATCTCTAAGTCAGCTTTTGTTAATTGAATAGACCTTAATTTTTTTAACTTCTTTTAAAGTTTCATTATTGCTGTTCCTATTAGCATGTATAACTTATACATAATACTTGGTTTATTTTGACATTTTCATGCATTTTTATAGTACATTTTGTTCATTTTCAGTCCCCAACACCATCTCTTATCCCTCCCCACTCTTGTTCATATCTTTCCTCTTCTCAAATAGTTTACCTCCTGAATAGACTTTTATAACCTTAAATTTTTATCACGATATAGAGTATATTCTAAACCAGAGTTGAATCACATATAACTTTACATTTCTATCATCATACAAAGTCCTTACCAACCCAAAATGTTTGAGGCATGTGTTTTCTTAGTCTAAAAGGAGATAAAAAGAACAGAGGGTTCAGGAGTTCCGAGGGGATTGATTGAGAAGGCAGAAGCTGGCCAGTGAGTCATCACCCAAAGGTCCAGGGGCCATGGCGTGCTGAGCCCCAAGAGACACGTGGATTGCCTGATATCAGGGCTTGTTTCAGAGGTGAGAAACCATGGCGGAGAGACGAATCCTCACTCATGGGAAATGGCCAGACAAGGGAGGCTGACCAATCACGCCCATTTTGGTTGGCGGAGCTCAGCAACCTGTTAGTTGGACAAGTGAGGCTGTCATCTGTGGACCGGGATCCGGGGTCTTGGCATGCCTCAGTCTGCCGGTGGGCAAGAGGAAGCCCAGAAGAGCCTGCCGCGGGTCCAACACCAATATTATAGTTTAAAAATCAGCAGGAAGGAGTAAAGCCAAACAGCAGGGCTCACCGTGGAGGTATATTGGAAGAGGAAAGAAGGATCAGGAAAGGGGGCAGAGAGAGGGCCAGAGACTGGTCCCTGGGGACAAGAGTGGTGAAAGAGAAGGAGAAGGAGGTGACGAGGCTTGACTTTTATGAGGGAACATGGCTAATGTGCATGGGGGTGTTCTTAGTGGGCGCACTTGAGGAGCAGCCTGTCAGGACCCTAAGGGCTGGCCAGTGCAGATGCCTGAATATTAGCACCCGGGCCTTTATGATGGAACTACTTGATTCACCCTCACGACTTAAGAAATACGTTCTTTTTCTTTCATACTTGATTCAAGGGAGTCAAATGAGCGTGAAACTGAGGTACCCCAGTGCAGACAGAAATGTGAACCTTGGGAGAGGGCGCTGATGGCAGAAATCACCTGAAAAGGCTCAGTTCCACCGGTTAACATACAAGTTAATTGAAATGCCAATAAAAATCAAACCACACCCAATAAGAAGTGCAGCTGCTGCGATTTGAGAGCACGAGCATGTCCTGACTCTGCAAAGCATCTTAGCCACCCAGCTGCCCTCCTGCTCCTCCAGCTCCCGCTTCTGCCTCTCCACCTCCTGCCTCACCTTGGCCAGGTAGCACCTGTAGGCTTCCTGGTACTCACTGTAGCCACCATTAAGGAGCTCCTGGGCATGAAGGAAGAGGTCATTGCTATGGAAAGAGCCCTCACACCCCTGCTCCAGCCCCCTCACCAGGGCCATGAGCTCTGCCAGCTGTCCCTGCTGCTCTTCCCCTGAGGCCCTGTTATTAAAGGCACAGTACCTCCTCCCACACTCGTGGACCAGGCTGCGCAGGCTGTGGTTGTCAGTGTGGGTCACAAACTCATCCAAAGTCTCATTTGCCAGGTCTTCCTTGTGGGTGAAGAGGACAATCATGTGCCTCATGACTCCTGCCCCGAAGATCTCCTTCACCCTCCTCACGGCTAGGGTGTCCTGAGCTGTGAAGCGTCCCAGCTGGGTCACCAGCAGCAGCACGTGGGGTCCTGGGGCACACAGCAGGTAACAATCTCCAATGTCCTTGTCCATGTCTTGGTTCTGGGCCTTTGACTCAAAGATGGGGGGCGTGTCTACCACTAGCAGTCTCCTTCCCTTCCATGTGCCCGTCTCTGCCTGGCTGGTCCTGGTCACTGACTGGGCTCCGAGCCTAGACTCAAATGCTTTTCTGCAGAGGATGCTGTTCCCTGTGGCGCTTTTCCCGCAGCCAGATTTACCCACCAGGAGGATCCTCAGGCAGCCCGATTCTGCTCCACAGTAGGCTTCCCTGCTCCCTGTGGACAAAAGTAGGTTTGTGCCTCACTCAGCAAGTCTTGGGCTTGACTTCCTGGGTCCTTGCTGATATCTCCTGAAATCAATTGTCCACATTTCCAGAGAAGTAGGTGCCATTCGAACGCTCCCAACTGTTTGCCTGTAATTTTAAGTGGTCCTTGGCTTTCATGAAGTCCCTGTTGGGAGCCCATTCTAGGACACATGAGCAGGGGGGAGCAGGAGGTGGGACTGCCACAGGAAGGAGAGGCTCTGTTCCATCTGGACCACAACAAATGTGCCATTTCTGAAGAAAAGGTCCCTGTGCTCTCCCCTGGAGGATGCTCAGGGCAGCTCCCCAGAAAACTGGTTGTGAAATAAGTATGCGTTAGTTAAGGAGGAGGCAGAGATGAAGTCATGGCTGACAGCCACCTCTTTTACCCACAATGCTCCAGACATACTGTGTGAATGTGCTCAGCTTATCCCTGCCCCCTCACCCCGAGGTCACTCCAGATGGAAGAGCTGCCGTGGCTCACACTCAGAGACAGCTGGATTAGCCTAAGAAGCAAAAGGGGCACTTGGATTTGACGTGGGGGATGGCGACAGTTAACATCAGGGAAATGATACAAAGTGAGCGGGTGCAGAAGGGTGGGAGAGAAGACGGTTAGAATCGGAAGCAGACATGCTAGAAAGGCCATCTATTGCTGGGCGTGGCCCAGGGCCTGTAACAAGAGGAGTCCTGGAGGGACACCATGAAGACAAGAGCTCAGATCTCCAGCCTTGAAGGGATGAGGACAGGGGGCTGTCCTGTGTCCAAATGAGTTTTAAGTGCCCTGTACACTCCTTAAAATCTGTCATGGGGGAAAGCTGAGGATGGCTCAGTGGTAGAGTGCCCATCCAAGATTGTAAGGCTCAGGGCTCAATTCTCAGGATCACAGCTGATTCCCTTTACTCTGTGCTGGTTTTAATTTCCCTTAGTGTTATGGGGGTGTTCTGTAAGACATAATCACTTTAGGGCAAATTCCTTCCTTCCTCCCTTCCTCCCTCTCTTCCTCTCTCCCTCCCTTCTTATCCCCCCCCCCCCCCCCGTCTCTCTCTCAGCTGAGAGGAGATGAGGGAGGAAAGAGAAACTCTGTCGCTGTTTAGTTGCAGGCCCTTCTAACCCTGAACGTGTGTCAGAATCACGTTTCACCACATCGTGTGGAGGAGAGTGTCACCATGGAGTGTGTGCGCACATGTGTGTGTTTGCAAGCATGTGAGTCTGTGCATGTGTGTCTCTGTGCGTGTGTATGTGTATGCCTGTGTGTATGTATGTGTGCATATGTGTACATGAACACAGCAGCGGCTTGGACACAGAGATCTGGAGACTCGGAACAAACGGCAGTTGTCTTCTCCTTGATCTTGAGCGTCTGAACCTGTTTTGGGTCTCGGTCCCTTCAGGACCTTGGTGCTTTCTTACCTTCAACTATGGCTCCATATGTGCTCTTCCAGAGGCCTTCCATTTCTTCTGGAACCGAAACAGGAAAGAATTAAAGTCACGTCCACGTGGGAACTGGCGAGGCGCTTTGACTCAGGTAGCTCGGGGTAACTGTCCTCGCATGGCCATTTCCACGGCTAACTCTCGCACCTATGTTGACTGCAAACATCTGTAAGTAACTGGCTGGGGTGAGGCAGGGGCATTGCAGCACAGACAGTGTGCTATTGCTCCTCCTCACTCGTGGGAAAGCAGGCATTTCCTGCAGATGAACGAATGATCTTCTCCACTGTTGGGAGCTGTGAACTCCCAGATCCTGAATTTCTGGTAAACAACTTGTAATGCTTGCAGCTGCTCTGAGCGCGAGACCCTCAGGAGTTCCTGATGGCAGGGGAGTGGTTTCTGGTGGGTTTGGCTGGGGCATCACTATCAGTTAAGGATCCCTATGTAAGCTGGCCCTGGACACAATAAAGGGGGCATTCTGGCCTCGAGGATGACCCGTGTCTCTGTCTGTGAGTGTTTGTGTGTTTCAATTTCCAGGCCCTTGCCTGGCTCGCGAATGGTCCTGTAGTGCGGTGCCTTAAGACAGGTGTAGGGTTTCTACACTCCACCAAGCTGGAAGTATAAAATATGTGGAGCATTCTGTTATGGGCAAGAACTAGACTTAAAAAAAAAAAAACCCTGAACCAAAGTAGACGAACCTGCCAGGATAGAGAAAATAATTGCTGTGCTGTGAATAACATTGGTTTGTCTGAAGTATCGGGCATTTCCAGCGTGGGAAAATGTTCCAGAAGCAAAGAGACAAATACAACAGGCTCTCCCTGGGAGGATGGCGACTCCTCCAAGAACTGACCTGAGAGGAAGGAGGGCAGGAGGACTGGCAAGGCTGCCCAGAGTCACACATTTGCCTCACAGCTAACTCTCCCCAAATAGCTCTTTTTGCCTGTGTCTCTTGGACTTCTCACCCAATGGGGAGTTGGGGGAGATAATTCGTAATAAATCAATAAGCCTGCTGTCCTGGACCCACCTGGGGTGTCTGTTCTGTTTTGAAGGATTTCGTTAGAACCTGGCTTGTGTGCAATGTGGCTGTCACAACCCAACTCAGCAACATTAGTAGGGAAGTTCTGAATTGGTTTCCAAAAAATCAGACGGACTACAGGAGACATATGTCCCACTAAAGGACAAAGTCGTTGCCAGATATGAGCCAATGCCCACATGCCCAGAGATGAGACAGGGCACATGAGAAGGAGACACTGAAATGGTCACACAGGAGAAGAGACTGACAACAGCCTAGGAAAAGGAAGGGGGCGGGGCGTGTGAGGGACAGGAATTGATGCTGTGGCTGTCAGCCTGCAGACACACAACAGTGGGGTGATCGAGAATGGACATAGATTTCTGCTCCAAAAGGAAAATTCTGCCAATTTCAGAGGTGGGTGCAGAGGCCACGGGAGATTGGCAGGCAGCGTGTGAGCGGCAGTGGGTGACCAGGGGGCAGGTGTCACTCGGGGAGCAGGCAGAAGCTAACACACGAAATGAACATTCTTGTCTGAAGCCAGCCGAGCTGATTCACCAGGATGCTTTATTTTACCCCGCAGTGAGAACACAGCTCAGGGAGCCACTTTCTGAGAGACGGTCTTTCTGGCTTCCTGATGCGCAAGAACCAGGCTGGCAGCTATGACACAGGGGCAGAGCAACGGCTGCACAAGCTGAGGACTTGACTCTTAGGCCCAGAACGCTAGTGAAAAGCAGGAGATGCTTGCCTGCGTCCGCAATCCCAATGTCTCCCACAGCGAGGCAGCCGGTGAAGAGAGGAGACATGGCCAGAAGCAGTCAGGCCAGCAAGCCCATGGTGTAGCAGCAACAAGAAAGATGCTGTTTGTACCAAGTAGAAGGGTAGAAGTTGCTTCAGAAAGCTGTCCTCCTACCTCTACAAGAGTCCCGTAGCACCGGTGTGTGCTGCACTCTCTGACACAACTAAATTAAACAAAAACATCTTCAGTGACGTCTGCTCCACCCATCGGCCTCTCCCCTCGCCTTTATATCCAGGTCCTGGAGTAACAGAGCATGTTGGTGACCAAGAGTCCAGGAAAACCACCCTCTCCCGTAAGATTCAGCTAACAAGGGGAGCGCTCACAGGAGTCTTGAACTCACGGCTGTTGGCCTGCCACAGTGTCTTGGGCTGTGTTATAGGAAAGGTGTGGGCTACGCAGACTGGAAAGAATAGGGTGGTTTCAGAATGAGGTCAGGAGATAGAATTCACTGATGGCCTTCTAGGGGAGGACTGGATCATGATGGAGGGAACACGGAGATTCCACCCTGGTCTGTAGAGCCTTAAGACCCCATGCTGACCTCCTAGGGGTGAAGCCTGTCTGACCTGAGTGGGCTTTGAGGAGTCTGAGGTAAAAATGGAGAAGGGTTCGCTGGGGATCTTGGGAAAAACCTGTGGGAGCTGGGACTTTAATTTCCCTCCTGTAGAAGAGGAAAGAACATTGGTTCAGCTTTGTTAAACCGAGGGTTTCAGAAAGGCGCAGGCAATGGGGCGGAAAGTCCCAGCATCCCCATGGGTCTGGGGATGATGGCATGGAAATTTCAGGGCCCTCCCCCACCATGTGCTGTCGCTGATGCTCACTTCACTGTCCAGGGGACCCAAAGTACCAGAGCTCGCCTGAGGGCCCGCTAAAGAGGAGCAGAACAGGTCCCCGTTGGTCCTCCCAGTCCCCAAGTGGCTGTCAGAGCCTCCTCCTTACCCGGGCCAGCAGGGCTCAGCCTCCAGTCACCAGCGTGAGTCACTTGCAGGCAGGCAGAGGACCTGTGCCTGCTGGATGATGCTCTCACAGAAAGGCCACTCGCAGAGCCGTAACTCCAGAGTCAGGAAAAGAAGGACAAACACGGTGATGCAGCACATGCCACTGCCCCGCAGGCTCTTCCCTAAAGTCGGGGAAAAGGCCTTGAACGCTGACCTGAAATCCGCCAGAACACAGCAAAGCTGCCGTGGTAAATGGCCGCTTCCTGTGGAAAGCTGACAGGCCGCCCTGCCCTACTCATTTCCTCTTCAGAAAGGTCTGAGCACACAAAGCATTGGGAGTCAGATGCTGGGCGGTGGAGGACAGCCCCATCCCCCAGGTTCCAGAAAACCCTCTTAAGACTGGAAAGTGCTGGGCCCGGGATTCCCCGTTAGCACCGAAGGTGAGCATCTGCTCGCCCCCAAGACCCTGGGCACCATGTGATCACTTTGTCTTTAGACGGGTCCCCTAAACGGGGGCAGAAAAGCACTGCTGGTCCCAGAGGGCCTGGACATCCCCCTCAAAGAGCATCTGACCTCAGACATGAGACGGGGTGCTGACTGCCTCTTCTCTGCTGTGTGGAGCATTTCTTTACCTGACTGCACCTGTTAAGTATTGAACCTTGAGCATAAAACCCAGCTCTGGCTTATGCAGGTGGTTCTCATCTCAGAATTCCCCCATGATTCTTTCTGTTGACAGGAAGTGTGCTTGGCTTTAGATTATGGATACTAGGATTTCAGGGGAGCTGAGGAGGTGACATGCTAAGAGACTGCAGTGAGGTGGGGTGGTGGGGAGAGTTTAAACCAGATAGATGCAGTCCTCTGCATCCATTTTCAAGAGGAGACATAACTCAAGCTGAGCATGGTGGCTTTTTCTTATCATTGTTTGTCAGGGAGCTGAAGCAGGAGGATTGCCTTGAGTTAGAAGGCAGCCTAGGCCACGGAGTGAGACAGTCTAATAAGAAGCCATAGCTCTTCCTCCAGAGGATGTGGTAGCCCTGTTATTAGTGTCACTGCCCTTTCTCCTAATTGGTAGTGTTTTTATCCAGAGGGAAATGAGCTCCCCACATCCTTCGGGCAAGAGGAAGGTCTGCGATGGGAGGAGAGGGCTTCAACCTAAGTTAGAGCCGGTGTCCCTGAGGAGCAGGGTCTGACCTTCCCTGATGTTTGCATTCCACCAGCTCCTTCTGCTCTTCACCTGGAGAGGAAAAAAGGATTTTAAAAGATAAACATCTCAAAGCAAAGGGGGATAGGAAGGACAAAGGGGTCTAATGGCTTCTGGTGTTTGGTTTTTTTTAAGAAAGAGAGAGAAGAAAGAACGAAAGAAGGAAGGAAAAGAGAAAGAATTCTGAGGGATGGTTCTGCTCCTGTTAGAGTTTTTTTCTTGTTTTGATATTTATTCACCCCTCGGCTTTTACATTTTCATGTAGTTTCAACCTAGCAGACAGCGCTGGAGTGAGTTTGGTTCAGTTTGTTAGGGCAGGGTGGGAGGTGGGAAGGAAATCAACAGACCCTGATCCATCCTGGCAGGTTGTAACTCTTCACACAAAGCCAGAATCTCTCAGAAACCTAACTGTCAAGAGTTCACACATTAATACCCCCTCCCAAACTAGAAATTGAACCCAGGGCCCTGAGCTAGGAACACCTATCTGATCCTCCTGCCTCTGCCTCCTGAGTGGCAGGCATGTGCCATCAAGCCTATCTTGAAATAATCCCTTCGTTTAAAGAAAAAAAAATGAAAAAATTTTGATAGCTTCCAAACTCAATATCTATTTTCACAGAGAAACAAACTAAGCCCAAAGAAGCCACGTGCCTGTGTTCTCTAGAAAGCAGGCAGTGACCCTTCTGTCCTCGTGACTGTTATTTAGGGAGCCAGTTTCCAGACCCTGGGCTTTGGTTTGAGCACAGGGAAGAAACTCCTGGCCACCATCTTGTTAGAGATCTCTGTGGGAGGGAGGACAGGAGGACCCTAAGAGCCTCAGCTTCTGGGTGACTTCAGGAAAACAACTTTCTAGACACAACAGGGCAGGTGTACACGTGATCACAGAGGCTGTGGCGGCATGCCCAGCACCCAAGCAAGTGCAAGCCAGACATAAATGCCCCCTCCAACCAAGAAACTAGTCACAAATCATAACTCCTGGAGGAAGGAAAATGGATTCTCTTCAATGAAGTGACACTGGGTATATCAGCCACACCCCAGGGCAGGCCTCATGCTCAGGAGTATTGGCCAACAAATCCAGCTTTGTGCTGTTAAGACATAAAACAAACAAAAAATAAAAAATGAAGTTCCTAGAGGAGGGAAGTGGTGGGGACTTGGGAGGACTTTGGGAAAGTGAGAGAATATGACCCAAATTTATTATATGAAAGTATCAAAGAATAAGTTTTAAAAAGAAAAGAAATGCTTGTTCTCTTTGTACTGCGATTTTGTCCCCATTTACAAGCTACCAGGAGTATTTGTTGTTTTAAGCGGAAAATGACCCACAGGGATGATGAAAAGGTCTAAAGGAAAACTTTAGTTAGACAAATTTTATTTTTTTAAACTCTAAATCAAATAGTTAAAGTTGAAACTCATTACCTCCGAAGCCTTTGCAAAGCTGATACCGTGTTTCCCGCAGTACTACGAGCTCTGAGCAGAGATCTAAGTATTCCTATTTTAAAAGATTTTCTTCCTAGTTAAAACATCTTCTAAGACCAGCATTATCTGTTATTCTGGTCCCCAATGGCCTGAGGCGTCTTTCTATAGACCAGCAGGTAGATCAGGAAGGCCACACCCAGGAAAATAGCCACGCCCCGTCTCCAGCTCTTCCTGTAAGATTTCTGCCAGTCCCACAGCCCAGTTAGCAGCCTGGTGCGCAGGGGCCTCTGCATGCGTCTTGCCACCATCTCTGCCACCTTGCTGACTTGGTCCTTGGGGTTAGAGCCCCGCAGGGTCCTCACCAGATCATACACTTCATTGGAGTAGTACGCGCCCCCGTGCTCCCTCACCAGACCAGCGACCAGGCCCAGCAGCTCTTCAGCTTGTGCCTCGCGCTCGCGGGCAGTGGTTCGGTTGTTTAGGGCGCACACGCGGCCCCTGCACTCAGCCACCAGCTCCCGCAGCGCGCGATTGTCTGTGCATCGCACGTAATCCTGCAGAGACTCTCCTGCCAGGTCCTCCTTGCGAGTGAACACCACAATAGTGCGCGCCATCACCTTCTCCCCGAACACCCGCTTCACCCCGGCCAGCACCTGGCTGTCCTGAGTGGTGAAGCGACCCAGCTGGGTGACCAGCAGCAGCGCGTGCGGCCCGGGCGACGTCTGTAGGAAGCAGTGGGCTGTCTCCAAGTACGCAGGGTCGGTCTGTTTGACCTCAGAGCTGAAGACATCCGGGGTGTCCACCACCTCAACATACCAGCCGGCCCATTTCCTGTTGGCCCAGGAGCAGGATCTGGTAACAGGCACAGCCCCCAGCTTGGATTCGAAGCATGTCCGGCCCAGGATGGTGTTACCAGTGGCACTCTTGCCGGTTCCGGTTCTACCTACCAGGATGAGCCTCAGTGGGGGCCCCTTTGGGACGTGTGAATCCTCCTCCAAGCCTGAGGACCAGATAGGGCAACATTGAGTCAGAGACACGGCTTTTCCCTGGGACTTGCCTATGTTCTAAACTTCAGCCCGAAAGGGAACGAACGGCAGTGCCTGCTCCCCTTGGAAGCTGGCGCGCCCATCTGCTCTGGGCTCTCAGAGCTCAGGCTTCTCCCCATCTTCCCTCTCTGCCCTTGTATTCTCTGCACCTGTAGGTGCTCCCGCTGCCTTTCAGAAAGAGTCCATTATAACTCCTGGGTCTACCAGGATCTCTGGTCCTGCACACACAGGGCCGACTTGATGCTGATTTGACCCTAATGTTTTCCCCACAGATGCTGGTCATCAAGCACAGGGGAGCCCCTCAGCCCCAGGCACAGGTTGGATGGTAGCCCACCAAGTGCTTAGCTTGTGTAAGGGCAGGAAGTGCTCAGGCTAGGGCACACCTCTCCTATGGAAGTGGAGACAATGTGGGCCTTTCCCTGGGCTGTTAGAGAGGAGAGTTCACCTGCTTCCCTCTTTCTCCTCTCTTGTCTTAAGCCGGCTCCTTAAAGAGAAAGCCCCGCTTTAGATAATATTTTGTTACATTTTATCTATGGGGACGCCATATCACTGTGTCCTATGGAGGCTAAAGGTCGAGTTTCAGGACTCAGTTCCATCCTTGCATCGGTTGGCTCAGGGGTTGAAGTCAACCCATCTGTCCTGGCTGCTTGTGCCTTTACCCAGAGTCATCTCCCCAACCCCCCAAATACTAAATATGCAGTTAGCCCTCTATTCTAACACTGGAGACCTGGTGAGTGAGGCTCACTCTAGTACTGGGTTTCCCATCCTCTGTGTCATTTTTGTGAAGACCAGAGTAGGTTTAGGATCCTCCTTCATGCTGTGGGAACCAGTGATGGGGGAGGGGGGTCAAAGCTGTGACACAGGGCAGGGGCAGAGACACAGTCAAATGGGTCCTGCTGTTTCATCCCAGGGGCTCCCAGATCTGAGGAAGCTCCACCCACTTCCTACCCTTAGCGCCCACACCAGCCGGGATGCATTGAGAGAAGGGCTGTTACCATAGGTGCTTTCCTCGTCTCTTGCCATCTTCCTTCCTCCCATGCTTCTCAGGACTCTCAGTCACGATTTCCTCATTCATGCGCTCATTCCTGCAGACGGGCAAAACCAGCCACAATGTCAGGCTAAGTCTAAAGAGCAAGGACACTGCAATGCAAAGCAAGGCTTTAGGGGCCAGCTGAGCAGAGACATGGTGGGTGCCTTTATCCACCACAGGAAAATCTGCTCTTCCTTCTTATCGAGAGCATCTGGATTTTTGAAGAATAGTTTCCGTGGGGACCAGAAAGATGGTTGCAGTGCTAGCTTGACAACCTGAGCTTGCTCTCCTGAGCCCAGTAAAGATGGATGGAAGAACCAAACCCATGAAGTTGTCTTATGGGTTTCTGAGCCCTTCTCTTTAAGCAACTTCCCTTCCACCAAAGATGTTCTGACTGCACAGTTATTCGATACAGCCAAGCACGCTCTGGTCACGTGTGCCTGGTCCCAGGAGTCCCTAAGTACAAAGCACGGTGTCCCCTCAGTCTGCTGCTCCAGCCTCATTTCCAGTGAACAGGCCTCAGTCTGTGACTGCACAGACCCGAGATTCAGACTCTCCAGCCCTCGCTGGCTTTTCTCTCGTGAGAGCTCTGCTCCCACACTCTCATCTGAGTGCTTGTCTGCATTTCTCATCATTTCAGAATCTGTCTCTTTGTCTCCACTAGGGGTGATGGGTTTCCTCCCACACTCCCCCCTGTGGGCACCACACACACGAAAAAGGAAGATGATAACTCAACACCCTGTCTCCCTAGAGGGGCTTTGGGAATAGGTTGGGTTAGCACCTCTTCCCTCTCCCCAAAGCCTTTAGTAGAACTCACTGTGTGGCTCTGTTTCACCATTCTGGGTGCGGGAATCAGCAAATTCCCACAAATAATGCAGAAATGAAGAAGCAGCCACAAGACTGAGAGCAGCGAACAAGACTTCTGCAGGAGCTTGAAGACCTTGTCCTGGGAGAAATGAACTGTGTGCATGGACTCAGGGGAGGCCAGGGCAGGCCCCCAGGACTCCCCGGAGCTCAGAGTGGAAGCCAAAGAGGAAAAAAAAAATAATGAATGAAATCTTGGGTGACAAATGGCTTTTATTATCTGGGAATATAAAACAAGAACAGTTCTACATGCTTAAGAGAGCTCAGGAGTTATCTAGTTTCTTGTCTTGATGTTTCTTGGAAATATTTAGGTGTTCCCCTGGACATCGCATCTCTTGGACCCATCCTCGGTGGTTTTGCTAGAACAAGTGGATCGTTCCTCATGAGGTTAATCCACACCCAGCATTTGAAAATGAGCTATTTCTCCAACTCTTCACTGTAGACATGAAAAAACTGTGAGGTCCCTATAGTTGGAGCGGGACAAACTTCAATCAGGAAGCAAAGGTTTAAATGACAGGTGGGGACAGGGCTTGATGACCAAGTTCCATTCCTCTGAGGTGTGTTAGAGCCCCTTCCCCATGCACACGCATACAGGTGTGAGATTAAGAGACTTCAGAGGGGTGCAGACTTGGCACATCAAGACTGGCCTTGAAGGCATGGTTTATAGAGACATAGAAGCATCTTCTGCGTTTGTTGAATGTGCAGTTTGAGGAATGGTATCTTCTAAACCGCGCTTTGCTCCTGGAATGGGATCTAGAATAGGTTTCTCATACTGTATGAACGAAGTTTGGGAAGAAGCAAGATCTGCCCATCAAAAATCTGTGTACTCCTAAGACTTCCTCTGAACTTGCTCAAGTTGAAACCCAGACCACCCCTCAGGCGTCTGGACGCCCGCTCTTGCCTGCGCCGCATGTGCTTGCAGGGTATGCTCCTGTGTAGTGCTTTGTAAAATGCTGGTGTGTAGGCAGCAGACACTTTGGTCTCACAGCCCAGCCCCCTCTCCACCCTGCTCACAGGCTCAGGCTCACCTTTCTTGGTGACAGATTTTAAAGTGGCCAAGAGAAGCCCCAGAAAACTCCTGCCTTCCCTTCAGCCATGAGTAAAGAGGTCTCTTGGTCTTTCGGTGCTGAGCAGAGAGGAAGTCACTGGGCGGCCTGGGTCCCCGAGATCAGGAAACCCAGAGAAAGGCCGGATGATGACGGCTTAAAGAGACAGAAACATTTGCCATGCAGCTGTGGTCTTGGCATTTCCCTATAGAATCAAGCACTGTGACCAAGGGTGACTGTGTCCAGCGGGGTCAGTAGCATCAAACACGCTGCCATAGCCAAAGGAGGGAAGGAAGATTTAGGACTCCGAGGTCTCACTCTGTCCTAGACTTGGTTACTGCTAATCTTCAGTTCTCTTTTGCTCTTTAAGGATTTCTCTTACTATAAATTAGTTTCCAAGTTGAGACAGTAGGATGACAAATTTAAGAGCATTCTAGGGTACTTAAGAACACTCACCAGGTGTGGTGGTGCATGGCTTACTCCCAACCCTTGGGAGGCAGAAGCAGGTGGATCTCTGTAATTTCAAGGCCAGCCTGGTCTACAAAGCAAGTTCCAGGACAGCCAAGGCTACACAGAGAAACCATGTCTCAAAAAAAAAAAAAGACCCTCATCTCAAAACAAGACAAAACACCAAAGACTAGGGGTGTAACTCATTAATAGAGCATTTACCTAGAATACCCAAGGTCCTGGGTTCTATGCCCAGTACTTAAGTAAACAAAAAAGAAAAATTTAAAAATATCACTGAGGCTGATATTGGCTATTAGTGATTAATTTTTAAATCAATGCATGCAGACTTCATTCATTCCTATTTCACTAAGTAAACACTTTTTATTCAGAGGTGTGAGCTATTTTTAAATGTGTTTTAATGGTGATTGGAATAGTTACATGATTTTTTTCTTTTGATATATTAGTATTGCAAAATATGCTGTTCCTATACGTGTATTTGTGTGTGTGTGTGTGTATCCTTGTGCACGTGTGCGTGTGCATGCGTGTAAAGACGGGGTTCCAAGGCTTATGGGCTGTTGAGGTGGGAGACAGAGAGGTGATGAAAGGAGCGACTTGGGAGTCGTCTTGAGATTTATGGCTGAGAAGGGAAGGAAAGAACAGGATTGGCCAAGGACAAGTTAGACTGAGACACAGTCACAACAAATGGTGACTCCACAAGGCACTCTACAGTTTGTACTGATCTTGAGACTGAAGAAGAGGGGCGGGATTTTATAACTCTATCATCTGGTTATTAAATGTAAACCTCTCCTGGAGGAAACGCTTAACCTAGAGGCATCTCTCTTCAGCAGATGCAACCTCTGGGCACGGGCAATAGCCAGACACTGGGGACTGCCAGCTGGCCGGCTGGAGGGAAAGCCAGTCTCTGGGCCGTTCCTATAGGTTGGACACGCTGATATTTCTCTTGTTCCACCCTTTGAGCCTGTGTCTCAGCATAGCTTTAAAGATGTCCCCAACAAACGCAGACATGTCCAACTCTAGGGAGATTGAGGCAGGAAGTATCGTGAGTTTAAGGGCAGCCTAGGCAGCCCTGCCTCAAAATAAAAACTAAAAAGGGGCCTGGGGATATAGCACAGTGGCATAATACTTACCTAACGTGTGAGGCCCTAGGTTCATCCTCACTAGAGGGGTGGGAACCTCCTCAAGGAACCTTCTTCCTGGCCCACCCTCTCCAGTCTTGCCCCTGTAACACCACACTTAGAAGGAACCTTGTCCCTGTGTCCTATAGCACCTGGCCATGTGGCCATAGAAGTCGATACATACAAGAGAAAAGTGAGGAAGAAGGACCAGAGCAGGGCGGAAATGAGTCAGCAGGGCCTCTGCGAACTTCTGATTCACAACAGTTCATCTTATTCTGTGGTGCAGAGCAATTCTGGGAAATGATTCAGACCACAGACATATTAAGATACTATTGACAACCGTCTTGTGGTTTCTTGCACAGCCCTTTGTTTGTGAAGAATTTCTGCTTTATCGCGCATTCTGCGATGATAACAGTGTTCCCAGGGCTCGTGAGGCTCCGATGTTTGGCTGTGCGACTGGAGTGACAGGAGACTATGCTCTACAGTTTAGTTCAGATGATTAACTATGCATTCATGTGGCCGGTAGCTACCGTTTGAGCGGCAGTTATATTTATTTTCAGTGCTGGGGATCGAACCCTGGGCCTAGCACATAATGCTAGGCAAGGGCTGTAGCATTAAACAAATGTATCTCTGGCCCTCTTTTTTTTTTTTAAAGATTTAGTTATTTAGTTAGTTATTTATTATGTACACAGTGTTCAGCCTCCATGTATACCCGCAGGCCAGAAGAGGGCACCAGATCTCATTAGGGATGTTTGTGAGCCACCATGTGGTTGCTGGGAATTAAACTCAGGACCACCAGAAGAGCAGTCAGTGCTCTTAACCTCTGAGCCATCTCTCCAGCCCCTCTGGGCCTCTTTTTACCTCTCATTTGAAGACAATGTCTCACTGAGTTGCCCAACCCAGCCTTGAATTTGCTCTGTAGCTGAGGCATGCCTTCAGCCTGTCATCTGCCTGCCTCGGCCTCTCCAGCTGACTGGCATCACAGGCCTGCATCACAGACCTCCAGGCTTGTTAATGCAAACTTTTTAGCAAAATGATACAGAATACTGTAGAAGGGAAGAGGCGCAGGTAAAGATGTGATAAAAATTGCAAAGCAAAAAGAACAAATGGATTTAATATTTCTAAAAATCCCAAGCGGAGATGGAAAGGCGTGTTGCTGACAAGTTTTCCAGGGCTCCCTTGTAAGCTTCATTAGCCTGCTGCCCCTTGGGGAGGCTTAGACTTGGCATACTTTGTGAGGATTATGAGTTAAGAGGGTGTTTAATCTGAACACACCCTGAAAATATCCAGACTCTCACAATAAGATCAGTTGCTATAAGCTGCTCTCCCCCCACCCACTCTTCCAGAAGAAACGCCGCAGCAGCCCGGCTGGCGGTGCTCTCCAGAGAAGGCGGCTCTGTTGCCTGTGATGGGAAGAGGATGCAGAATGCACACAGTCATCCCCCTGCTTCCTCTGCAAAGAGTCTGCTTCATGTCAATTTGGACTAAATTTGCTTTGAATCCTGAGACTTTGCACGTTGGGAAGTAAAGCGGTTTTTCTATGAACGGACAGCTTATTGCTGGCTGTCAGAGTTTCACAGGAGAGACAGGTGCAGAGCCAAACACCCCCAGAAGCAGTTGTGAGAGCACAGTGACATCACTGAGAGGCAGGTGCTGCCAGCACAGGAAGCACAAAGATGTGTCTCTTGTGAGTTTTCCATCTGTGATGTCGGGTGTAGGTCACTGTCCTTTTCTTGAGGGTCAAGGGTCATGAGGTAAAGACAGTGGCCACTTCCTTGGATCAGTTCACGGATGAAGCTTGGGCAGGGACAGTGCCATGTCCTGCTCCAGGGTGCCATTCTCACGCTGCACAGACAGCCATCTCCTCCTCACCACAAACCTCTTTAAATGCATGCTCAGGAGTGGATGAACACATATTCGGTGGTCCTTTTTATGTGTGAGTTAGGGGCTGGAAAGATGGCTCATCAATTAAGAGCACTTGTTACTCTTGCAGAGGAGTGGGTTCATTTCCCAGCACACACATGATGGCTCGGACCTTTCAAAACTAACTATTCATAACTCAGTTCCAGGGGATCCAGTGCCCTCTTCTGACCTCCACCCTCTCCTGACCTATGCCCTCTCCTCACCTCCACCCTCTCCTGACCTCTGCCCTCTCCTGACCTCTGCCCTCTTCTGGCCTCCATCCTCTCCTACCCTCTGCCCTCTTCTGACCCCCCTACCCTCTCCTGCCTTCTGTCCTCTTCTGACCTCTTCCCTCTCCTGACTTCTGACCTCCACCCTCTTCTGCCCTCTGCCCTCTCCTGACCTCCACCCTCTCCTGACCTCTGACCTCCACCCTCTCCTGTCCTCTGCCCTCTTCTGACCTCTTCCCTCTCCTGACCCCTGACCTCCATGGGCACCAGGCTTGCATGTGGTGCACATATATACATGAAGACAAAACACTCAAACACATTTTAAAAGTCTTTATTTGTGAGTTAATGTGATGTCATTCTTCATAAGAACCCACTCTCGTATTGAGTCTATTTTCTGGACGCTTGCAGAGGTGTAGTAGAAAAGATGAAGGCATTTAAGCCATCACCCACTGCAGGCAAACTTACGAGTTTAGTGCTCATCCGATGGAGATAAGTGGTAAACTCTTAGGCTGGCATTTAATTGCTTACACTTTATAGAAACCCTTGATAATTTCCTTATACTTTATAAAAATCCTTGATAATTTCCTTATATTTTATAGAAACCCTTGCTATATTGTTAGAGTTGCTTGAGACTGATTTAGAGAAGTTTGGATGGAATTTTAGGGCTTTGCAAAGGCTGGGGAATGCCATGATGTCCTCCTTTCTTGAGACTACAATGTAGGTCTTCTCAGTCTGGAGTTTTGCTATGTAGCCTTATGTTGGAAGTGTTCTGTTCAGAACAAGAGGTCCTCTAGTGTGAACTGCGGTGTAGTGGGAATGGAGCAGGTTTGGTGGGAGCCATGGATGGGTCAGGGCTTCTGTCTTCAGGGCTTGCAGACAAGTCCTTAAAGGCACATGCGAGGTGGTGCCTCTTACAGTCCCATCTGAGCATGTTCAGAGCCCCTACTTCAGCAAGTGGACATGGCAGAGCTGCTATGACGACGCAGTGGGCTCCTAAAATGACATCTCCATGCTACAGAGGCATTTCAGTCCATCAGAGCGGGGAGGGCAGGGCAGGCTGGCACAGGGAGCAGTGTGGATTTCGGGCCATGGCTACAGAGGCATTTCAGTCCATCAGAGTGGGGAAGGCAGGGCAGGCATAGGGAGCTGAGTGCAGAGTGTGCGACTCGGTCTGGGAGCCTGACACTGAGTCTTCACTCTGGCTCAGTGAATTCCTGGTTCTGCTATCTCGGATGTTTGCTGGTGGCTGAAGGAATGGGACAACAGGGAGGATGGGAGGGAGAGAGATGAAGAAATGCTTAGAATGGATGAAAAAATACACAGACTATTTACGAAAAATATGCCACACTTTCAAAAGAATTTTCTTAATTCCTTCAGCAATCTGGCTGAGTATGCTATTCTCTGCTTCTTGTCTTATCTTTTGGTCGTATTTTTCCCTAATTGCCTGTACCACCTCCTCTTTTTCCTGAGCACTGAGTTTCCCGAGAGCGCACTTTTCCTCTACTATTCTAACTTCATTCCGTTTTTGCTCGGTGTAAAGTCGCCTCAGGAGCGCTACTTGGCTCTCCAGCCTTTGCTCTGCATCCTTGTAGATGGCCTCAGAGAAGTAGACGCCACCATTGCTCTGCACCATGGCTTCAACCAGCTCCACCAGCTCCTGCACCTGCGTTTCCTGCTCAGCCTTCCTTGCTCTGTTGTTGATAGCCAGGCAGCGGTTGCCACACTCCTTGATGATGCTTTTTAGGTTTGTATCTGAACTTTCTAGGAAGTCCTTTAGGCTCTGGCCCTCCAGCTCATCTTTGCGGGTGAACAAGACAACCATGTACTTCATGGCTGCCTCCCCAAAGATAGCCTTGATCCTAATGACAGTTTCTTGCTCTTCCTCTGTGTAGCGACCCAGCCGCAGTACCAGGATGATGGCGTGAGGCCCAGGGCAGGACTGGAGGACACATTTGCTGATTTCAATGCAGGTGGTTTCCAGCTTGACCTTGGTGTCAAAGAGCCCTGGGGTGTCAACAATCAGGAGTTCTCTCTCCTTCCACTTGCGGGATGCTTTCTGACAGGTCTTAGTGACAGCATGGGGTGCAATTCTAGAATCAAATTTTCTTTGCCCCAGGATAGTGTTTGCTGTGGCACTTTTCCCACTCCCCGTCTTCCCTATCAGAACAATCCTCAGAGAGTTGTCACTGGGATCAGCCATGATCTTCTCAGAAGGTTTTGGACTCCAGGGGTCTTGAGCACATGTCAAAGGGAAGAAAGTGATTTAGATAAACTGGAAGACACACTGACCCTTGCGACCTTTCAATCTTCCCCATCTGCAAAGGTTTTCAAACTCAGGGCAATAGCAGATAACTGTGGGGTTAGCAACACAAAGTGTTTGGAGTTGACTAGCTCGGGACTGTAGGTGACCATCCCACTCTAAGGAGAAAACAGAGATGCTAATGTCTGGATTTTAAATCACAAGTGTAACTGTGCAGAAATATGCCCTTTCAGGTCTGAACCAAGTGGATGCAGACAGCGAGAGAGTCCAGGGAACCATGAAAGACATTGCAAATTACTTCTTAGGCTGCCCCATCAAAATGCTCAGCTTCCCATAGTGCCTCAGAACAATTTTATTAGTGATATTAAGCCTTGGGTGACTGGAGAATTCCAATGCTATTCTACCCTCCAAAACCCAGGGAAGGAAAGAGCTTCCACATGCTTTCCGAGAGGCAAAGGAAACTCACAGGCCAAAGCTGACAATGATTGAGGGAAAATGCAAGTAAATCTCACATACAATTATCGTTGCCAAATCCTAATAGAATATTAGCAAGCTAGAATCCCGTGGAATTTATAAACATGGCACATTATGACAAAGTGGGGCTTTGCCTGGGCTCAAGAAGAGGAAGTTATTGCCATAACCCACAGCCCGAATTCACATTGTAGGACATTGTAGGATATGTGGGCTGATGCAAGCTTCCCATATGTTTATCCTTCTCTCTCTGTCTCCATCTTATCCACTGAGTCCCCAAGCTAGCAAGTTAGTGGGGAAAATCTTTTCTACTAGAGTCCAGATGTTTCCACCTCGCTTTCCCTAAGTATTTGAAGAATCACACAACTCAAATAAAGAGAATGAGAAACAGAGAGACAGTTCCACTATCCACTGGAAAGCTGCAGATAAAATACTCTATCAAATATTAGGCTGTACCCGGCATTCTGTTCCTTGCAGGTATACGGATCAGCATATAAAAAGTAGCACTGAATAAATGTCTAAATGATTTACAAATATAATGAATAACGATATCATTGAAAAGTGCAAAAGTTGGGGGCTGGAGAGATGGCTCAGTGGTTAAGAGGAATGCGTGCTCTTCCAAAGGTCCTGAGTTCAATTCCCGGCAACCATATGGTGGCTCACAACCATCTGTAATTAGGTCTGGTGCCCTCTTCTGGCCTGCAGACATACACACAGACAGAATATTGTATACATAATAAATAAATAAATGTTTAAAAAAAAAAAGAAAAGTGCAAAAGTTAAAGTCAACCCTGAGCACTAGAAATTATATAAATACAGTACTCAGATATGAAATTCTCAAAGAATTAAACACGCATGCACATACAAAGAGTGTAGATGGTAAATGACAAGACAAGAGGCTGGCGGGATACCTGGGTGTCTTTCCTGATTCTGCCTGCTAAGCCAGAGCAGTAAAAGCAAGCCCATCAAGAGATCTTGTCTTGGTATCTAAGGTCCATCACTTAGCGGAAGGTCCCTAGACAAGGGGTAAGCCCAGCACATATTTCTCATCCCTACATTTAGCAGAAGTCTGGACGTACAGCAGCACATTCCATTGGTACAGTGTGGGGAGGGCAGAAACTGTCAGACAGCAGATGGGAAAGCCAAGCTACACAGCTCTGTGAAAGGCCATCACTGAAGGATTTGCCCAGGGTACCACAATATCAAATCTGAGGATGTACCCAAGGACATGCTGAGAACAATACAGACAGAAGTGTGCAGAACCTCGCTCGTGGGAGTGATAGCTATAAAAGTCAAAGCAAAGAATGATTCCATTTGCCCTGACGAGGAGACTGGTGGACTAACTCACACGCACACCGAGGACGTGCTCTGTCCCATGGGACGTCACAGAGCAACTGCCCAGGACCCGGAGGTGGGGAAATGGGCACCTCACCTTCTCTGTGCGTGTGTAGTATTCTCTCTAGTAAAGAGTTATGGGTGTGTATGCATTCTCCAAGTACAGTTCACTATGCACTGCTTCCACCCATGTGCACACTTCGTGGGAGTCTGGATGGGGAATCAATTTCTTTCCTGGTTCTATAGGTAAGAAAACTGTTGTTCCAACATGCCCAACACCTGCCCTAGGGCCCCATACTCACATTGTCCAGGGCAGACACTGAAGGCCAAGACCCTCTGACTCCATCAGACTCCCTCATAACCAGGCTCTAAGTAATTGCTTCCTGGGTCATCCTCAGGTCATGATTCTAAAGGCTGGTGGCCATCACACCAGATATGCCACCAGGAACAAGAAGGGTGAGAACAGCCCTCCCTCTAGGAAGTGGAGCTGTGCACAAGTCTACCCAAGTGAGGGCCACCCATCTCTCAGGGTTTTTTTCATATTAACAAGCCAAGCTTGGGAGACAGAAACACTCATCTCAAAACTTTCTAAAATGTTTCTAGGAATACCCCGATAACCTAAAGCTCAGAAGTGAACAGAGAAAGTCCCTAGAAGACTACAGAGAAAGAGATCAGAGCCTAGACCACTCTTGAGAATCCCTAAACCTGATGAGATGCAGTTCCCTCCACTTGTAAAGGGACTGTGCAACCAACCCATCAGGCTGGCTCTGGGCTCCACGGGGCAAGTTCTGTAAAAGTCACCTGCAGTGCTGAGTGTGACCACCACTCAAGATTGAGGCACTTGCTGTGTGAGGCTATTTGTATGAAGAAAATTCGCAAAGGGCAGAAACCATAGCTCAGCGGTACAGCATTGGCCCAGCGTGTGCATGGCCCTTTGTTGGATTCCCCAGCACCATGAAAGAGGACCCAGACCGCAAACACTGCAGCTCAGAGGCTCAGTCGGAACTATAGGAACACGGGTCCTTCAGCACAGCCTGTCCTGTTCTAGAACTCACATCCTCCACTACAGCCCCCATATTTTCAGGGTCATGGCCTCTTTCCTGAGAAGCACAAGGTGGACCCAGACGTGGAGTCAGCAACAGGATTTCGATATTGCCCACTTTGATGTCCCTCTGACAGTCATTGGTGCACTGAGATTTGATGTGGGCAATTGAAGGGAGTTAGGGCACATTCACACTTGATGACTTGCCTCCTAGTTCTGAGGATCTGCCTCAGGGGCAGCAGTGACATCTTAAGGAAAAGTGATGGGTTTTCAGACAACCGCAGCTAATGACATGGGTAGAAACCTCCTATCAAGCAAGTCTTTCTTGTTAGTCATGAGATGATGAACCACATACTAGGCAGTCTCAGCATCCTTCCAGGGCCTCTCAACCTCATGCACTGAGTGCCTGGGCTGCACCATGGCCATCACACCCAGCCCCCGTCCCACATGCTCTGTGCCCTCCATCCCACGGCTCACCTTCTCCTGCAGGACCGTTGAGTTCCCACACGTCCTCGAGGAAGCTGGCTGCACGGCCACTCCTGCTGCAGTCCTGCAAACCCTGAGCGTAGAAGCTGGAGGGGTGGGGCCAGGGCAACAGGTTTCAGTCTGAAGAACAGAGGAAACGGCTCTGTGCTGCGGTTGAACCTTCAGCTTAGGGCTAGGTGAATCTCTTCCTTTCGGACTTGCTGTGAGATCGAGTCACAGACAGTGATTATGTTGGTGGCGTTGGCTCTGAAACCCCGTTCAGGGGTCCTCATGCAGCCTAGGACACTTTATCATCTGCTACAGGACTGCATGCTGCTCTTTGCAGAAGTGTGACCCTGATCTCCAAACCGAGAGGACTGCTAACAACTGCCAGGGCTCCCATGAGTGCCCACCAGCCCTAGCCACACTTGAGGTTCACTCTGACCTGAGAAGTAACCTCCTGAAAGGTCATCCTTCATGCTCGGGTAGCTCCTAATCAATGATTGGTCAGCATGGAGACAGAAAGGCACTTCCTTTAGTGCCCTTTGAGACAGGGCCAGAGTTGCACCTAAGCTCCCAAGCTCCAACTGAACTGACTCTCTGGGTCTTCTTGGCACTAAACACAACCCGGTGTCTTCTATTTACTTCAGTGGCCTAAAGTGTTGGCCCTAGAAGCCATCATCAGTCCATTGTGCACCTACGTATCTCCATGTAACTGTCTGTTACATGTGTTAGGATGTGTACTCATCCTAGGAGCTCCAGAAAGTTCTATCTAACCATCTCATCTGAGCTGAGGGCTCAGTTTGGGGGAGGGTCCAGGCTTAACTTTTACTCAGGTTGTGGTACTTGAGGCGGTCCAGGTGACGCCAGTGATTTCATCTTGCAGTGTAATTATTCTAGTCTTTTGAGAAGCTGGCTCTGTTTGTGGGTTATATAAATCTCTACGCTTGCTATCCTTGTTTATTTATGGAAGGTGTGTACCCAGAAGTAGAACAGCCAGAAGGCCCTGTGTGTGGCTGTTCCTGGATAGATAGGAACAAAAGCTTTATTCGCCCCAGATAGGGCACCAATGACAGATCACAGGAAGAATTCCAATCACAACTCTTAGTGAAGCAGTAAGTTTATCAGGGTCCCTTACAGGAAGATGGGCAAGGACTGACCTACAGGAGTATAGATGACTCAAAGGCAGTTGCCTCACTGAAAAAGCCCATCCCATCATGTGGAGAAAGCTGCATTCCTGAGGCTCTCTGAAAAATTTGTCATCAGTCCCTCAGAAAAGTTTGCTTTTTCCAGTGAGTATTGTGGCCAGCACAACCTTGAATGGACCTCCAGAAGTCTTGTTAGTTTCAGGATCTTCCTGTGTCTTGTAAGTTGATTTGTTGTTGTTTGTTTTACTTCCTAGATCTTATCAGCATCCCTCCTCCTTCCCTATGGAAACGTTTCAATTCAGAGGAAATTGTTACATCACAGAGGTTAAAACTCTGACAAGACCAGAAACCAGGCTAAGGGGAAAAGAAGAACTCACTCTTGTGCAAGAACTTGCTCTGGGGAGAACATTCTCAGGTCCCAAAGCTACCTTAGTACTTTCTGGGGACACACTCCCAAAGACTTAAAAATCCTCCGTGGCAGTCTGCTCCCCTCTTTTATTAACAGTTTACACACACACACCTTTTAGTTGTTCTTACCCCTCATGGTCTCTTATTCTGCTCCCTCTCTCAATGAAGCCTTCTACTTTCTCCATGCCCCCTCTACTTTCACATCTTCTTGCTGTGTGTGATACAGAGTTTGGTTAGAGTTGCTTGCATGAGCATGGGTTATTTTAAGGAGTTTTGGCAACTTATCATTGCTATACCACTGAAGAAAATGGTACCCTCTTTTCTAGCCATCTCTTACTGCCATTAGTTCTTCAGAGAGAGGTGGGGATGAAATGTTGATGAGCACAGGCTTGTTTGTGTTCTGTGCAGTGAATTCATGAGTACAAAGGCCATATTATGTCCAAAAGCGTTTTTCCCCATCCTCTGGTACTTATATTCTTTCTGCCTCATTCCATGAGCCTTGGAAGAGACGATGTTGTTCTTCTATTTAGGGCCACGAATTCCATTCTCGCTCATTCTTGATGACCAGCAATGAACGCACACACTAACTGTTGTCAGGGAAAATAGAAACTTCTCTGACTGAGGCTGAGATAAACATGAGTATTTAGAGACAGCTGGGCAACAGGACCATTTAGGAAAACCATGGTAGAAAGCTTCCCCATGGCCTGTGACCTTGTGTGCCACAGTTCCTGGCCAGCTAAACACTACCTGGCGTAGGTTTTCTCATATGGAGTGGGCCTCAACCCCAAGGAGAAAGTGTTTGGCGGTCCTGATAACAGTCATGCCCCTTTCACATCGGAAGGCACACATTGCCTGGCAGGTCGTTACTGTGGACTGCAGGATCCATAGTCAGCTTTGTCTCTTAAATGTACCATTACCTGTTAACACCTTCACTCCAAGGACCAAACTTCCAATGAATAAACCTTTAGGAGACATTTAAACCATATCCAAGCCTTAGAAGCATCTAAATAGATGCTCAGACTATATTTCTTCTAGTTGACCATCCACCATGAATCTTACTTGTAGATGTCCTAACATTTAATTACCTTAGCATTCTTACCTAGCAAGGAAGGGCTATTCGGTTAAAGAATTGTGCTGCTATTTATTTATCATCTTTGTGTGTGTGTGTGTGTGTGTGTGTGTGTGTGATGTGTGTATGTGTGGTGTGTGTGTGTGGTGTGTATATGTGGTGTATGATGTGTGTGTATGTGTGGTGTGTGTGGTTGTGTGTATTGTGTGTATGTGTAGTGTGTGTGTGGTGTGTATGTGTGGTATGTGTGTGTTGTGTGTATTGTAGTGTGTGGTGTGCGTATGTGTAGTGTGTGGTGTGTGTGGTGTGTATGTGTGGTGTGTGTAGTGTGTGTATGGTGTGTGTGGTGTGTATGTGTGTGTATGGTATGTATGTGGTGTGTATGTGTGGTGTGTGTGTGCAGTGTGTGTATATGTGTGTGGTGTGTATGTGGTGTGTGTGTAGTGTGCATATGTGGTGTGTGTATGTGTAGTGTGTGGTGTGTGTATGGTGTGTGTATGTGTGGTGTGTATGTGTGTATACGTGTGTAGTATGTGTGTGTTTGTAGTGTGTGTATGTGTGTAGTGTGTGTGTATGTGTGGTGTGTGTATGTTATGTGGTGTGTTTGGTGTGTGTATGTGTAGTGTGTGTGTACATGTGTTTGGTATGTGTGGTGTGTGTAATGTGATGTGTGTGTGTGTGGTATGTGTGTATGTGTGTGTCCACCAGTGAGCCTGCCATTGCTGAATCAAAGCAGTTGGTGTATTTCATTGTTTAGCTTCTGCTGACCTGCATAAAGGGATCACAGCTTAATATAAAATGTTGATCAAGATTCTTTTATGAGTAGGTACTTTACTTGATAAGCAATTGATAGCAGTTTTCCCATCATTAGTGAAGAGAAGTCATGAAATGCTTAAGAAACTGAA
The DNA here is from genome assembly GCF_018167655.1 of Microtus oregoni. NCBI lineage: Eukaryota > Metazoa > Chordata > Mammalia > Rodentia > Cricetidae > Microtus > Microtus oregoni. Next base: position 2,941,727 of record NW_024543874.1, read on the forward strand.
ATAATTCCAGCAAGGACAAAGAATGAACATAGAGATCTCAACCAGTCTTCTGCGTTGTAACACAAACCTGTAAGAAAGATGTCAGCCAACAGTCCCGCCCACTGCAGCCAGAAACAAACAAGCAAACAAAAATGGAATAAACACAACCAGGTTAAACTGCATCCTTGAACAGAGAGGTGAAAGACCTTGCCAAAAAACATTTAAGACAGTGAATATGAAGGAGATCCCCAAGCCCTGTATGTGAGGGCACATGCGCACACAGAGGGGGCTTCCTCTAGGACCCTGGATTAGGTACAAATGACACCAAACACCTGTTTTCACAGAGAAATCCTTTATTAAGCAGGGAAGAAAAGTTAAAGTGACTGCTCTCGGACTCAGGCAGGAAACAGCAGCAAATGACCTTGCAGGTTCATTTTTTAAGAGGAGAAAAGGGGAGGGGTCTGTGATAGAATGGACTTGGATGTAGCAGTAAAGGAGAAAGGGGACAGGGGAGAAGGGGCAGAGGTGGGGAAGGGGCAGGGATATTTGTCCTGGAGGGACAAAGGACTGCCTCTGGACAGAGGGGAGACTACGCAGCACATAGAAAATGGCCATTTATAAAGGCAAAGGAAGAACCCCCATGTTAAGGTGTTCAGTTTTGATTGGGCATGTTAATTGGGTGAGGCAATGGGGCTTTTGGTTGCTGGATGGACTTTAGTACTTGATAGTGGACCTTGGTAGTCAGCCTCAGGAAGAGGAAGTGGCCAAATAAGGAAATAGACCTCGGTGGCTAGCTTCAGGAATGTGGTCTACTGGTTTTCAGCAAAGCAGAAGGAATAGAAAAAAGAAGGACAGGCCTATCGGAGCCACGTGCTCAAGTGGGTTGGTGTCCCTCCAGCTGTCAGAGAGTTTGCTGAAGATGGAAAGCTCTCCCATGCACACAGGTTGGTGTCCCTCCAGCTGTCAGAGAGCTTGCTGAAGATGGAAAGCTCTCCCATGCGCACAGGTTGGCAGAGTTAACACTGTAAAAACTGCAACATTGTCGAAAATCTACAAAAATACAATCCCCGTCAAAATTCTAACCACACTGGTAGAGGTGTCCCTCACCTTTAATCCCAGGACTCCAGAGGCAGAACAGGTGGGTCTCTGAGTTCGAGGCCAGCCTGGTCTACAGAGTGAGCTCCAGGACAGCCAGGGCTACCCAGGGAAACCCTGTCTAGAAAAACCAAACAACAACAAATTCTAATGGCGTTTTCCACAGAACTAGGGAAAAGGGGAAAAACTTTCTATGGGAGCAGAGAAGGAGAAGCCAAAAGAGCAATGGGGAAGACACCACAGAACCTGATTTCAAACTATACTAAGAGCCACAGCAATGAAAGCAGTGCGGTACTGTCACAAAACAGACATGTAGATTATGAGTTACGGTAGAGGACCTAGAAATAAACTACACAGCTACAGCTCATATTTTGAGAAAGGTATCAAAAACACAAATTAGCAAAAACCCACCTCAGCAAACAGTAATGACGAACTGCATATCCACACACAGAAGAATGGCGTGTGGTACTTAACTCTCATCCATAACAAATTACAAAATGAACTGGGCGGTGGTGATGCTCACATTTAATCCCAGCACTCGGGAGGCAGAGGCAGGCAGAGCTCAGTGAGTTTGAGGTCAGCCTGGTCTACAGAGCTAGTTCCAGGACAGGCTCCAAAGCTACAGAGAAACCCTGTCTCAAAAAAAAAAAAAAAATTACCAAATGGATGGAAGGCAGTGAGAGAGCCAAAGGCTGGAAACTACAGAGAAAAGCTGAGCTCTAAGACAGTGGTGTAGCAAGAACGTCGGGAAGGTCTCTCACAGCACAGATGCAACCCCGGGACCCAGCCAGGAGATCACATGAAACGCAGTCCTGCAAGTGCGAGGAGCAATTAAAAGAGTTAAGAGGCAGCGCACAGAATGGGAAATAAGGTTGAGCTGCAATCAGATGGGGTTAGTATCTAGAATAGATAGAGAACTGGACCATCTGATTATCTTCTGATGCTGAGCGTATCTGGCCAAAACCACACACCCGTGTACAAACCACGGAAAATGGGTTGATGGGGTTTGGTACACACAGTATCCATCATAAACTACTTCCAAAGCCTGGGGCTCAATCCCGAGTTTATTGCGCTGGTGTCTGGTTTGGTTGGGTTTTTAACAGAGTGAGCTGGGCCCACCTCAGCAGCTCTAGGCTTCTGCGGTTATGTGGAGCATAATACAAGAGAATTAATAGCAGCTGTACCTGTATCTGTAACTCTATATCCTGACTCCATGTTTTCTATGGACCCAGATCTAGTATCTGATCTATACTGAACGTCGAGTGTGCCCATGGGTTTGGCAGCTGTGGACTCAGTCAAATGCAGATAAAATGCGGTCAGGCCTACAAGGCTTGATCTGTCCTGAGCATGCACAGTCATTGTTTCTCGCGGTTCTTCTCTGGCCTGCACAGTGTGGCAGCTACTGACAGAACCAGCGCACTGTGCTGTTACTGTGGGTGACCTGGAGATGATCTGAAGCACAGGGGGACTGTTTGCAGTTACATGCAAATTCGGGGCCCGTTGGTATAATGTCCTTGAATAGCCCCAGAAATCCCCTACAGGGACCAAGGGCAACTGTATCTGCGGTTTATCTTTATCTGTGCTGAGAAAAGGAGATAGAGATAGATAGATAGATAGATAGATAGATAGATAGATAGATAGATGATAGAGAGATAGATAGTTGATAGATACATAGATAGATAGATGATAGATACATAGACATATGATAGATAGATAGATAGATAGATAGATAGATAGATAGATAGATGATAGATACATAGATACATAGAGATAGATAGATGATAGATAGATAGATTGATTGATAGATTGATAGATAGATGTGTGTGTGTGTGTGTGTGTGTGTGTGTGTGTGTGTGAGAGAGAGAGAGAGAGAGAGAGAGAGAGAGATTTTTAAGGAGCCATTTCACACAACCATAGGAAATCAAAAGGCCAAATGCAGAGGCCAGGCAGCAGGCTGGATCTAAGCCAGGGGAGGGAGGGCACTTCTGACTGACCAAAATCCACTGACCAAACCCAGGGTTGGAACTGAGGGGAGTTTTCTGTTTCCCCTTTCTCTCTTCTAATTAATATTTTTAGTCAGCGCACAGACAAGTGGGTTTCATTAAGACATTTCACGTCTGTCATTGTACTTTGCTCATCCCCCACAGGTTTGCTGTGCTAATCTTAAAGCCAAACTTCTTTTGGGGAAAGTTTTGGTCTGCTCTATTAGGACTTCAACTGATTGGATAGTCCTGCTCACACCACGGAGGGTCTTTGACTTGCGAGGATGGAACACCCAGTGAGTCAACCGTTCAGGAGAAGGCCACACACTCAGGAATATATGGGCAGCATAAATTGGTCTTGATGAGTTTTATTTTTAAAAAACCAGCGTAAGACATGAAGTTGGGAAGGGGTAGAGGTTGGATCTAGGAGGAGCGGGGATAAGTATAATCAAAACACATTGTGTGCATGTATAAAATTCTCAGAAGATAGATACTTTGTTTTCTTTGCAAAGGAAAAACAGCGTCAGCCACAGCTAACTAGTGCACAGCAACACCAGCCCATTGCTTGGATGAACACCTGGGTCTGTCACCTAGGCCAGGTGACGTTTGTGTTACCACTATAGAACAGGTGGACTGGTCAGGGCAGCTCTGCTCCGTGTCAGCTGCCCTCCTTCTGAGACCTGCAGACTAGGCAGGATGCATTTCCACGTGAGTTGTGAGTCTGTGAAAAGGAGACTTTGTGTCCCAAGTGCTGTCCCACGGATGTACAAGGCTTGAGGGGCAGGATCTTTATGGCAGCCCAAATACAAAATGGTGTCTATTTTGTGCTCCTGCTGTTCACAGAGAGCACATGAAGGCACACGGGCTGTCGATCAGCAGCCAAATGCTCTAGTCCTGGGGATAAAATTGCTGGAAGAAGAATTTTTTTCTGTTTTTTTTTTCAGTCTACTTGGATTGCATGGTACGTCAAGAGCGATCTCATGAAATTATATTTGATGCTTAATAATATGGGACACTAAGCATGAATACCAAAGGTCAAGGCTAGCTCAAGAAGTTTAATTAAAGTCTGTCTCAAAAAGTGGGGGTAGGGGGCTAGGGACATAAGTCAGTGATAGAGTACCCCAGTGGTGTATGTGAAACCCTGGTTGAATTCAAGTATTGAAAAACTAATTGTTAAAAAAAAAAAAAGAGTGATCTCCACTGGAATAGGTACAGGGGAGGGGAGTAACCGCAGAGCAAATGAGCCAGAGCCAGAGACTGCTAAGGGTCCCAATGTGAATCTGGGACTTTCAAGGGAGTAGACCCAAGCCAAGACCCCTGTGGGTCTGGGTGTGAGTCTAGGACCTCCCAGGAACTAGGCCTGAGCCAGGACCTCTGCCAGTCTGGGCGTGAATCAGGAACCAGAGTGCTCTGTGGGACCAGGCATGAGTCTGGGATCTTAGAGGGAGTAGGCCTGGGCCAGGACCTCTGAGGGTCCAGGCATTGGTCTGGGACATCAAAGGGAATAGGCAGGAACCTGGAACCTCTGCGCGTCTGAGCATGAGTCTGGGACCTCTGAGGGAGTAAGCCTGACCCTGATCCTCTGAGGTCATGGGTGCACCCAAGCCTGGGACCTCCGAGGCAGTAGACTGGAGACAGAAACCTTTGCAGGACCAATTTCAAACCAGGGAATTCTGCAGGAGGGGTTCCAGACCAGGATTTACAGAAACAGGTTGAAGCTGGTAACCTAGACCACGGGAGCAGAGCAAAGCACAGGAATGCTGAGCTATCTCCAGGAACACAGAATAACCAACGGGGTAACTAGAACTGTGACACTGACTGTACCATGAGGAACAACCATCTGAGCTCTGGATTCACTGGCATCTAGAAGATTAATCAACAGAATCTCAGACAGCCCAACCACACCTATTAGAGGAAAAGATGAGGAGAAAAGGTAAGATCAGACGCTACACCACAAAGAGTAACAAAACACCAGTAAAACCTAAAGACCTTATCAGAGCAAGACCTGAAACAACCAATTATAGATGAAGCAGAAGAAAATGACCTAAAAAATAACTTCAAGAGAATGTTTGAAACTCTTAAAGAGGAAATGAGAAATTCCCTTGAAGAAATGGAGGAAAAGACAAACCAAAAATTGGAAGACATCAGCAAATCTCTCATAGAAAACAAAGAAAAGGAAATCAAACATATGAAAGAAACTATTCAAGACTTGAAAACTAAAATAGAGACAATAAAGAAAACACAAGCCGAGGGAATTATAGAAATAGAAATCATAAGAAAATGATCAGAAACCATAAACACAAGCATGAACAACATAATATAAGAGATGGAAGAGAGAATCTCAAGCACTGAAGATACAATAGAGGAAATAGACTCATCAGTCAAAAAAAAACATTAAGTATAACAAAAGCTTAACCCAAAATATCCAAGAAATATGGGACACCATGAAAAGGCCAAATCTAAGAATAATAGGTATAGAAGAAGGAGTTCAACTCAAAAGCACAGAAAATATAATTAACAAAATCATAGAAGAAAACTTTCCCAACCTAAAGAAAGATATGCATATGAAGATACAAGAAGCTTACATAATACCAAATAGATTGAATCAAAAAAAAAGTCCTCCCACCACATAATAATCAAAACACTAAGCATACAGAGTAAAGAAAGAATATTAAGAGATGCAAAGGAAAAAGATCAAGTAACATATAAAGGTGGTCCTATAAGAATTACACCTGACTTCTCATTGGAGACAATGAAAGCCAGAAGGTCGTGGTCAAGCGTCATGCAGACATTAAGAGACCATGGATGCGAGCCCAGACTACTATACCCAGAAAAAACTTTCAATCACCATAGAAGGACAAAACAAGATATTTCATGACAAAACTAGATTTCACCAATACCACCACAAACCTAGCCCTACACAAAGTATTAGAAGGAAAACTCCAACCCAAGGAAGTTGGCTACTCCAACAAAAACACAGACAATTGATGGTCTCCTAGCAGCAAATCCCAAAGAAGAAAAATAAAACGCACAAATTAACATCACCAACAATGAAAACTAAATTTACAGTAGATGGCAATCACTGGTCATTAATATCCCTTAATGTAAATGGACTCACTCACCTATAAAATGGTACAGGCTAACAGATTGAATACAAAAACAGAATCCATCCTTCTTCTGCATACAAGAAACACATCTCAACCTCAAAGACAGACATTGTCTCAGAGTAAAGGGTTGGGAAAAAATATACCAATCAAATGGACCTAAGAAACAAGCTGGTGTAGCTATCCTAAAATCTACAAAATATTAATAATAAACAAAATAGACTTCAAGCTAAAATCAGTCAAAAGAGACCAAGAAGGCCATTTCATATTAGTCACAGGAAAAATCCATCAAGAGAAATCTCAATACTGAACATCTATGCCCCAAATACAAGGGCAACCTCATATGTAAAAGAAACACTTCTAAAGCTTAAATCATACATTAAACCACACACACTAATAGTGGGAGACTTCAACACTCCCCTCTTACCACTGGACAGGTCAGTCAGACAAAAAATGAACAGAGAAATAAGAGAACTAACAGATGTTATGACTCAAATGGACTTAACAGACATCTGTAGAATATTCCATCCAAACAGAAAAGAATATGCCTTCTTCTCATCACCTCAGGAAGTTTCTCAAAATTTGACCACATACTCGGTAACAAAAACAAACTTCAACAAATAAAAAAAAATGGAATAACCCAATGTACCTTATCAGTTCACCATGGTTTAAAACTAGAGTCAAGAGCAATACTAATTCCAGAAAACCAGCAAATATATGGAAATTAAACAATGCTCACCTGAATCATCAATGAATCAAGGAAGAAATAAAGGGAAAAATTAAAGACTTCCTCAAATTCAATGAAAATGACCACACAACATATCCAAATTTATGCGACACAATGAAAGCAGTGTTAAGAGGAAAGTTCATAGCACTAAACACCTACATAAAGAAGCTGGAAAAACCCCACAGTAGTGAATTAACAGAACATTTGAAAACTTTAGAACAAAGAGAAGCAAGCTCACTGAAGAGAAGTAGCCTGGGTGCTACAGTTCCATGGCGGTGCTAGCACATCACCATCTTGTCAGCTTCTGCCATAAACACCCAGTGAGAATGCACATTACTTTATAATGGGGAAAGGGTTAAAAATGTATACAAGGCAAAGCCTTGCGCTCAGGGCTCGGCCTTCAGCCTTGAATCTGCTGAGAATGAATCAGCACAAATAAATCTGCTTCCTAGCAGAGAATCCTCCACGCCCTGTGTCTCTGTCTGAGAATCCCATCCCAAACCCTCTGAAGCCACGAAACAACCTTGAAAGGTCTTGGTCTCAAGTCCAATATGGATGGTAAGATGGGTTGTTGGGTGCTCAAGAGTTTACTGGAAGAGTCATTAGGACACCGACACACAGACAGACAGACAGACAACAGCATGGCTGCAGGGACACTGAAGAGAAGACTCAGGGTCTGTGAGGAAGAAATGGAATCTCTTAGAGCTTTCTGAGCATGAGGGGCTGTTTCACGGCAGGACCCTATGGTCTGACTGAGTCCCAGGCAGGGAAGGGGGTGGAGGGCAGAACCTGCGGCCATCAAAAGCCCCTTTGATGCAGACTCTTCCTCCCCAGGTGAGAAAGGCTGTTAACTGGAGATTCCTGGACAAGGCCTCAGGGTGCACCAGGCCGCATCTGTTAGCGGGGCCTGCTGTGGTTACCTGAATGGCAGTCCGCTCTGGGTACTGACATTACATTCGGACAAAAATAACTACTTCCTCCTTAGTTATTTCTGCCTTGCTCTCAGTCAGAGCAGCCCCTAGGTAGTTAATAGAAAGCTCAGCCTCTGTGCCTGTGTCTTCACCTGTTAGGCTGAGAGCAGAACAGTTTCCTCCTCAACAGACGGCTGAGGGCGAAGTCAGTTAACCCAAATACAGTCCTTAAAGATGGCCGGATGTACAGCAAAGGCTACTGAATGGGGCTGTGCTTACAGTCACCACTCTTCCGATAAACCATAATGCTTTCTTAAGAGCCGTTTATGTGTAAATGTGACTTTTTCTCCGAAAACCCCAGAGCTGGATGGAATGTCCAACACCATCACTGTTATCGACAATGTCTGCTCCTTTTGTCTTCCAGCTGTCAGTTAGCAAACAGGCATCTAGGCTCGGAAACACAGCTGTGTTCATAGGACAAGAGAAAGACTGGACTACCTTCTGCGCAGACATGCTGTGTTTAAGAGAACTGAACAAAGAGTCTTTAGTTTTCAGGAGGTGGAAGTTAACACACAGTAGTTAGACACACACAGAAAGACCAGCATAACCCTGGGCACAGTGGTTCATGTCTGCAGTCCCAAGAGGCTAGGGCAGGAAGATGGCAAGTTCAAGGCCAGCTTGGGCCATGTGAAGAAACCTTGACTCTGAATGGAGGGAAGAAAGAGACACAGAGAGAGAGAGAGAGAGAAGAAGAGGGGGAGTGGGAGGGAGGAAGGGAGAGAGGGAGGAAGGGAGGGAGGGAGGGAAGGAGGGAGGGAGGGAGAAAGGAAAGGATGGGAAGGAGGAAAAGAAAGTTAGAAAGAAGGACTTTATGTTGAGATGGGAACTATGAGCTATAATCTCGAAGGGGAAGGTCAGTCTCCTGGGTGATCACTGAAGGTGTCAGCTAAATCCCTGGCCTACATTTCCTCTTAGTTGTGACTGAGATTCAATAGGGAGACTAAAGTATTCTCTGCTCAGTAGCGCTAGTTCCTCAGTTCCTGGTAAAATACAAACACTGGAATAAAAGCACCTGACTTCAGTCCCGGGGGTCCCCAAATGTCCACTCTAAACCAAAGCCCAAGGAAAGTCCCTCCAGAAAGAATGAAGCCATCAAGGACTGGGGAGTGAAGGTAGGAGAGAGTGTAGCGTCAGAATACAGCATTTATATCCTGCGTGTGCCAGGTTGGGCTCAATTACGCTACAGAAACATTTATCTCTGGCCTGATCTGCCATAGATCTGAGGAACTCAAAGCAGTCGTGCAGAGAACAGTAACTGTCAGAACTGAAAGGAGACTTTTTTTCCTTCTCAGCATGCCTCAATTCTTGATTTAAACCCATTCTTTTACATCTATTTACTTATCTTATGTCTGAGGCAGAGGACATACATACATACATACATACATACACCTGCAGTTGACACAGCACCCCTGCGACAGTCAGAGGTGATCTTTGTGCAGGTGACTCTGTCCTTCCACCTGTCCATGCATTCCAAGGACTGAACTCGGGTCGCTAGGATCCCACAAGCTCCCACTGAACCTTCCCCTGCAGTTATAGGGTTTTGTGTTGTTCTCATTTTTTCACGTTTATTTTTTCCTGTGTGTGTGTGTATGTGGGTATGCTCATGTTCTGGTGTCTGTGGAGATCTCAGAAGAAAACAAAACCTCCCTCAGAACCCCAGACTTCCAGATGAAGGAAGGTTGATGACAGATGAGCTGACAGCTGGCCTTTTCATAGAGGATATGGAAAGGGGGCTGCTGATTTTGCAGGGGCTTTGCATGAGATGTCACAGTTTGAATGGTATTGTATGTAGAAATGCACGCTGCCAGCTCCCCCCGGGCACCAGGGGCTGTGCTGTGATTATAAAATAGTGAAGCCGGAAATCAAATGCCTGGAACCTAAGTTCAGTTCCTGGAACCAATGTGGCTGCTGCAAAGCCATCCTCTCATCTCCACACATGTCTTGCTGTAGCAATGCATGCTCATACGTATACATACACACACAATGTCTGATTTTCTTTTTTTAAACATTTTTCTTTGCATAATTTATCTTTTATTTTATTTGCTTTAGTGTTTTACCTGCATGTATGTCTGTGTGAGGATGTCAGATCCTAGAGTTACACACAGTTGTGAGCTGCCATGTGGGAGCTGGGCATTGAACCCGAGTCCTCTGGAAGAGCAGTCAGTGTTCTTTAACCACTGATCCATCTCTCCAGCCCCTCAACTGATTGTTTTTGTCTATCATTAATCTATCTCGTACTGTAGCTGGCCCCACCCTAGGGATGGTGAACAATAGAGAGAGTTATCAAAGTCATAGAAGATGTGTTTGCCACCAAAAAAAACTCATAGCACATTTTAAAAAAAAACCCTTTGTGCATAAAAGCTTTAAAATGGTTAACACCATGCAAAGCTCAGGGTCAGGGAAATGCCATATGCACTGACACACGGTGAACAGATTTTGGGGAAATGCTTCGGTCTATTTGCACCTCCATTTTTAGTTGATAAAACGCACCCCCTACATTCGTGAGCAACTATCTTCAAGAATGACATACACGAAGGGTAAGATTCGAACCAGAACACCTACAAGCACCAAGAAAGCCCCCAAGACTGCACCTGTCACTGCCTCAGTTTCTCAAATACAAGGTCAGTAACTCCCTGGTTTTATGTCACTCTCTTTTCTTTTACTTTTATAATAAAGTTGTCCCTCAGCACTCAGTGAGGGCTAGAGAGATGGCTCAGCAGCTAAGAGAGTATGCTGTGCTGGGCAGTGGTGTGCACACCTTTAATCCTATGACTCGGGAGGCAGAGGCAGGTGGGTCTCTGATTCATGGCCAGCCTGGTCTATAGAGTGAGTTCCAAGATAGTCAGGACTGCACAGAGAAACCCTGCCTCAAAAATGAAAACAAAAGCAAAAACAAAAAACAAAAAGAAAAAAATGTATACTGCTTGCCCCAAATCTAACACCTCTGCCTCCACAGTCACCTGTATTCATATGTGTAGACTCGTGTGTGTGTGTGTGTGTGTGTGTGTGTGTGTAAGCACACGAGAACACACCACAGACACATGCACCATACCCACAACTAAAAATAAAAACAAACTTTTTTCTTTTAAATCAGTGGATTCCAGCATTTGGGAGACAAAGGCAGGCAGCTCTCTGAGTTCTGGCTTCATATAGTGAAAGCCTGTCTCTACAAACTAGTAAAAGTTGTATTACTTATGTTTTTATAATAATAATAATAATTACATTATTTATAATAATGTATTGGTAATCAAAAACTTGGGACCTGCCTGATAAATTTAAAAGACTCCCTAAACATGGAGGTCTTAGGAAGAATGAGCGCTTGGAGTTTGCTGATGGATGTAAGAAAGAAATAAAGAGGAAAGGAAAGGACACAACTGCTCCCAGGTGTGGTGGAGAAGAGTTTATTATGGATATGTGGGAGAGCACAGCCAGAGTCAGCGACAGGGACATCTGGGAGAGTCAAGAGTGGACGTGAGCAGGCTGAGCTGGGTCATATGAGGAGAGGGGCAGGGGAAGGAGACGGGAGAGAGCTAACCAGGTGCAGCAGCCAAGAGGCCAAAGGAACAAAAGGGAAAGGGCAGCCAAAACATCTGGATTCTATAGGGAAGAGCCTCTGGGGAAGGGCAGCCAAAACGTCTGGATTTTATAGGAAGAGCCTCTGGAGAGGGGCAGCCAAAACGTCTGGGTTCTATAGGGAAGAACCTTTGAGGAAGGGCAGCTGAAACGTCTGGATTCTATAGGGAAGAGCCTCTGGGGAGGGGCAGCCAAAACATCTGGATTCTATAGGGAAGAGCCTCTGGGGGAGGGACAGCCAAAACATCTGGATTCTATAGGGAAGAGCCTCTGGGGAAGGGTAGCCAAAACATCTGGATTCTATAGGGAAGAGCCTCTGGGGAGGGGCAGCCAAAACATCCGGAGTCTATAGGGAAGAGCCTCTGGGGAGGGGCAGCCAAAACATCTGGAGTCTATAGGGAAGAGCCTCTGGGGAGGGACAGCCAAAACATCTGGATTCTATAGGGAAGAGCCTCTGGGGAAGGGTAGCCAAAACATCTGGATTCTATAGGGAAGAGCCTCTGGGGAGGGCAGCCCAGCCCCTGGGCTAGCTGGAGAGTTCAGGGTAGAGGGTGGGGTGTGCCAGCCGTATCCTGTAACAGCGCGCAACTGAGGGATGCTGGGAGAACCTCGAGGCCAGGTCCACTTTGATAGTTCAATAGGCACCTCAGTCATTTGTCCCAGGTTTAAACCTTAACAGTTCCAAGAAAAGATATTTAGAAGAAGGACTAGGGGAGGGGAGGGACAGTGGCTGCTTGTCCAGCTCTGAAACTATAGGGTTACTCTGGAAAGTGAGCTAAGCTCCAAATGGTGGTTCACGTCCAAAGGTAGATCAGGGGGTCTGGTCCCTGACACTGGCTTCCCGGAGATCTGCAGCTTCCTAATTCTCCAAACTTTGTTACCTGGATCAGGATGAAATTAACCACCACGAACGACACTATGTTCCTTTAAAATCCTTTTCTAGCCTGTCAGCGGAAGAGTCTGGCTTGTGTTTCTGATCACTTCCTGTTTCTCTTCTTACAGCGAGCTGCTCTTTGAAGGGCCGTTCTTGAACTCAGAGCAGGCAGAGCTGATGAAACATGGCTTGAAAGACGGATCGGCTTTACAGGGCAGCAGAGTCCATTGGCTCCTATACTGCGGAAACCTTTTTCTGGCCGTTCTGTTCCATCTACAAAAGATCCTCATCTCAGCCCCACCAGGAGAGCCAGAAATTTCATGGGCGTGCAATGCCACAGGAGACAGGAAACAGCCATTCTTGCCTGTCAGCCAGCCCCGATGTAAGTCCCACTGTGTATGTGTATGTTTACATGTGTGTATGTGGTGTTTGTCTTGTTTGGATTTGTATGTTTTCACATGTGTGTATATGTCATTTGTGTATATGTACGGCTTGTAAGTGTGTGTTTGTTTGAGGATATGCACTGTTTATAAACATTTGTGTTTGTGTATATGTGTGTTTACCTGCCTGTGTGGTGTATGTATGCTGTGTATAGTGATTGTATTATATATGTGCATAAAGCTTATGTTTCTGTACATGCTGTATGTATATTTGTGTACCATAGGCATGTGTGAGTGGCTTTGAATGTACATTTCTGTTCATTTGTATGCATGTTTACATGTATGTGTATGAATGGGGTACACTGTATTTTTATGGATTGTATGTGTCCTGTTTGGATTTGTATATGTGTTTATATGTGTGTATTATTTGTGTGTATATGTGTATGTGTTTTCAACTGCATAAATGTGTGCCACAAGTATATGTTCGTGTGTGTTTACAAGTAGGCATGGTGAGTGTATGGTGGATATCATGTTTATATTTTTTACTTAAATTTTTTCCATAGAATATATTTTGATCATTTTCCCCTTCTCCTTATCACGTAATTTACCAATCAAACTTTATGCTCTCTCTCTCTTAAAATTTAAAATTAAAAAACCTGAAAATCAAAATAACCAAATTAAAAAAACAGTAAGACAAAAAGAAAAGGCCAAAACAAAATGAAATGATTCATAAAGCCCACAAAACTGATTTTTGGTTTTGGGCCCGTGCACAGCAATAGATAGCTAATACGAACTGAACTCAGCATCTTTGGTTGGAGGTTCTTTTTTTTTTTAATATTTTTTTTTAGATTTTATTTATTTATTTATTTATTTATTTATTTATTTATTATGTATACAACATTTCTTCCATGTATGCCAGTGGTTGGAGGTTCTTCCTCATAACGTTTTGTCAGAGCATTTACGACTTCCGGTTTTGAGTTTTTATGGGATTCTGTTACCGTGTGTGTCTACATCTATATGTGTTTCTCCTATGTTTTCTTTAGCTCTTCTTCACCTGTTTGTTGTTCACTTATTTTGTCCTATTCTGATTTGTTTGTTTTTGTTTTATCTTTTTTGTTTTATTATTATTCTTTATTTTGTTTCTAAGGGGAGACAGAAAGGGTGTGGATTCTGACCGGAGGAGAGGTGGGGATGATCTCAGGGGGTTGGGGGAGGGGAAACCATAATCATAATATTTTGTATGAAGAAAAAATTCTACTTTCAGTAAAAGAAAAATAAGGGGTAAGCCCACAGAAAATCATGGAGCTTGTTTTGTATGATACATGTATTTCTATGTATGTCATATGTGTTACATGTTTGTGTGTTTACGAACCTGTGTGGGTGGCTGTGTCTACACATTCATATATATGTAAGTGGCGTGACAGAAAGAGCTGTAGCACGGAGCCAGAACTTAGTGCTCTGTGGTGTTCTTCATGCTTGTTTGTCTCGGTGCTGGGGACCTGAAGCCAGGGTCTTGCACACTCCCTGTAAGTGCTCTACCTCTGAGCCATGTCTGCCACCTCCCAGTGGGCAAGGGTCCCTGGGGCACTTTGTAAATTTCACTCTCTTTCTGACCAATGTAACCAGGGTGATAATGGCTCTCTCATCTGGGCTGGAGATAAAAATTCGAAGTGTACCCTGCGTGTGTGTGGCACTGCCTGGGGAGGGCCGGGAAGACTCGGAGGACACGGCCTCCTTCCTTTGACTGTCGCCCTGGGTGGTTCCTGGGCTCTGCACCCTCCAGTTTCATCTGTTGGGAACTGTTTCCTGTCCGTTCACTGTTCTCCAAAGAACCAATGAGGATCAGTGAAGACACACTGCAAAGATTGAAGGGTCTGTAGCTTGTAGACCTCCGGGTCATAGAGCAGGGGACACAAAGGCAGCCAAGGCAGTGGGAACGCTGCTCAAGCCAGGAGGTGGCTGACCAGAGCTGAATGAGGCCATCGACCTGGCCTGCTTCCTTGGGAGCCACCAGACTTTCTTCAGGTACCTGCATGCACGTGTTAACCCATCCACATTAAGCCAGCCATTTGCTGAGCATTGTAAAGCTGTGTCTTCAGTGGCTCCCACTGGCTTTTCCCGGGATTCAGAGGAGACAGGGCAATCTGCTGGTTGAATAGAGCAGAGCACCCAACAGTGTGGTGACAGCAAATCCAGGTCCGCACTGGGGCTCCCCACCCCAGAGCCAGATTGTCTAGTCTGGCTGTGAGGGTCCTGAGAAAGTCATGGATCATGACTTCCCAACCCTGTCGGGAATCTAATAATCAATCCAATAACAGCTCTGCAGGCTCCTGAGGCAGAGATGGTACTGCCCAGGAAGCAAGGAAGCATCAGAGCGGTGTTGGCAGTTCCTGGTTGGGATGCTGCGGCTGTAATGTGCAAAGAGAGCTAAAGGTGATCAGTAACTGTGACTAGACCGTGACATTGCAGGAGCAGGTCTCTTTAGATTTAGCCCGAAAATTCACCCTGAAAGGATACTGAGGACCAGGAATGTGAGCATCCTAGCCAATGATGGTGTCTCCATTCCACACTGAGGCGCCCGGTTCACCCCTTGCACTGTGAAGGTCCCCATGACTGCCCCCTTCCTTGCCACTACTGAACACAGCCACCAGCTTTCAGCCTTGCCAGTTCTCAGTGCTAAAGCCTAGATGGTTCTTTCTGAACTAAAGACCCAAAGTTGCACCCTCCCCAGAACTTCCTGACCCTGCCCATGTAGATCTTACATGGTCTGAGACACAAAATCAAGGCCATGCTACCTCTTTCTCCCTCTTCCTTACCATTCTTCTCCTCCTGATCCCATTTCTCCATCCTGGGCCTCAGTGCACAGTTCTGGACACTGCCTGCCCAAACCAATTCAGTGGCTCCTTTCTCCATGACAAATAATCTCTTACACTCATGGTGGAGGACACACCTTTGGGGGGTAGGGTTCCTAAAGCCCCCAGAAAGTGCCCCATACTACTTACCCCATACTTACCCAATATTTACTTACCCCATACTTACTTACCCATACTCTTTCCCACTCCTTATCAAGCACACACACACACACACACACACACACACACACACACACACACGTGAAATAACTTTCCTCTTGCTAGGAAAAGACAAGCATCCCTTCAAACACAATCAGTTAAAGTTTATAGGCTGGAGACATGGCTCAATGGATAACAGGGCTTGCCATGAGAACTTAACCCTGAGTTTGATTCCTGGAACCCACTGGGGAGGAGAGCGTTGTCCTCTAATCTTTCCATGTGCACAAGGCACATAACCACCTGTGCATGCAAGAGTTCACAAGCACACGCAAGCACACACGCACACACACATGTGTGCACACACACACACACGCACACACTCACGCACAAATTTTATTTACATGTATTTAAATGTATTATTGTTTTCTGTAGGTGGAAGAAGAAGAATGTGAACTCAGTCCCCAGAAGGACCCCACAAGGCAGTCGCCCCTGGACTCCGATCAAGGGCTGACAAAAGGTACACTGCTTTCCTAGCAGAGGAGAACTGGGAGGCGTGGATGGGAACACCAGTGTGCAGATGGACGCGAGCCCACACCCTGAGTGCTGGCAGGGGCAGCTGAAGGCCCTCATTACATAGATTTACCCACTGTAGCCAAACAGAGCAAGACAGCTCCTCTTTACACCAGGGAAAACCAAGGAAAGGGACCCCTGCCAGGACGGCCTTAGGGGTGACAAATGCCGGTTCCCAGGAAAAGAGCCTTCGTATCTAGGCTCCTCCCTGAGAAGGACGTGCTGGTCTGGACGTGATAGGAAGACTGCTCCCAGCTCTGCACGTCAGCAGTCCTTGTGTGTGGTCAGCTGTGTCCGATGTGTCACATGGGTTGACAGTGTCATGCAAGCAAGCAGAGTGTCACCAGTGGCCACTGGGAGGGACTGGGCTCCGTCTTCTCAGAGATTCACCTTCGCCACCTAACCTAAGGAGAGGGCATTTGGGGATGCTAGAAACCTACCCGTGTTTTCTTTCTAGAAGAAATGATTTGTGACTTGTTGCATTTTAACATGAATGATATTTTTCCTTATGAATTCGAAGGGCCAGAACCATCAGGGAAAAACAGCCCAGTTATTCTACCACATGGGAAAGTCACCAACACAGGCTAAGCCTTTTTCACTTCTTACGGGAAGCAAAGCTAGTCATTACTTGAAAAGTCCCCTCTCTGCATCTCACAGTGCATTTAGCTTTTCCGTTTGAGCTGCAGCTGCTGAAAAGAGTTCCTCTCTGGCCCTAGATGCACCTTAGCTAGGCAGGCAGGAATGGACATCCAACGTCCATGCTTAATTGAAACTTCCGTGTATCCACTCAAGTTTATTTCTATTCCCTTTGGAAAAGCTCAGGAGAGCCAAGACGATTGCAGTTCAGCCTAGGGTGCATACGTGCAGAAGCAAAACCAGTGGGTGCTGAGGTTTGAAGGCAGAACCTGGCAGTTTTTGGTAGGGTTAGCGCTCTGTGATCTGAGACCCATCAGTGTCTCCCATGGGGACCACACTTGGAAACTGTCATTTGTCACTGTATGTGGTTTGGGTCCTAGGATCTGCAGGGCTGGGAGAAGGGCATTTCCTTCCCAGTCCCCAGCCTCGGGCATATTTAAAATTTTAGCACTAGATTAGCCAGTGTTTAGTTGACATATGAGTCTCCCTTCTCAGCTGGTGGCTCTGATGTCCTTCTTTGTAGGATGATCACCTCTGCCTTCCAGGACACAGGCTGAGAATGTAAGCCCAGGGAAGACTCAGGGTCAGACGCTGGCCTTTGTCTCTGCAAGCTCCTCATCCTGGAACTCTGTTTCTCAGATGCGCCAGGGTTTATGGCCTCTGATAAGCAGAGGGGATAGGTTCTGTCCCATTTCCCTCTGACGGTTTGTTTTGTCAAATTCTTCTAGGTCTGAAGGAGAAAGAGCTCACCCCAAAGAAACTGCAGCTCCTTTTGGTGGGGAAAACAGGAAGTGGGAAAAGTGCAACAGGAAACAGTATCCTTGGCAGGCAAGTATTTGAGTCCAAAATCAGCACTAGACCAGTGACCTTGACCTTCCAGAAAGGGAGTAGAGAGTGGGATGGAAAGGAGGTTGAGGTGATCGACACCCCGGACATTTTGTCACCTCAGTATCAGCCTGAGGTGGCAGCTGAGAAGATCTGTGAAGTCTTGGCCTCTCCGGGGCCCCATGTAGTGCTCCTGGTGATACAGGTGGGCCGGTACACGGCAGAAGACCAGCAAGCTGCCAGGCGCCTCCAGGATATCTTTGGAGAAGGGATCCTGGCTTACACCATTCTGGTGTTCACTCGGAAGGAAGACCTGGCTGGGGGCTCCTTGGAGGAATATGTTCAAGAGAACAACAATAAGAGCCTGGATGATCTCCATGTTGCGTGTGAGAGGCGACACTGTGGCTTCAACAATAGGGCACAAGGGAATGAGCAGAAGGCCCAACTGGAGGACCTTAAGGAGAAAATCGACTTGGTCTTGTGGGAAAACGAGGGCCACTGTTACACCACAAAACTTCCAAATGTTCCCAGCAAAGCAGTTTAACCACAGAGCAAGGCTCTGAGGAGGAATCCCTCGAGGAGTCCTGGCTGAAAGGCTGTCCCAGATCCAGATGGCTTCCGAGAGACCTGTAGGTTCCTGATAGGGAGGGCATCCTGACGAGTGCAGGACGACCATACGCAGGAGTGTCTTAGTTAGTGCTCTCTTGCTGTGAAGAGACGCCATGACCATGGCGACTCCTACAAAAGAAAGCATTTATTGGGACTGGCTTACGGTTTCAGAGGCTGAGTCCATTATCATCATGGCTGGGAGCATGGCAGGAAGCATGGAAGCAGGCAGCAGACATAGAGCTGGAGAAGTAGCTGGGAATTTACATCCAGATCCACAGACAGCAGTTTGAGGGAGACTCTGGGTTTGGAATGGGCTTTTTGAAATCTCAAAACCCACTCCCAGTGACACACTTCCTCCAACAAGGCCACACCTCCTAAGCCTTTCAAACAGTGCCACTCCCTGGAGACCAAGCACTCAAATCTATGAGCCTATGGTGGTCATTCTCATTCAAACACCACAAGGACATTCCATCAGCAGCTCTACCCTGTGTCCAGCCCTTGTATTCTGCTCCCTCTGTCTCCAAAGAGAACTTTCTAGTCCTTAGGTCAGACTGTCAAGTGTGGCAATGGGCTGAGGCCTCAGTTCAGGGGAGCCAGCTACATTCTGTGTCCAGCTATGTCGTTTCTTTCTGACACATGGGTCCTCCTTACACTTAGCCCATAGCACAGTGCCCTGACAGGGGACTTTCTGTCCCACTGATACCACATTTTTATGTTCTGTGTCTAATCTCTGATACAAACATAGCTCTTTGCCATTGCCTGACTCTTTCTTTCATGTAAGTTCCACAGCTGCCTAGCCAAGGTCATCAGGGTTGAATCAACCCAAAGACAGCCATGGGCCAGATGGTTATATATTTCTTAAGTTTCATCCTTGTCCATAAAGGGGGACAGACATTATGATTACAAGAGGCCTGCCCTGTGTAATGGGTAGAAAATGACAACAGGACAGATGACTAGAGAGGCCCAGACCATCAGTTAGGGTTTTCTTCCACGATGTAAGATGTGTTCATAGGCTGTGCTCTATAACCGTGTTCTAAGCACTGATGTAAGATGTGTTCATAGGCTGTGCTCTATAACCGTGTTCTAAGCACTGATGTAAGAGGTGTTCATAGACTGTGCTCTATAACTGTGTTCTAAGCACGGATGTAAGGTGTGTTCATAGGCTGTGCTCTATAACCGTGTTCTAAGCACGGATGTAAGGTGTGTTCATAGGCTGTGCTCTATAACCGTGTTCTAAGCACGGATGTAAGGTGTGTTCATAGGCTGTGCTCTATAACCGTGTTCTAAGCACTGATGTACTTCCAAGCTTTTGAGAGACTTTGCTGCAATGACCACATGTGCACAGTGACTAATTTTGAACCATTTATGTCCTTGCTGGGATGAGGGGGGCAGCTAGAGCCTCTGCCGTCTTTTGCGAGCTAAGAACAGTTGGAACAAATACATGCAAGCAGACCACCATGCAAGTGCAAACCTTGCAATAGATCCGAAGGCAGACAGGACATGGCAGAGACTCCAAGGAGTCAGAAATCTGAGGGCGCCAACCCAGAAACCTTGCCTGTGTGCCGTCTCCCTGGGCTTCACCATAGGCTCCCAATAAAGTCGTGTTCCATGGGTACCGCTCGCCTCTTTGTGATTTTTGTCTGACTTGGGAAAAGAACCTTGAATTGATTGGTAAGCACAGAGGCTCTGATATGCATGGCAAGATATATCCTGGGCTATGGAAGAATATGAAGAGGAGCCTAGAGAGAGGCTAAATCAATAAATTAATAAATATGACACTGGCACTTGATCCTCTTGAACCGTAACAAACAGGTCTCATGGGCACTTCCTATGGTCAGAATGAGTGGAGTTGGGCTAAGAACTGCAGATGTCAGCCTTGGCCTAGGAGAACCATACCCTGAGGCTGCAGGGGTCTCCATCTGCATGAACTTGGGCAGAAAGGCCGTCTTCCCGCAAGTCACTCTTATTACCTCCCCTTTTTTCTTTGG
Source organism: Microtus oregoni (assembly GCF_018167655.1). Classification (NCBI taxonomy): domain Eukaryota; kingdom Metazoa; phylum Chordata; class Mammalia; order Rodentia; family Cricetidae; genus Microtus; species Microtus oregoni. The sequence goes on from NW_024543874.1 coordinate 2,962,051, forward strand.
GTTCTATCACCCAGTTTTAGATCTAGCTTTGGGGATATGAGAGAACAAAGTCTATTTCCATATTTCCATGAGCCTCCTTCACCGTGGTAGGTGTGTGGACGGCTGAAGGGAGGGTCTGCCTGTGTAAGTGAGCCCTGCAGGAAAATCTATCAGAAGGGTGAGCAGAGGGAAGGGAGTCTTTGAAAGAAGGTAACCTGCAAAAGAAGGCTAGGGGCTTAGACCGCATGCATGGCAGGAACCTGGTTTTCACAAGATCGCTTCAACAGCACAGGGACGTCTTCCTGGAGAGATGGACCTACAGATGACCTGCAACCAACAGAAGAAGGAAGTGGGACATTGGCTCAGACCTCTTTTATTTATTTATTTTCATTTTTCAAGACAGGGTCTCATTATGTAGTCCTGGATGTTTTAAGACTCACTGTGTAGAACAGGCTGGCCTTGAACTCACAGCTCTCTGCCTACCTCTGCCTCCTGGGTGCTGGGATTAAAGGCGTGCGCCACCACCACCTGACTGACTCAGACCTCTTCAAGGAAGCAGTTTAGCCAACTGTACAGGCTGCTGTGCTTCAGATGCCCCTGAGCATCCGCAAGAGTCAGGAAAAGCAGGAGTGTGGCCAGCTGATGGGAAGTTAACGAGAGGAAGGAGGCACCAGGCGCCCGATTCCCTCTGCCTACCCTTCAGCTGTGCAGCAGGGGCTCGAGTTCTCTTCCTCACGGAAGTTTCGGGAGTGGGGTGGTAGGGACTGTGTGGGTGGACTGTCAGGACTCAGAAGATGCTGCCTTGGGTTCTGCTAGATGCTTATCTGTAGGCCTGAGTCCAGTCTCCTCTGTTTGCCCAGAAAGAGGAAGTCCTAACCTCCTTTACCGGGCAAGGATGTCATGAATCACTTCTTTAGCAAAAGGCAGAAATGGCCCTGTTTGGAATGATGCTGGGAAGTATCTGACAAAGCGCTTGCCCTTCCTTGTATTGTTCTGACTTCCCCAAACAGGAAACAGACTGTTTCCTCAGGCCTGGCTCCCAGCAGCCAGAGTTGATCAATACTTTTACTTCCGTGATCCTTTCCTGCCTGAGATAGCTGCCCCACTAAAAGCTGGGCACAACTGATCAGGCGTGTTGATATCCCCAGACTGAATCATCTACCTGAAACAAATGTTTTTATTAAAGACAAGCCTGGCATCGTGCGAGGGATCTGTATACAGTGTGGATCTATAGTAAGGTACTCTATTACTGATCTATAGTAAGGCACTCTATTACTGATCTATAGTGAGGCACTCTATTACTGATCTATAGTGAGGCACTCTATTACTGATCTATAGTGAGGCACTCTATTACTGATCTATAGTGAGGCACTCTATTACTGATCTATAGTGAGGCACTCTATTACTGATCTATAGTGAGGCACTCTATTACTGATCTATAGTGAGGCACTCTATTACTGATCTATAGTGAGGCACTCTATTACTGATCTATAGTGAGGCACTCTATTACTGATCTATAGGAAGGCACTCTATTACTGATCTATAGGAAGGCACTCTATTACTGATCTATAGTAAGGCACTCTGTTACTGATCTATAGTAAGGCACTCTATTACTGAGCTATAGTAACACTCTATTACTGAGCTATAGGATGGCACTCTATTACTGAGCAGGGAGGGAGGAGTCCTGAGCAGACGGAATGTGCTCCACAGCCTCACCAGCGGGGACGCTCTGTCAGGTAATGACTGCAGCAGGACACACTGGCGAAACGTGGAGGAGAAAGAGATGCCCTACAGTTAGGTCTAAAGTCCTGCTATGCCAATCATAGCCTCTCTAGAAATAAGGCTTCGAGGAATCTTAAAAGGAGCCGCTGTCAGTCAGAGGGTGCCTGGGAAGAATGTAACTTCATGGGCAGCAAGCTGAATGGCAGCATTAAAGGCAGGCTAGGATTGGGAGACCAGGAGAAAGCTGAACATTCTTCTTTTCTAAAAAGAAAGAAAGACAGAAAGAAAGGAAGGAAGGAAGGAAGGGAAAGAAAGAAAAACTATTCTTTTGTAGTGCTCACCCGTTGCATTTGGCAGCAGATCACAAATAAACGTTTGACACTGTTTATATCAATGCAATCTGACCTATTGAGCAGCTGTAGATGGTGGTGGTGTGTTGTCTCTGCAGTGTGCATTTTCTGCAGCTCCATATGGTGATGGTGTGCATTCTCTGCAGTGTGCAGTCTCTGCAGCTCTATATGGTGGTCTCAGGCTTTCTCTGGCCCCGCCACCTGTACTGCAGGTCTCTGTGTAGGTTCCAGAGTCGGGTGGACTCTTCTTCAGACCACACTCTGCCCCTCTCCACTGAGGCCCCTTATCTCCAGGCTCTGTGGTCAACATGGAGGTCTCAGCTGAGGTAAATCATGTCAGTTTCTCAGCTCAGAAAGCATCCTTTGTGCTGCCATGGTTGACTTCTCCACATCTGTTACAACTGCTCTAAAATTCCCTGTGGCACGTGAGGATTGCTCCCCTTCAGCCCAAGCAGCACACTGATATTCTTCGGCAACATCTCAGGAGATAATTCACTACAGTGGCTTGGCAAACAAAGGGACGATTTGGACATGATGAAAGGAGGTCCTGAGTCTGTTTGGGGCTGAGATCAGCAACTTCAGTCCTGTTTCCCTTTGTTCCTACTCAACATTCTTTGAGAGCAGCCTCCAGCCTCCAAGTCCCAAGGAGAAGCAAGAGAACAAGGCCTTTATTACCAAGGCAGAGGAAGTGCAGGAACCCACAATACTTCTGCTTATGTTTCCTGGTCATACATCTGCCTCTAGCCACAGGAAACCCTGTGGAATGCAGTACTCACGTGGACACTGCTTTCTAGGCAATGGTGTGGGTCTATGAACAAGGAAGGAGCAAAGGTGATAAGGACAGAAGACTAGTGGTGGATGCCCGGCACGTGACTCAGCTCTGCTCCTCACTCGGGAGCCATTGCGGTCGCATTGCCGGGGTCAGGGTGACTTCCTACAAGGACTCACTGCGCTCTTGTTGATTCTACATGGGAGCCAAAGATGGGTCAAGAAATAAACCCTCAGAGTGGGTGTCTGGTTCCAAACCACACAGAGCTTGTACCTGGCCAGACTCCTACAGAGACACCCTGGATAAAGAAAAATCAACCAGACCTAGAGAAACCAAAGGCATTTGGGTTCTTGAAATAAGGAAACACACGGAGACATCCCCTGCTGAGTGCTTTTCTCCAGACCAAAGCTCAAGGGATGAGAAGGCCTGAAGTCCCTGTGAGGTTTTTATTTCCTGGAACAACACGCAGAAAGACTAAATTTGAAGTACATGTTTGTTTAATTTATTCTGTTGCGTTAGCCTTTGGGTCTTTTCCTTAAGGGATGAGGGCTGTTCCTATACTGACCACTTGCAGCTCCTCTGTAGCAGATGTTACCACCTAGTGCGGGAATCTGGGCGGTGTTAATGGCGGTGATTGGAAAAGCCATAGGAGACAATCCACGCTGAACAAATGTCCACACTGAGAAGGCTGCCATCTTTTCTTAAATTTGCGTTAATCCTAGAAGATGATCGCTGCTGTATACTTCCTGCGTATTTTATGACGTGAACACCGCACTTCACAAAAACATTCAGTGTTTGTCACAGATTTTTATCAGGTACCTGCGAATTGTTGAAATATAAAGTGTGGGCCAAGGTCTGATATTGCACTGTCCAAACACATCCCAGGTGTGACTAATGTGGCATTTCTGTGCCATTTTAGGATGCCTCCCCTGAGACTGAGAGCCTGTGCTGGACCAAAGAAAAGGCATTTCCCCTGCTTCAGATATTCCTAGAAAATAGCAGGACTACGTAGGATTACACTCCCTGGGGGAGTCTGTAAGGAATAAATACCTATGCTCCCTAGGGGAGTCTGTAAGACATGGACACCTACACTCCCTAGGGGAGTCTGTAAGACATGGACACACACTAAGGACTGGGTCAAGTAAGGAAGAGCGTCATTTTTGCCCACTTTATTGCTCTGCCTAGCATGTGACTCTCGGGTCGTTAATGAGAGTCCACAGCAGGGACAACAGCCATCGTGGGCTTAAGTATCCCATTCCCTTTACCTGTGTGAAGGTGCCCTGTAAAGGACCAGCATGATGAGACCTGTAAAGGAAGATCCCGAAAGAGACCTTCACTCGGTCTACAAAATGGAAAGAGAAAGAACGCCTAGGTCTTTTCTTCTCACCAGGGCCCCAAAGTGAGAACAATGGTCTCCGCTTTTGAAAATATAAGCAGGAAATGTGGTTCAGTGGTTTCCATCTGAGCCTGCTCAAGAAAGGAGCAGGGCCAGCACTGAACTTCCCAAGCAAGAAGACATCAAGAATTTCTCACGGCAGAGTTGCCTCTTCTCCCCTGGTGCAATTCTTGCCACACTCACCATCTGGCACCAACCAAAATTACTTTCACATGTTATAGTGTTCAATCAGCCAAAGGCTTGGTTTAGTGACTCCAGAGTCTGGACCCCCAAAGACCACCAGGAGACCAGATCTGATGTAAAGACAGAGTCTTCCTAATTACGAGTTCAAATCCGGTCTCTCGTCCATCGGATGCAGTGGTGGAGCAGGGCATTCACTGGGAGAAGAGCAAGTGTGGGCTGGGGGTCTGCACGTCGCATTGTCACAGTCTCAGGATCGGCACCTCTGGACTCGGTACCTGTCCTAGCTTGATTGGTTATTGCAGCAGCGGGGAAATGGCTGCATCTGGTGCTGTGGTTCCTGCGTTCCGACCTCCTCAGTAAAGCGCGTCCAGAGCCCGCTAGCCTCGCCTCTGTTTGCTTCTTTTCCTTATGGGGACATCTTGTGATTTCTTGTTTTTTTGTTTTTGTTTATTTTTTTTTCAGTAACTTAGTGCAAGGTTGGGGACACAGCACATCCTGCTGGGTCAGGGGCCTACATCCTGGAGGGTCTTTTCTGCAGCCTGTCATGGCTACCATATTGTCAAAGCAGGGGCCTGGGTAAGGGCTTGGACCCTCACTGTTTTATATTATAAAGATGTGAGTATTTAGGAGTCAGGTGTGGTGGTGACGTCTTTAATCCCAGCACTTTGGAGGCAGGGACAGGAGGATCTCTGAGTTCAAGGCCAGCTGGTCTACAGAGTGAGTTCCAGGACAGCCAGGGCTACACAGAGAAAACCTGTCTCAAAAAAAACCAAACAAACAAAAACTTTAAAAATTATATTTAGTATCTCCTCAAACTCCCCATAACTGAAGCACTGCTGTGTGACATTTCCTCAGTGAGCATTTGACTGCGTAGACTTCTGAGGTCGTAGGCCACATGGATTTTACTCTGTGTCGTCAAGAGTTGGGGTAACAGAAGGATCTGAGGCACCCTCACAGCCAGTGTATGGAAACCTGCAAGGTCCAAATTTCAATCAAAGACTCTGTCTCAACCAACAAAACAAAGCAGAGAGGGTCTGTGAGAAGACTCTGGGGGTAAAGGCGTCTCTGCCAAGCCTGAGACTTAGGTTGGTCCCTGGGGCTCACAGGGTGGAAGGAGAGAACCAACTCCCACAAGCTGTCCCCTGCCCTCCATATACACATGCACTGTGTGCACGCACACACGTAAATAAATGTAATAAAAACATTAAAAAGGTAGAGAGTGACTGAAGGAGACTTTGCTGGCTTCCACATGCATGCTTACACACATGCACGTGTACTAACTCACACACATACAAAATGCTTGTGGGGGACAAACATCTTAAGATCCGGGGATGTGCCCAAAGGATCAAAGCAAGCATAAAGTACAGATAAATACATGACCACGGTTATTATTACACCGCTCGGTCTAGGAGCCCGTGAAAGAATGAATGGATAAGGGAAATATGAGATATACACATGTGTCTGTTGAGGAAAGAATGCGACTTTATTTGCAATAGAATGGATGGAGTTAATAATCATTATGTTAAGTAAAATAAGCCAGACTTAGAAACAGAAATATCACCCTCTTTCTCTCATAGGTAGAATCTAAATTTAAAAAAAAAAACATGAAAGGAAAGAGAAATGATTTGGGAGAAGGAAGGAGACTAGCAGGAGGGGAGAGGAGGAAGTAACTGAGGAACGCGGGGAGCTGACTGGGGCTAGAGAGATGCCTCGGTGGTGAGGAGTGCTCGCTGCTATTCCAGAGACCCAAGTCCAGTTCCCAGCACCCATGTTAGGTCCATTAAAACTGCCTGTAATTCCAGCTCCAAGGGATTCACTGCTTCTGTCTTCTTTAGGCAGCTACACACACACACACACACACACACACACACACACACACAAATAAACAAATAACCTTTCTTTGGTTTTTTCAAAACAGGGTTTCTCTGTATAACAGCCCTAGCTATCCTGGAACTCACTCTGTAGACCAGGCTGGCCTCAAACTCACAGAAATCCATCTGCCTCTGCTCCCTGTGTGCTGGGATTAAAGGCATGTGCCACTACAGCTCAAGATAAATAATCTTTTAAAGAGGGATATGTGTTGTCAAATCATAAAACATATTATAAATATATGAAAATGTCACAATGAACTCATTTCTAATAATTAACATACAGTAATAAAATAAATATTTTTCTTTTATTTTCTTTTTATTTATTCAATGCATCTTTTACATCATGCACCTTGATCTCATTCAGTTTCCCGTCCCTTCCTATCTGCCCTCTACCACTGCAACCCGTCCCCCCCCCCCAAAAAAAAAACATTTAAGAGAAAAGAAGAAATAAAGAAAAAATTAAAAATCTCGTCATGGAAGCTGCTGTGTGACACAGTAAGTCACGCTGCAAACCCCTATGGTCATATGTTTTTACTCGCAAGTGTTGGCTGCAAAGGGTCATTGGTCTGGTTTGAGGCCTCTGGTTTCTGCTACCCCATTGATGCTGGGCCCTTGCTGAGACTCTTCTTGGATATTCTGTTGTTGCCCTATGTTGTGGAGATCCATAGCCTTGGGTCTGAGGGTTTGGGCCCTTCTCAAGCTCCAGCATCATAGATGGGGTGGATGTTGGTGCAGGCCAAGTCATAACCCTGGTTCTGGGCCTGGGCTGCTGCAGGGTTGGTCCACTGACAGTTTCTCCCTGACCTCACCACCAGGGTGAGCTCTCCAGCATTGCCCCAGCTAGCTCCCCGCTGCATCACTGAACAAGGGCTGGAGCCAGTTCTCCTGCTTTCATGCCCTCTGAGTTGGCTCTCCCCACCTACGCCATCAGGGTCAGCTCTACATGTTGCCCAGGAGAAGTGCAGGGCTACTCTCACCAACTGGTGAAAAGTATGGATAGCCCTCTGGCTCTTAGGACCCAGGGCCAGCTCCTCCACCTTCCTCAAGGGTTGATGGACAGAAGGGGGAGGCTATCTTTCCCTTGTCTATGCTACCACAAAACAGATGAGAAATGGGGACAGAGCTCCACGCTCACCACTTTGGGGCTGGCTCACTCACCCCTCAGCCAACAGGGTTTGCTCTGTTGTGTTGCTCCAGCGAGGTGCAGGGCCTGCCCTCCCAACCATTGCAGCTGCTGGGGCTTAGAGACAGCTCTCCCCTCTTCTTACCTCAGGGACAGCTACCCCATTTGCCTTAGGTGTTAGTGGGTGGAGGGAAAAGGCGTCTCTCCCCGGCCCATGTTGCTCTATGGCAGATGAGAAGTGGGCCTGGGTCTCTCACACCATGTTCTCAGGGTTGGCTCACTTGTAACAAGGTCAGCTCTGCCGTGCTGTCCAGATGAGCCGCAGGGCTCACTCTCCCGGGTGTTGCAGCCCGTGAAGGGATCAGCTCCCTTGTAAGGGGTGGGGGAGGCATCTTTCCCTTGTCCTCACCACCTCACCACAGACCAGGGAGGCTGTACCAGCTATGTCCCCCTCACATGCTCAGGGCGCTTGTCCTGTGCTGTCTACAAGGTCAACTCTACAGTGCTGCCCAGGCGAGGCACAGGGCCTGTTCTCCTGAGTGCTGCAGCTGGTGAGGGGGAGGGGAGGAGGGCATCTTTTCCTCACCCATGCCCCTACATGGGATACAAGAGGGGTGTGTCCGGCTCTCCCCTTACCATGCCCTCAGGGCCCTCTCAGACTTGCCCCTGATCATAGGGTCAGCTCTATTGGGCTGTGCAAGTAGTGCAGGACCCTCTCTCCAGAGTGCTTGAGCCAGTGAGTGGTGTGGCCATTTCTCCCTAGTGCCGCTGCCAGTGGGGTCGGGGCCAACTCTGCACAGTCCTGTCCGCTCGGCTTTTGGTGGTATAAGGGGCCAGGAATATCAACAGAGACCACAGCTGTGTCAAGCCAGGAAACCAGATATGGGTCCCAGCAGCAGCCCAGGCCCAGATATCAGCTTGGCACTGGGTAGCAATCAAGCCCCTCACCTCTGCCCACTCCCTTCCTCTCTCACCTCTTGAGATATGCCTCTGTCCACAGGACATGACCCATACCCCCCCCTCTCTCCCCACACCATATCTCGCTCACTCTAATGGTGCCCCTCTGACTAGTGCTACAAAGTGCTGGGTGTGCCTGTGTTTTCTCTTCGGAGCCCAGAGCAAAGCCCAGACCTGCACGTGGGTCTCACTGTCCCGTTCAGTTCACCATGACGCTGGGCGCCCTCATTACAAAGAGATCTTTACAGTGCCCGACCGCCCTGTAGGGGCAGAGCTTCTTCTCGAGTCCTATGGCAGGCTGGGGCTAGAAGGTGTTTGGTTGAGTTCCAACTGTCCGGGCAGCATGCCAAGAGGCCAGAGGCATTGCTGGAGTCCTGTGACATGTCCTAATATAAAGAATATTTTTTACAAAGAAGATAAGTGCATTGTTTACTTTGTTGCTGTAATAAAATACAATGGCCAAAGTAAGTAACTTATGGAAGAAAGAGTTAATTTTGGTTTCCGATTCTAGATGGCAAGTCCAGAATGGTGAGAGGAGCATGGTCGCAGCCAGCCAGAGCAGGAAGCTAAGAGACCACTCCAGCCATAAGCATAAAGCCCAGAGTGCATGGTGGGTAGGGCTAGAAACTCGCAAATGGAGTCAGATTTTTCTTTGGGCCGCCAGCTCACAAAAAGTGACGTGGAGACTTACGATTAATTATGGAAGTTCAGCCTTTACTTTGGGCTTGTCCCACTAACTCTTATAACTTAAATTAACCCGTTTTATATTTATCTTTGTTTTGCCTTGTGGCTTTTTACCTCTCTTCCATCTTGAACCTCCTGTTTCCTCTCTATGTTCTCCGGTATTTCTCCTGCACCTAAATTCATCTCCTTTCCTTTTCTCTTCCCTGGAAGTTCCACCCAACCTCTTCCTGACTAGTTATTGACCATTCAGCTCTTTATTAAACCAATCAGAAGACACCGTGGCAAAGACACATCTTCACAGTGTGCAAAAAAGATTATTCCACAACACTCAAGACTGTCCCTGGTGATGTCCTTCCTCCAGTAAGGATGCGCCTCCCATAATCTCTCCAAACAGCACCGCCAACTGGGAATCAAGTGTTCAAATACCCGAGCCTATGAGGGACATTTCTCATTCAAACTACACAATATGTAACAAAATAGAGTTGACTGAATTATAGAAAAGAAGAAGGAAATTGTGTCACTTGCATAAATGTGGATTGAATTATAGGTTATCACATCAAGGGAAAGAAAGCAGATTCAGAAAAGCAAATATTGCAAGTTTTCTCCCAAATATTGAAGCTAAAATGTTTTAAGAAAAATGAGGCAGAAACAGGTATGTTTGGGAAAGGGAAGGGGAGCAGAAGGTGGGCAAAGAGAAGAGAAGGCAGCATGCAGGTGTGAATGTGATCAAGGCGGAAATGTCAGAAAAACATTACTTTACATATTACTTCACATATTACCTCACATAACCAATACATGAAAAAAGAAACGCAGAGAGACAAACTCTGTCGCCTTGTACTCTTTAGGTTAAAAGAAAGTGAGCATTCTAAAATGCAGATCAGCCCTGTGCTACAGGGTAAATATCAGAGGAGTTGGTATTACTACAGTCCAGACTCTTGCTTAGCTGGGAGCTCTGGAGGCATCCCCCAAAGGAGACAGATAAGCCTTACACCACCACTAATATCACCACTCATGGTGATGGTGATAGTAACTAACACACTCGGCATGATGAATAAATTAAGGAGCATATGCTTCATTTCTTTGTTAGTTTACACACGCTAGAGTCATCTAGAAGAGGGAAACTCAGCTGGAAAAAATTTTCCACCAGGCTGGCCTGTAGCTCAATCTATGGGGCATTTTCTTAATTAATGGCTGATATAGGAGGGTTCAGCCCACTGTGGGAGTTGCCACCTATTATAGAATATTACTTTAACTATGCAAAGGTATTATTCATTTGTTTATGATGTGGATATTACTTTAACTAGACAAAAGAAGATTGTTACATTTATTTATGCTACTTTTTTGAATATGTAAAGATATGTGGCATTTGTTTTACCTTGCCTGCCTATAGCACCTGATTGGTCTAATAAAAAGATGAAGGGCCAATAGCTAGGCAATAGAGGGATACATAGGCCTTACGGGCAGAGAGAATAAATAGAAGGAAGAATCTAGGCTTGGGAGATAAGAGGAGAAAAAAAAACAAGGAAGAAAGACAGTGACACACTCAGGGCCAGCCAGACAGACCCAGAGCAGCCGGTTAAATTAAGTTACAAGAGCTAGTGGGACAAGCCTAAGATAAGGCTGAGCACGCTTAACAAATAGTAAGTCTTCATGCCATGATTTAGGAGCGGCTTGGTGGCCCAAAAGAAAGCCTGCCACAGCCATTCTTGAATAAGTGGTCCTGGGTTATATTTAAAAATTTAAGCTAAGCAAGCCATGGACAGCAAGAAAGTAAGCAGCAATCCTCCTTGGCCTCTGCATCAGGTCCTGTCTCCAGTCTTCAGTCCCGAGTCCCTGTTCTGGCTCCCTTCATGATGGATTATACACTTTAAGATGAAATAAACCCTTTCCTCCCCGAGTTGCTTGTGGCTATGTTCTTTATAACAGCAAACTGTGGTCCTCTACACCCTTTCCACCCCTCTTACATGATGCTCCCTGAACCCTGGACGCAGGAGCTGTGGGTGGGTGTATCAGTTAGCGCTGGGCACACCACGGTGAGTTGTTCTCTGCATTTGACTACTGACCTTCTGAAATGGTCACCTGCTGCTGGAAGCAGCTCAGAGAAACCAATTTTGAGGTATGAAAGTGTTTGGGTTAAGGCTTCACCCCAACCCCTGCATCCATTTATCCAAAGAGTCTGGAATGTGGGGTGGAAGTTCCATCCCAAGCCCCCTTCCCTGGGAGTTGCCTCAGTCCAGACAAACACGTGGTTTCCAGTCTTCCTTTCCCATTTCCTGTCTGGGGGGCTGGAAGGCCACTGGGGAGCATTGGTATCCATTAAAGTTGGGTTTTTTTCTAATTCGGTTTGATTTGGTCTGATTTGGATTACTGCATTGGCAGAGAGATTTATTGGGGCACAAAAACTTTTCAGGAAGAACAAAGTGAGCTGTGAGCTGTCACAGGTGAGCACTGGGAAATGTTGGGACAAACACTGAGGAGTCCTAGAAACTAATAAGTGAGGATAACTCGACTGGCTTTGAACTCACAGAGCTCTGCCTGCCTCTGCCTTCCGAGTGCTGGGATTAAAGTTGTGCGCCACCACTGCCTGGCTAAGGAAATAATTCTTGCTACCTCTATATGAGAGGGACACTTATGTAGCAGGAAAAGCTCACAGGCTTCAGAAATCTAAGGTACATAACATAATAAAGGTCCAAAAGGGTCGTGGTGTTTGACCAGTGAGGAACTGAGAACGTGGCTCAAAGATTTCAGAGCCAAAAAGAGGACGGGACTAGGACAGCACTTGTCTCACAAGCTTGGGAACCTGAGTTTGACTCCCAGAACTTGTGTGAAAAGTTGCACGTGGTGGCCTGCACTTGCTAGGGAGGTGGCAGTGACAGCATCCTCAGGACAGCCAGGACAGCCTAGCCAGTGAGCTTCAGGCCAGTGGGAAGCACTGTCTCAAGGGAGGTGAATGGCATCGCCGAGGGTGAGGCCTGAGATCACCCTCTACCCTCCACATATGCACATGTACCTGCACGTGCACAAACATGCACGCACACATACACACTCACACACATATACGCAGATGTACCTGCACATGCACAAACATGCATGCACACATACACACTCACACACATATACACACCTGCACCTGCACAAACATGCACATACACATACACACTCACACACATATACGCACATGCACCTGCACATGCACAAACATGCATGCACACATACACACTCACACACATATACGCACCTGCACCTGCACCTGCACAAACATGCATGCACACATACACACTCACACACATATATGCACGTGTACCTGCACAAACATGCACGCACACATACACACTCACACACATATATGCACGTGTACCTGCACAAACATGCATGCACACATACACACTCACACACATATAGGCACCTGCACATGCACAAACATGCATGCACACATACACACTCACACACATATACACACCTGCACCTGCACATGCACAAACATGCACATACACATACACACTCACACACTTATACGCACATGCACATGCACAAACATGCATGCACACATACACACTCACACACATATACGCACATGCACCTGCACCTGCACAAACATGCACGCACACATACACACTCACACACATATATGCACGTGTACCTGCACAAACATGCACGCACACATACACACTCACACACATACGCGCATGCACCCACATGCTTAAGGAAACAAGGAGGTGCCAAAGGAATAGAGTAAGTCTGGTTTTAAAAGTACCTAAAAATTCTACCAATAAAACAAAATTCATCACTGCTATTACAGCAGCACTGTTCTCCAGGACAAAACAAACTCCAATTCTGAACAAGGATGAAGCAATAGAAAAGTTTATTATAAAAAGAATAAGAAAATTAGCTGGGCTGGTCAGAAGCAATACAAGCTGGATGTATTGGGGTACGGGGTGGGGTTGGAACAATCAGATCAGTTCTCAAGAAGAGAACTGACTTCACCAAACTGGTTAGAAGGTTGACAGAGAGCTTCTAGAGGCACACCTGACATACCGAACACTGCAGTGTCATCTATTAAATTGCTAATTTGTGCTCATCCTGAGTTAGTTGACTTATAAGATTTGCTTTGCCATCAAAGAGTAAATAGGGAACAACTTGAGTTTGTAACGAAACAAACTGACACTCACTGAGAACTGCGCGGTCATCTATTTCCACCTAAAGATTACCTCATGCAAAGAATTGACCTTCTAGTAGAACATAGAAGACTCTTGTCAAAAAACCTGAGCAGCAGTGTATAGAAGCTGCAGATGAAGATTATAGTTGAGAATCCAGAGGAGGACGAATGGGAACATCTTACAGTCATCTCCTGGGGGCTCCTGGGTGACTTTCTCTGAGGAAGAACGCAAAAGTGGTGAGCATTAATACATCTGATTTGAGTTGTACTAGAGGATTGGTCGGGTTTTTTTGCTGAGTCAATTATACATCTGCCAACTGCCAAAGGTGCCTTTTACTCTTAGTTCTGGAGGATGGAAAGCAGAGCATTTGGACAGTGAGGGGTGGGCAGGGTTATCAGGAACAAACACAGAAAGCAGATGAGGTCTAGTCTTACAGACCAGGTCTTAGTCATCTTGCATAAACTGACTGATGATAAAGCGAGCAACCCTCCACATTTCTAAGATCATTTCAAGTATCGCGTTTTGGTTCTCCACTTCCCTCCTAGCATTTTGCTGTCTCTCTGTGTAGTAAGCCTCTGTTCTGGTGAACTCCCTCTCCATCTGTGCCTTTCTCCTCTCCCTCTCCAGCTGATCTTTCAGGTCTCTAATCTGCTCTTCATACTCATCTCTTATCCGCGCTAGCTCTCTCTCCAACTCCTGTCTGTAAAGCTCTTGCTTCTCCCGGGTTTGTTTCTGAATCTCTTTCTCGGCACTTCCGTACATCTTGTTGGTAAAGCATCTTCCTCCATTTTCCATCACCATGCGCTGGACCAAGGTCAACAGCTGTGTCCTCTGGTCCTCCTGTTCAGCTCCTGATGCTCTGTTGTTGAACAAACAGTAACGACCCTCGAACTTACGGATCAGTTCTTGAATGCCTTCAGGAGCTGACTTTAAGTACTCACGGATATCGGTGTCTTCCAGGTCATCCTTCCTGGTGAGCAAGAGAATCATGAATTTTCTAGCCTCATTTCCAAACATGCTTAGAATCTTCTGTGTAGCCTTATGATCTTCCACGGTGTAGCGCCCCAATGGGACCACCAGGAGCAGAGCATGGGGCCCTGGGGAGGTCAGGGCAACACAGCGAGCGATCTCTTTTTGTGTGTCAACATTTGGTACCTCAGTGTCAAAAACACCAGGCGTATCCACGACAACAAGCTCTCTCCCACCCCAGGTGCTCACCCTTTTCTCACAGACCTTGGTAATGGATTTTGCACAAATGCCAGAATGAAACACCTTTTCCCCGAGGATGCTGTTCCCTGTTGCACTCTTTCCTGCTCCCGTTTTTCCCAGTATGACAATTCTCAGTTGGGAATTTTCCTGGTCTTGGTCTCCAAGCTCTAGAACATCAAGGAAATAAAACCAAGTGTTAGACGCAGTCCCCAACAGTTAAACGGGCAGTCCCACCATCCAGTGCCTACTCTCTTGCTTCTCTGCTTGCGGGCTTTCCCCCTGGCTGCCATCTCTGCCCTCCCAGGGTCTACAAACAACCCCTGGGTCTAAAAGGCCATCTTGAAGGACTTGACAAAGAGGTTCGGGTATCTCCCTTGATCTCTTTTCTTCACTGCTTCTTTTCAGTATTCTTTTGAGCTCTTCCTTCTGACCCTTTGTGGCTTCTAAGCCCCCAGAGGAGGAAATAAAAGTTTCAGAAGAGAACTGTGAGCTGCTTCCAACAACGACCCCCACTAACGGAATCCAGTGCAGAACACAAAGGATGAGTTTGGGGCATCTGCCGAGAAGAATATCTTCTTTCTGATTTATATTTTAAAATGACTTGTTCTCCTTACAGCTGAGAGCCAAGTAGGGGTGATGTACAAGTTTTAAGATAGCTCCTCATACTGGCCCAGGCCCTCTACATACATACATATATATTACAGCTGTGTAACTTGGTTCTCCTGTGAGACTCCTCTAACAGTGGAAACAGGGACCGTCTCTGAGTCTTTTACAGGCTTTTGGGACCCTACTCCTCATACTGGGTCGCCTTGCCCAGCCTTAATGGGGAGGTACTTAGTCTTACTGCAACCTGATATGCCATGTTTTGTTGATGCTCATGGGAGACCCACCCTTTCCTGGATGGAGATGGAAGAGGAGGAGATTGGGGGTGGGCAGCAGGGAGGGACAGGAAGGGGGTGAGGAGCTGGGAGGGGAGGATGAGGAAGGTTGCAACTGGGATGTAAAATAAATAGATGAATACAAATAAAAATAAAATAAAGACTCAGGGGAATAAAGATAGTTCCCCATGTTTGGAAACCAGAATCCCATGATGAAGAAATAATACGGCTGAGAATACTGCCTGAGGCGACCTAGGAGAGACGTGAGGGCAGCTCCCGCTAGTATTCATTTAGCTGCTCAGCGGAGACCCCCATTTGAAAAGTTATTGTAGGCTTTGGTTCTTTGGCCATAGGAAGGAAGAATGGGAAAAGGTCCCAGTCATAGCTCCTGTGCCCTGATTGGCCACTGTTGGTCCTGTGGAGATGAGCCATGGTTAGCCATGCGTGCCCCAGTCCTTCCCATCTCTGAATCCCTCCTCTCTGGGACGGAGATGTTCTACACTTCCCAGTAAAATGTAGCCAGTGGGACTGGCTCTGGAGGACACGATGACACGCTCTGACTCTGGAGGACCGGCATCAAAAGTCCCAAGAGCCTTTAAGCACCATGGGCTGCCTGCTCCTTTGACTCCTCTGCAGCCGCCGTGTGAAGACACCTGGGCTAGCTTGCTGGACAGCAGCAGCCGAATGAGACCCCACCATCCTGGCCTGCCCAAGAGCTAGTTCACCACCGAAAGCTTTTGAACTACAGGTCGTGACCCCATGTGGGGCCACAAGACTGAACATGAGAAGCAGGAGGAAAAGCTAACAACAGTAAAGGATTCTGAATACACAGCAACTAAAACTCATTTCAAGAACAAGGTTTAGTGAACCTGTAATGTCTCTCACCGCCTTCCCTGTGTTTTATGGTGAAACGACAACCTTGGTTCTGACCAAACACCACCAATACTTGGCCTCGCTCATACCATGCAGCACCAATAACCGCTGCCCAGAGCATTTTGGCTCAGATTTGAGACTATTGCCACTTTGTGTTGTGTACTTAGTGAGTGGCATTCTTACAGCTGATTACTGTAAAACTAAAATACCAGTCGACCCTGGAAAATGTCCGAGGTGCTCTGTCCTGCAGCAGCAAATATTCAATCACACTCACATAAGCAAAACACGCAAACCTCCTCACTAGTGTGCAGCTATGCTTTTTTTTTTTGAAGTTGAAGAAAAACAACAATACATTCATTAACTTTAGATTTTCTATTTACCTTCTTTGAGCATGCCATACACTTCTTCAGTGTTGCCAAGGACTCATTGTTAAACCCAACTTGTACGTAGTCATAGTGTACGATGAATGCTTTAAAGGTTTATAATACTGACCATCTCCATTGCTCACAGAACTATGTTTTGTGGTGAGAACACTTAAAATCTACTGTCTTATCAACTATAAAATTCAGTATTAAGTATGTTCACTATGCTATGTAACAGGTTTCCAGAATGTATTCATCCTATCTAACTGAAACCCCTTACTACATGGACAGAAAAAAATATTTTTTAATCTTTAAGAAATGGTAAATTATATGTCTGTCTGTGTGTATCAAAAATTTATTTCAAATTTCTTATCTTTGATTTGTAAACTGTTTTATGTACTTATGTACCTGAAGTCACATAAATGTTTCTTGAAAAGCAGCAGCAGTGTGTGTGTGGGGGGGGGAGTTTCAGCCCTGAAGTGCACACACCTGTGAGTCTGCCAACACCCTGACAGGAACAGTAGCTTGCCAAGGTGCATCTGTGAGCCTACCGGGACTCTGATGGGGAACCTCTAGTGTGTCATAAGTACATAAGTAACACATCTGTGAGCCTACCGGGACTCTGATAGGGAACCACTAGTGTGTCATAAGTACATAAGTAACACATCTGTGAGCCTACTGGGACTCTGATAGGGAACCAGTAGTGTGTCATAAGTACATAAGTAACACATTTGTGAGCCTACCGGGACTCTGATGGGGAACCACTAGTGTGTCATAAGTACATAAGTAACACATCTGTGAGCCTACCGGGACTCTGATGGGGAACCACTAGTGTGTCATAAGTACATAAGTAACACATCTGTGAGCCTACCGGGACTCTGATAGGGAACCACTAGTGTGTCATAAGTACATGAGTGAGTACCCAACTTTAACAGGTGTGATTCAGACCCCAGGAATGCCTGACTGACTCCCAGCATCTGGAGCCAAAGAAATGGGTGATATTTGAAGGTACTACCCTGTAAGGTAGTCTGATAAAACAGCAGAATCTCAACTGACATAATGAATATGGTGGGCAAGGAGCTGGGCGTGCCCAGTGACACACTGATTTCTTTGTTAGTTGGAAAATGAGGAACCTGGAGCAGGGATCCAGATGGGGTTCAATTGCCCCCACATTGTTCTCTCCTGATCTTCCTTTAGGAAAGGACAGAGATATCACCAGAGAAGCCACAACCAAAGAGGCCACAGGCAGCCTCTCTGCCATGTTCACATTGTAGGAAGGAGGAAGTAAGAGGCTGTGCTGAAGTCAGGCGAGGTGGTCCACTCACACCTGTCACTGGGCACTAGGGAGACGGGAGCAGGATGGCTGCCACACGCTCCCAGCTGGCCTGGCCCGCAGTGTGAGAGTCTGTGTCCAAACAAAAGATGGAAAAAGAAAGAAGAAAGGGAGGGCTATGCCAAGGTGAGGACCACTGACAGGCCCTGTGGCTTCTCCTGCTTATCCAGATGGATGTCATCCTATGAAGAGAGCTAGAGCAGGAGGAGAGGAGGGCAGCCGCTGGCATGGCTTTATCCTGCTCAAGTGGGGACTGACCATCAGGGCAGGAGGGACTGCCCACCTCCGTGCCTGCCTCCCCACTTCTCCATGCCCCCCACCCCCATGTCCCCGCACTCCCACAGCCCCCACACACCCACGCCCCCACATCACCACACCCCCGCACCCCCCACATCCCACACCCTCGTACCCCCCACATCCCCACACCCCCACAGCGCTCCAGCTCCTCTCACCATAGCCAGTCTTGGGCTTTCTGGTTGTGGACCCCACACCATCGTACTGGGCTGCCATTGTCACTTGACTCTGCAGATAAAGAAACAGACATGGCATTTTCTGAAGAACACTCAGAACCCAATCTCCTGAAGCCAGCACTGAACTTTCGGTCATAAACTCCAGACTTTTATTTCTCCTGCTCTATACACCAGACCTCACCTCACTCCATTTTCGGGCTATTCTTTTTCTTACACAAACTTAAATACTTGCAGCACCTCCTTGCGCTTGTCCTGGCTCGGGACCTCTCTCAAGCGGTTGAGTGCTGTAGCGCCTTTTATAGGAGTTCCTTCAGCATTCCAAACTTCTGCCTCTGCTTCTCATTGTGGCTTTTGCTCTTTCAAGGACATCTCTTATAAAGGCTGGCCAGGATAGAAGCCCTGACTACCCCCCACCTCCGGGATGGCTCCTTGGTGAATGACATCACCATACAGCCAAAGGCTCTTGCTGGGCTATGGGCTCCATTACAGCCTCTGCTTCCTGCCATGCATCAGCCAATCCCAAATCCTATTGATGCTCCTTTCATAAATCTCATTTGTCTCTTTGTCTCTACCTTCAGGCGGATCAAATCTATTGCCGCTTGTTTTCAGGGTAACAGGCGGTGGTCAGACGCCCTAGCAAGAAGATCCTGTTGCACTCCTGAAGCCTGGCAGTTGTGTCTTCACGCCACGCATTTCCCACAACAGAACAGTTGTAACTCAGTGTCAACCGCTTTATTAGGTCCACAGTCACTCAGCATCAAAGAGATACATTGTCTAGACCCCAATCTCCCCTCATAACTATGTTGTCCTGTCTGGATGGAGAATTAACATCTTTCTTGTCATGTGAAAACAGGAAATAAGCAGAAAAGAAGCTCAAACCTCTCCAAGTTCTAGTACCCCATAAATAATCACTTCAACACTTTGGTGTAACTGGACTTCTTTTTTTTTTTTCAAAATAGGTCCATTTTTTTAATACATGCTTCTGCATATCCCTGATAATGTAAGAAAGCAGAGGACTCGGTAAAGCACCCACAAGTCACGGGGTGGGATCTGGTCATTTTAGGCAGCAGCAAAGGGACTCAGATAAGGGTGGATTCCCTGTAAGCCCTCCAGCATTCCAGTACTAACGCTGATGTCTGAGCCAAAAGAACGCTGGTGAAACTTTACTCTAAATTCCTCAGCGACATTCAGAACAAAGGCTTGTTTCCTCAGTCTCACGGCGAGTAAACCTCCCTGCCTACAGCAGACAGACACCACAGCAGCCCTAGTGCTCTGAAGGCTGGTCCAGAGAAAGTTCCCAAATCCCTTCAAGCCCCAACCAAACCTCAGGAAGCAGAACAGGCTTGAGGAAGTTGGGACCCAAGCCACCGTGATCATGCGGGCAGAGGGGACTGGACTTCTTTTTTATGATTGTGTGCAGATAATTTTTTTATGAAAAAGAGACAGTATAACTTACTTTATTGTCTACTGTTAAGATTCAGTGTTCTGCCAGGCAGTGGTGGTGCACACCTTTAGTCCCAGCACTCATGAGGCAGAAGCAGGCAGATCTCTATGAGTTCAAGGCCAGCCTGGTCTATAGAACAAGTTCCAGGACAGCCAGGGCTACACAGAGAAACCCTGTCTCAAAAAACAAACAAAAGACCTTTTAAACTTTGTGTTTTACTTTTCACTTTGTCAATGCTTTGAGCACTCTATTCTAGCAGCGCATGGAGCTGAGGAAGAAGGTGGCTGAGGGGCTAAGAGCGCTTGCTGCTTTTACAAAGAGCCAGAGTTCAGTTTCAAGACCCACACGGCACTCAAAACTGTCTCTAAGTCCAGTTTCAGATGATCTGATGTCTCCTTCTGGTCTCCTGGAGAACCAGACCTGCACATGGTACATATATGCATACATGTACACGTACATATACATGAAATCAAAACACTTATACACATAAAGTAAAAATATCTTAAGGAAAAAATAGATTTAAATTTTACTTTTCTTGCTTGAATTCCCTAGTGACTTTTGTTCATCTTTAGAAAGTGGTTTGGGCTATCGAAATGACCCTGATGTCCTGGCATGATCATCCCTCTCTGAAGACACTGACCTCCCTGTGCGCCTGGGTCCTCTCATCTCCTAGGCTTTGTGGGAACCCCCCTTCCTGGGGCACTGCTCCAGCCCACTGCTTCCTGAGGGGCCCTGTCTAACCCCTCTCCTGCAGCAGCACCAGCCCAAGCTGCCAGCTCCCGAGGTCACCTGTGCTCACTGCTCAGGAGTGTTTCTCCGTCAGGACATGGTGGGAGCATGAGATTGTTCTCTAACATCTGCTGTCTCCTCTCAGGCTATGTGACGGGAAACTTCCTGGGTACAGGCACAACACTGGACAAAGGGCGGTCTTGGTTCTTTACCTTCCTCTGTCGGGTGGTGGCCTGTGTGTGCAGCAGTCCCTTCCTCGTTAACCAATACACAGACCTGCAGAAACACCCAGCTCGTTTTGAATCTTCTTCTACCTACTACCCATGAACGTTGTTGAGAACTCCGGAGCCGACTGTGTCCAGGACAGGCTGGAATGTTCTCTGTTAAGGAGAGAGTCTCCACACAGAGAGCCATGAATTACAGATGTGAAACAAATGCTTTTTTTTTTTTTTTTTGAAAGAGGCTCATTTCTTTATGTCTGAAGAGGTGGATAGAAGACAGCCTCTCATAAACTAGAAAGGGAAAACACTCAGCTCTTAATGGAGCTGGTACTGGCAATTAACAAGGAGAGACAGAGGCTGGGGGAGGGGAGGGGGAATATTTAGACTGGGTTCGTATGTAAAACCAGGACCTGTGCTTCGGTAGGTGCTGATTTCATTGACTAAGTTCCCCTCCCTCGGGCTATGAGCAAACATCCTCTACTGGCTTCAGAACTGTGGCCCCAATGAGTGTAACTTAGACCTCCCTGCAGGGAGCTCAAGTCTTCCGTGAACCCAGGAAAGAATGGTTCCCCAGGAAGCAGCTTGAAGGAAAAAGATAACAGCCAGTGAGGACCCTGACCTGTGTGCCAGCTTAGAGGAGGACACTCGCCAAGCTGTGCCTGTTAGGGATCTCCCACCCCTACCTTTTCTTCTCCTGCTCTGTCCAAGCTCATTCATTCATTCTCTTCCTGGAAGAGCCAAGTTAAAATTGTTTCTGACCAGTGAAAGAACACTTTCTCCATAAAGAAAGTACCTTTGCAGCAATGGACCCTGAAGCATACATGAATTTGTAGGACTCAGCCTTCAGAACGGATTACAGCCCAGAATTAGCAGGCAGGAAACACAGACCAATAAGCACAATATCCAGAGCAGGTCTGCCGGGGGTTTTACTAGACACGGCCAACAGAGCAGCCCCCTCCTCACCAAGTTCAACACTCCCGCACTGCACCCCGATTCTTACCTGGAAAGGTCTTGTGGCCTTCTCTGATTTAACAGCGGTGCTGAACCCAGAAGAGAGAGCCGCAGAGGAAGCGTGGGGAGGAAGTGTGGAGACAGGAGCACACAGGGACCCACCCATCTACCCAGCGGCACTGTGGAGCTCTACAGTCCGGCATTCTGTGCCATCTAACAAGGCACCCAGGGCGGCTGGTAGCTACTGGACGCTCGAGATAGGAGAAATCAAATGAGAACTAAAGCATTTCAGTGGCTTGGCTGACAGTGACCCTGACTTTCCTGTGTGCTTACCTATTTACAAATTAGCGGGAGTGAGGGGCTCCTTGCCACTAGCAAATAGTAGAATCTACTTTTAATTGGGGTGTTTAGTTAATTTATACTTCAGATAATTCACTGTGTGACTGGATTTCAGCGGGACCTCGCTATCATACCTCCTCCCCTCCAGGCCAAGGGAGCACTTCAGAAAAGGGGTTGGAAAGATTGGAGGCAGCGGGCTTCTGCAGGAAACAGTACTTTCTCGGTATGACAAGGCCATTTCACTGTGGGGAGAGGGGACATGACGCAGGGAGGGAAAGGAGAGGGCTAGAGAAGGAATTAGAGGGGTACTGGGGTGGAATTGATCAAAACACATTATGTGAATTTATAAAGTTCTCTAACGATAAAACTGATCATCCTGCTACCAGCCTCTCTATCTGATCTGTTCCTTCTCTCCCTTTCTCTACTATTCTGCCTACTTCGTGGCTGATTCTTGGGTGACTTTGCTTTTATCCCTTCTTATTCAGGACAGCCCTTGTTGGGTGGGTGCTTCATGGTCCATGCAAACCTCTTCGACTTGGACTAGTCTCCTTTCAAATTCTGTGCAGCCCTCCCGCATGTGCAGCAGAAGAGCCTGGTGTCTCCACACTGTTGTGATGTACTTGACAGCTGCATGTTTTATAACCAAGGGACCGCCAGCCCTGGATAGTTACTCGGACAGAGATCAGCAGGGAGAACTTAGATTCTGGATCCTAACACAAAGAACAGGAGCGCTGGGGAGGGGAAGTAGTGGGTCAGATTAGCCAAATTTCCACCTCCAGGAAACCTATTTATTCGGTGACTTTGATTCCCCAGGTTCACCGGTGAAATCTGGTAACTTGGCACAGAATCACCAAGCAAGCAGGTGGTGCAGAGATAGGTCCTGACCAAGTCCCTTCTTCACCGCAGGCCTTCTAAACCTTCCTCTCACCTTTCCACGTCCTGCACTGTGCACTGAAGGGCCCGTGAATGTGTAGCCTTCAGTAACCAGGATGCTGGGAGCCGAAAAGTCCCCATACGAAACTGACATCTTTCTCCAATCTGTGGACTCCCTTCTCCTACTTACACAAATCTCCAGTCCACCTCATTAGTTTTGCGGCAAAGAGACCAGAGGGTGGTTTTTCATTGCAATTCTCGAGAATCTGTGAACTCTACAGCTGATGTCAGCCCATTTCCCAGAACCCTCTGAGAGTAAGGCAGTTGGTGTTAAATGTATCTGTGCCCTTGCAACGCTTCCTGCCTGCATCAGCCGCAGACATTTCCTGTCCCATCGCCTTCACCTGTCGTCTTACTCATCACTTGAGTTGTGGCCATTTCACGGGGGAGAAAGGTGAGGATGGAGAGACCATGCATCCTGCCAGTAACATGAGGTGGTACCCAAAACAGGCTGTGAGGAGAGGTTGAGAGAGGGAGAAACATCGCGGGGAGACCTCAGCACACTAAACTGTGCTCAGTGGTCTCCCTGAGTGTCACTTTGGACCGACATTGGCCTACCAAAGAGCTTTCCTCTGCCTTCCACCTGAAGAGGGGACCTAGCTCTGGCCACTCAGCTCAGTCTTGAGTGGGTGTGTTGTGTGCACAGTGTCTCTGCCTTTTAGAATCAATGTGATAGGAGTTTTAAAAGCCTAAATTACTAATAAAACACCTAGCAAATTCATTATGAACATTATCAAAAAGACCAGTAGTTAAGAGCACTTACTGCTCTTCCTGAGGACCCTGGCTGGATTCCCAGGACTCGTGTGGTGACTTAGAACCATCTGTAACTCCATTTCCAGGGGATCTGTCCCCTCTTCCAGTCTCTGTGGGTTCCATTTACACACATACATACAGGCAAACACCCATCCATACAAAATTTTTTAAATAATCTACATGAAGTTCACAGCTGGGAAACCCCACTGATGCCATGACTCCCCTAACAGATTCTGGAACTGGTGAGGGTGGGGGAGCACAGTCTCCAGTTTCGTACCCACTGCTGAATGCTCCAGCCTCTAATGTATTGTCTCAACTCATGGTCACATGAATAGTCCGAGTTCAATTCTGTGAGACATAAAGCAAAACAAAGTGTTGTAAATTTGAGGAGGAAAATTTATAGGGAAAAAGAGGGAGCGGGAAGAAGTTGGAGAACCAGAGGAACAGAATTAATTAATAAAAACAAAAAAATCAAAATATTTTTTATTATTAGTTATGTTGAATCCATAGTTATTTAAAATACCCTTGAGAATACAGAATGGCCATGAGTGGGTCTGTGTAACCACGTGAAAGTATTCTGTACATTTTGTTCTGATCTGTTCTATTTCCATTTAACAATGCATCAGAAATTTCAAAGTCAAGATAGGTTGGCTTATGGAAAGTCAATCACACCATAACGCTGTGGTCTAGCATCTAGCCCACGGCAGTGTTGTTATACACCATGGGCAGCCTCACATCTAACACGCCTACTAAAGGGATCCCAGGGCTATCAGGGTATAAAAGTAAAAGCGCTAGCAGCGATGAGATACTTGACAAACACCTGGGAGAGGGGAAGGTGAGCGTTCACTGGACAGGGCGCGGACATCCCGCAAAGCCCAGAAAGCCTAGAGGTGGTAGCGACGGACTGAAGCTCAAATCGCAGCTCAAGTTCAGAAACAACAGCTATAAAGAACCAGGCCACTAGAGGATGAAGTTGGGGTTGGCGGAAACAGTGGGACCTATCGTCTCCTCCCTCCCCCTGATTCAGAGAACTGCACTTCATCTTCTCCCAGGAAGATGGTGAGAAGGTTTTCAAAAGATGAGAACCTCTCACAGAAGTCTAGGACATCCCAGCACGTAAGGGTTCATTCTGCAGCCATCTGTGCCTGCTCTGCCTCCTGTAGCGGGACTCTCAGGCCCACTGCAGAGCTGCCAGACAGCTTTCCTAGTGACTTAAACGTGTGAGCGTGTGCGCATGTGTATGCGTGTGCAAGCTTATGTGTGTGCATGCATGTGTGCGTGTGCGTGAGTGCATGCGTGTTCGTTCAGGAAATAGACGCTGCCATCAGGAGCTCACAGCAGATATGGACCTGGGTAGGGGAGGAGCTCATAAGAACCTGTCCACCCTGCTGAGCTAGTAACTGCTGATGGGTTCCGGAAGAGGAAGAGTCATTGTCTTCCACTGTGTTCCTCCTGATCAGCCCACCAGGCTCTGATAGATTGTTTGAAACCTATTATCACCCACACGAAACTATTTAAACTCGGTGGATCACAAAGCAAAAAACATGCCAAAACAAAAAGATATGAATTCAATCCAAACACATTATATGCATGTATGTATGAAATTGTCAAAGAACAAATGTCATTAATATAAAAGAATGGCATTTACATCACGATCTCAACTTGTCCCAAATAACTGAAAGCAGTCCACATATCTTCTTGTAAATATACCCAAATATATTCTCTTCAGCCTTTTCCTTCAAATTTTCCATTTTCTCATCATAATTTTTCTTTGCAGAATCAATTCGTTTCTTCTTTTCTTCTTCTGATTTATGAGCACATTCCCTTTCTATTCTTTTCATTTCAGCATTGAATTCCTGAGAGTAAGTTTCCTCCAGTTCCCTTAGACATTGTCTCAGCCTTCTGTCTATGTCCTCGTATATCTTTTCAGAGAAGTAAGAGCCCCCGTTCCTCTCCACCATTTCCTCTATCAGTCCTACCAGCTGCTTTACTTGATTTTCTCGCTCTGCCTCTACTGCTTTGTTATTAAAGGCCAGGTAGCGTTTCCCACACTGCGCGATGACATTATTTAGCTTGTCATTTGGCTCGCCTAGAAAGGCATCCAGGCTCTGGTCCTCGAGGTCATCTTTGCGAGTAAACAAGACAATCATGTACCTCATGGCTGCCTCCCCAAAAAGACTCTTTATCAGGGAGACAGTTTTCTGCTCTTCCTCCGTGAAGCGGCCCAGCTGCAGAACCAGGATGATGGCGTGAGGCCCAGGGCAGGAGTAGAGAACACAGCGACTGATTTCTTTACATGTGTCTTTCATGGTCTTCTTGGTGTCAAAGAGCCCAGGGGTGTCAACTACAACAAGGTTTTCCCCCTTCCATTCCCTGGATGCCTTCTGGCAGGTCTTGGTAACAGCATGGGCAGAAATCTTAGACTCGAATTGACGTCTCCCAAGGATGGTGTTTGCTGTGGCACTCTTTCCGTTCCCAGTTTTTCCCACCAGAATGATCCTCATCTCAGTGTTTCTGTGGGTGGCCATGTTGAGGCAAGCAGATTCTGAAGACAGGGAATGCTCAGATCTTAAGGGAAAGAGAGCAAAGTTGTCTATTAGATAAATGTGAACGGCCCCAATCCTTTCTTTTCTTCCCTTCCCTAAACTTTCGCAATGTTCTGTTATCTTCATGCACCCTATAGAGACAGAAGATGAAGCACTACAAGGGAGGAAATAGAGAAATCGAACAGCTCCTCCATAGAAGAATGTCCCTCCATGGGATTCTACAGGGAAATCCCACTGTTCCTGTAGAGGTCAGGGGACGACTTTGTGGGGTTGGCTCTCTCTTTCCACCTTTCCATGGGTTCTGGGCACTGAACAGTGGTTGCCAGGCTTGTGCAGAAAGAGCCTTTATGTGCTGAGCCATCTCAGTAGCAACACCCTCCCCAGCACACTTTTAAAACCCTGACAATCTGGATGCCATTTGAACTGTTTGTAATAACACAGAAAGGACATTTCTACTCCTGCTATCAGCCGACGCGCCATCCCCAATGCCAGGTCTGAGTGAGTGCACCCAAATCTCTGCTGTGCCCAGCCAGGAGCATGCACCAGGATGACCATAATGTTCAATAACTTACTATATATTTTATGAAGAACTAGGAAAAGCAGTCTAAGATGGCAAACATAAAGAAACAGTAAGAAAGCAGAAGGGCTTACTCCCCCGATGTGACCAGTACACAGTTGAATGTATGTCTTTAAATATCACATTGATGTCAGAAATATGTTCACTTATCATATGTTAATACAAAAGAAACACAACACACACAAAAACAAAAGCAAAACAAACAAACAATAACAACAACAGCAACAAACAGGACAGTTAAAACAACCCTGAATAATGAGAGAATCACTGGGGCTGTCACCGCCTCAGATTTCAAGGCGGTGACACAGATGCTACAGAAATCAATAAGGAAGGAGAACAGCAGACAGGAAGCCCTGGGCCACCCGCAACTGCAGGTTCGTCCTGCGCTGTGCCTTCAGAGCAGCTAATGTGGCCTTCATGGCCCCACTCCACCTCACCCCAGGGTCACACAGGCAGAGTTCTCTGTTGTCCAGTGGGAGGAGTCAGCACCCTGGGTTCTAACTCTCCTCTGCCCAGGATGACCGGGGGAACTAAGTCATCTGACTTTCTGAGGAAAGAAAAGTGACTTAGACAAATGATCTGAGCTGTCTCCGGGCTCTGAAGAGCCTGCCTTGAGTCAGAACTTTCTGAGAAGAGTGTCGGGCTACACTCTGTGTCCTGCACCACAGCTACCTATGGGCTAATGAAGGCTGCAGCTTGTTAATTCGGCTCCTTGTACCCCTGAGCCCCCACCACTCCCACCAGCAGCACCCTCCCTGTGAAGCTGCAGAAACAAAACCCGCACCCCAATAGATGCCCCGTCCCCCATTGCCTCTCACACTTCCCTTCCCCGTCCAACCAGACTCACCTTCTTCAGGAACTGACGAGGGCTCAAGGCTTCTCTGGGGCCTATTTGAGCTGTGCTTAACTGTAAAGCAAACTGCTGCATTCCCAGCCTGCCGGGCAGGAAGTTCTATGGGCGGAGTCAATGAAGAGACGATGACCGTTAAAGAAGCAGAAATATTGTCCTCTAACTTATGGGTGCTTCTGCTTTGTCGAGGTTAAGCTTTCTGTCTGAATGTCTGCTATAATGCCAAGAATTTCAAAATCTGTTTTAAAAAATCTTCTGGATTGCTTTCTGTTTTTTGAGACACAGCCTCAGGCTAGTCTTGAGTTCACTGTGTATTGAGGATGACTGGTGTGATTTATTTAAAAACAGCGAGAAGAGAGTCACACCGTGCAAAAGGGCTCACATAAGAGATTTAGTGGAAGAGGAGAGAGAAGGGGCAGAGACAGGTCCTGGGGGACAACAGTAATGGGAGGAAGGGAGAGAGGGAGGGAGGGAGGGAGGGAGGGAGGGAGGGAGGGAGGGAGGAAGGGAGGGAGGGAGGGAGGGAGATAGGAGGTGGATAAGGCTCACCTTTTGAAGGGGAACTTAGTGAATGTGTACAGGAGGTGCTCTTAGTGGCTGCAGCTGAGGACATATCCTGCCAGGACCCCAAGGGCAGGCCAGTCCAGGGGCCTGAATACTAACAACCCTCCTTGTTACTCATCATAAAAAGAAGAGGAGTTAGAAAGGGGTAGCAGGTAAAGTGGGGACGAGGATGCTGTGTTCTCAAGACTCTGCTTCATGCTGACCTGGGGGCATCGCTAGATTTGGGGGACCTGAGAAAACTGGGGGGTGACTATGTCCTGGAGCAACTGGCTGTTTCACTTCCCTGTCCTGGCTCTGTGGAACCATCAGGTGCTGCTTGGACCTAGCAAAATGCTGTTTGAGCTGGATCCAAGTCAATTCCCTGAGGCTTAAAGCCCAGGAAGAGAGCGAGAGCGGATCTGTTGAAGGTGGAGCAGGTGGGTAGGGTCCCAGCACGATGTGATTACCTTTCAGTGAGCTGTGCCACTGAGCAAACATGTCACAGCAGCAGAGTTAGCCTAAGAGGTTTATTGGGGGAAGGGAAAGCGGAAGAGTGAAAGGAAGAAAAGGTGATTCCTCTTTCCGTCTATCGGGATCGCTGGCAGAATGTTGCAAAGGTCCCATAAAATATCAGGATATAGAGGGCTGGGAAGCAGATTTTTGCTAGGCTTATTCCCCAAGAGTGAGGCAGAACAAGATCCAATGGCTTTTATCAAGTGAGGTTCAAGCGAGAAAGGCACAAACTACCCCTGTCAAGCAAGGGGCAGGGACTGAAGGACAAAGTCAGAAGACCCAGGGGTCGGAGAAAACGAGAAAGCTACAAGGTACCCAGTGAGTCATCAGGCAAAGGGTGGAGGCTCTGAGCCTGAGAGAGCAGTGGCGGTTTCCTGGTACCAGGGCTTACCGAGATCAAAAGGTGAGAAACCACACCCAAGAGACAAGTCCTCACTTGTGGGAACTATCCAGAGGTAGGGAAGGGGGAGGGGCTCACCAATTGTGCCAGTATTGGATGAAGGGACCCAGTGATCTGAAAAAGCAAGGCTATCATATGTGTACCTGGTTCCAGGGTCTTGGACTGCCTCAAACACCTGTGGGCAAGAGGAAGTGCCAACAGACCCTTTCCTGGTCAGGGAACCAATATTGCAATTTACTAAAACAAACAAACAAACAAACAAACAGCGAGAAGAGAATCACATCATGCAACAGGGCTCATATAGGAGGTTTATTGGAAGAGGAGAGAGAAGGGATAGACATCTGGGCCTGGGCTATGACCAAGTGCCAGGTATTGCCCCGGGCCCTGAAGCAGCCAAGGGGGTCTGAGCTGATGTTTGTGGCTCCTGTCGTCACTGGGTGTCCATGCAAGGGCTTGCAGTGGGGTCACATTGGTGTCCAAGGGTCTCCCTGTAACAAGGGACATGGTAATATGGGTGGCCCGTACAGCCATGGTGGGGGGTGGAATGTTATGGTGACAACCTGGCCTGGGCTGGTCCCGAGGACCATGTCTGGTCTGTGGTCCTGCTGCAGCCAGGGCTGTGTTGATGTTCCTGGTCCATGTTGCCACCAGGGCCCACCTGGATGCCTGGAGTGTGGACCCAAACCTTTGACCATGAGGGCTTCTGAGGGCCATGCTGCCACTGGGACACACTGACCTAAGTGACCTGCACTGTCACCCGGGCCATGGTGCTGTCCAGGCCAGGGCTGCCACAGAGGGCCATGAGTCCATCAGTGGCAGCCAGGGTCTGAGTCGATGTCAGGGACCCCTGTCATCACTGAGGGCCATATGGAGGACTGGAGTCTGGCCTGCCACCTTGGACCATGTCAGTGTCCCGGACCTTGCTGCTCCCAGGGCCATACTGATTGGGTGGCCAGTGCTGCCATATGGGGCCGTGGAGACCTCTGGATACATGCCACTGCCTAGGGCCATGTCTGGACCCCATAGAGCCTGGGATCTAGGGTGGTGTCCATGGCTCCAGTTGCCCCAGGTCTGGCCAGCCACTGGGACATGTTGATGCCCAGGGGCCATGCTGCTGCCAGGCCATGCTGATCTGAGGGTCTGTGCTACCCCTGGGGGTCATGGTGACATCTGACCTGAGCTTCTGCCGAGGCTACGTCTGGGTCTATGGTTCTGCTGCAGCTGGGGGTCTGTGGTGATTGATGTCCATTGTAGTAATAGGAGCGGCGGGGCTGCGTCCCCAGCACCCCGGCCGCCTCGCTAGCTTATGCCCCAAAATAACAACACACAAATTGTATTCATTTAAACACTGCTTGGCCCATTAGCTCTAGCCCTTACAGGCTAATTCTCATATCCCGATCAACCCATCTCTAATAATAATCTATGTAGCATCAGTCTTACTGGGAAAGATTCTAGCCTACGTCCATCCTGGGTCTGAGCTTCATGCGTCTGCCTCAGAGAGCAGAGCTATGCGTCTGCCCGGAAGAGGGGAGCATGGTGTCTCTGAGCTCACCTCCTCTTCCTCCCAGCATTCTGTTCTGTTTACTCCTCCCACCTATGTTTTAACCTATGGGGCCGAGAAGTTTCTTTATTACTCAACCAATGACCTTCCTCCATCAGTCCATGGCATGTATTAGCAATGGGATCATTGGAACCATGCTGTGTTGAGACAGCCCCACCTTTCACCAGTCCTGGGATGGCTATTGGTTAGACATTGCAGCAGGAGAGTTGGCCCTACCACTCAGGGGAGAGCTCACCCCTGCTCTCGGGAAAGATGGTCCCATATCTCACCATAGGCATGCACCTCACCTGGGAAGCACACTAAAGCTGAGCCTGTGGTTGAGGACACAGTGACCCAGCCCTGAGGGCAAGAGAGTAACAGAAATGACCTTACCTCACCCTTGCTCTGCCACATGGTGGGACGGATAAGGAAAAGATACCGTCCCTCCTCCACCCCTTGCTACCATGGCAGGCAAGAGAGCTGACCCCAGGGTCATGCAAGTGAGAGACCAAGTGCTCCCCTACACCAGCTGCAGCACACAGGGGAGCAGGCCCTACACTCTGCCTTGGCAGCACCCTAGGGCTCTAACCCTGTTGTCCGGGAAGGGACAGAGGTTAGCCAGCCCTGAGGGCATGAGAGCAGGAGAGCAGACCCTGTTCCTCCCTCGTGTGCCCCCTACAACAATCAGAAAAGAGGACCTTGCCTGGGCAAAACAGTAGAGCTGGCCTGTGGCACCCGCACCACCTTTTACAATACATCTCTTCTCTGGGTCAATTGCTGAGCCCGAAGCATCACAGGTCCATAAAAGGAGAGATGTGGCCCTGGACCTGTCCATAACTCTGTGGAGGCTCAGGGCATAACAAGAAACCAAGTAAGCCTGAGACATTAGGTAAGAATGAAGGTACCCAGGCCAAGAGAATGCATGTTAGCCTGGGCCCATCATTTATCCTTAAGAGGCCTGAGGAGAATGAAGAAGAAATGTGGGCCTAGGACATTCCCTTACCATGAAAAGAAGAGGGTTCAAATAAAGAGATGTGGGCCTGGGTCAAACTCTTTCCCTATAAAGATCTGGGCCCAGTTAAGAAGGCAAAAGGGCCAGGGCCTAACACTTACCCTAAAGAGGCCTGGGCCCAAATAAAGGAGAGATGTGGGCCTAGGCCTTACCCTAACAATGAAGAGCCCTGGGCCCAATGAAGAAGAAATGAGGTCCTTGACCTAACACCCTGAAGAGGCCATGCCTAGTGTAGTAGAGATATGGCTCTCAGCCTAATGTTTACCCTGAATAGGCCAGAGGTTAATGAAGAAGAGATGTTGGTCTGGGCCTAATGTTTACTCAGAAGAGGCCAGGGCTCAATGAAGAAGAGATGTGGGACTGGGCCTCACACTTACACTGAAGAAGCCTGGGCCCAGTGAAGAAGAGATGTGGGCCTAGGCCTAATTTTTACACTGAACATGCCTGGGCTCAATAAAGAAGAGATATGGTCGTGAGCCTAACACCATGAAGAGGCCTGAGCCCAATGAAGAAGAGTTGTGGGCCTGGGCCTTCCTGAGGAGTCCTAGGTCCCATGAAGAGGCAATGTGTTCCAGTGCCTAACACTTATCTTGACGAGTCTGGGCCCATTGAAAAAGAATTGGTGTCTGGGCCTTACACTTACCATGAAGAGGCCTGAACCCAATAAAGAAGAGATGTGGGCTTGGGTCTCATGTTTACTCTGAAGAGACCTGGGCCTCGTGAAGAAGAAATGTGGATCTCGGCCTAATTTTTACCCTGAATAGGCCTGATTTCAATGAAGAAGAGATGTGGGCCTGGACCTAACACTTACCCTGAAGAGGCATCAGCCCAATAAAGAAGAGATGTGGGCCTGGGCTTAATACTTACCATGAAGAGGCCTGGGACAATGAAGAAAAGATGTGGTCCTGGGCCTAACTCTTACCATGAAGAGGCCTGGACCATTGAAGAAGAGATGTGGGCCTGGGCTTAATACTTACCCTGAAGAGGACTGGTCCCAAGGAAGAAGATATGTGGCCTGGGTCTTATGATTAGTCTAAAGATATTTGGGCTCAATGATGAAGGGAAGTGGGCCTGGGCCTAAGCCTTACCCAGAGAAGGCCTGGTACCAATGAAGAAGAGATGTGGACCTGAGCTTAACCCTTACCCTGAAATACCTCAGCACAAATTAAGGTGATATGTGGGCCTGGGCCTAACACTTTTCTAGAAGATACCTGAGCCCGAAGAAAGATGAAATGTGGCCTTGGGTCTTTCCCTTAGACTGGAAAGGCCAAGCCCCAGTGAAGAAGATATCTGGTCCTGGTATATCTCTAAATGTAGAGTTGTGGGCTCAAAGAATAAATGTGTCTCTGGGCAAACAACTGATCCTCCTCAGTCCTGGACCAAAACAATGAGATATGGACCTGGACTAATACCTCATATGAACAGTGACCTAAGCCATATAAAATATGTTTGCCTGGGTCTCCCTCTAATCCTGAAAATGTCCAGTCCAAATCAAGAGGAGAGGTGGGCCTGGGTATTTCCCTGACACTGAAGAATCTTTACACAAAAGAAAGAATGGATGTGGTCCTGGGCCTATTCCAGACACTGAAGAGACATGGGCCCTAGGAGAATAGATGTGGACCTGGGCCCTTCAATCACTCTGAAGAATGTTGAGACCAAAGAAAGGAAAAATGTGGACCCCAGGCTATTCCCTAACACTGAAGATGCTTGGGACCAATGAAAAGAGAGAGGTGAACCTGGGTCACTCCCTAACACTGACGATGCTTTGGCCCTTAGAAGAAAAGATGTGGGCCTGACCCATCTCTATCCATGAAGAGGCTTGAGTCACAAAAACAAAGGGATGTTGGTCTGCGCCTATCAATCACACTGAAGAGGGCTTAAGAGGGAAAATGTGACCTTTTGCCTGATCAGAAACCTGAAGAGACCCAGACCCATAGAAGGGTTATGGGCCTGGGTCATTCACTAAGCCTAAGGAGCTCTTGGCCTGAATAAAGGAGAAATGTGGTACTGGGCCTAATCTGAAGAGGCCTGGGCCCAAAAAAGAAGATACATGGGCCAAGTACTATTACTAAACATGAAGAATCCCAGCCCTAAAATAGTGAAGATATGAGCTTGGGTGAATCTGTAATCCTGAAGAGGCTTAGGCCCAAAGAAAAAGAAGAGATGTGGGCCTGGGCCCATCCCTAACGGTGAAGACTCCTGGGCCCAAGGAAGAGCTGTGGGTCTGTGTATATACATTACACTGTAGATTCCAGGGCCCAAAGCAAGACGAGTTGGGGGTGAGGGCCTCTCCATGAACCCGAAGATGCCCAGGCCCAAAGAAGAAGAGATGTGTGCCTGGGGCTATACCTGACTTTCAACAAGCATGGGCCTGGAGCACGAAGACAAGTGTGAAAATACAAAATGAGCCAAGGCCAGGATAAATTTAAACAAAAAGGTGTGTGTCCAAGGTTCGTCAGAACCAGAAGTATCTCAGACCTAGATCAAACAGAGCCCTGGGACAATTGGCTCAGATTCATTCTCCCCAATAATCCCAGGACATAAGGAAGAGTGCCAAAGTCAAAACTAAAGTGAATCAACATTGTGTTTAGACCATGTACCATGAGGCACACTGGGACTAGGCCTGATTTTCAACTATTTTACATCCAGTTAAGACATCAATGCAGACACATCCCAGCTTGTTCATCCATAATCTTGGCCTCGACCACACTATTCTCTTTCTGATCACTACTGGAAACTGACATGTTTGACAATCGGTGTGCGGATCACACACACACATGCTTCATTCCATGCAGACCACACCCTCAACATATGTAAGCAAGTATGAACCATTGCTGTAATGTGCCGTGGGCTCACGGAAATGATTTATCAATGTAGACATAGCATGAGAAAAGAAGAGTCATGCTGTGCCTGCAGCTGTCTGAGACAGACATAACCTTACCTTGAACTAAAGGGATCTTAAACTGAAATCTTTAGGAATGAACAGATCTCAAATGTAACTCACACGACAGCCTGTTTTCTAAGAATTGCTGACTAATGGATATTTGGTCCTCTTCTGAGTAACTGACTCCTGGACACTTTATATCTGCCAAGATTCAAATCCTGATGATGACCACCTGATTACTAAACTAGGAGCCAGGCCACGAGGGGCCAGACGGACCTCAAAGGAAATCAGTCTGCTCCTGAAGCGCAGGTAGCCTGAGTGATCATCTTCAAGGGTGTGCAGGCCGCACCCTTGCTCTGTGCATTCCAGGACACAATCCCACCACAGAGGAGCCAGACCTTAAAGGGACCAACCCCATCTTAAGGATCAAAGGAAATGGACGCCCCAAGAACCATGACTTGGTCTGAAGCGAGGCATTATCTTCATGTCAATTTTCTTGGACACATCACAGCCTCATTTGTGACCAAGGCCATGCCATGTTCACCAAGACAATCGGAATCTTCATCAGTGAGTGACATCAGATCATAGGCCATGAACTCTGATCAATAAGGAGGTCAACTGACAGCTCCTTTTACTTCCATTCTGGTTCATGGGTTATAGTCGTGATTGTCCCCACATAGGCAAACTTCTCACCAATGTGCCAAGGCGACAACATGGCTTCGAAATAATCTGGACCACACATGAATGTCAAACGACAGGGACACAGCTTGGAATGGAGGGTGAGTGGGCTGCACCCAGGAAATCCTCTGTGTCCAGATCAGGAACAACTATTTGACCTTTGGTCTGACCTTGGACATGTACACATTCTACACACTATAACACCAAGAGATGCTGGTCTGAAGCGTGAGATAAGAACAAAGGCCATAAACTGACATCAGTGGGGCCCTGTCAGCGTCCTGATTACCAGTAAGTCAGGTCAAGGTTAAATTTTAGGTCTTTAACCTAAGACCCAGTACTTTGCTGACAGTAAGGGAGTATAGGTATTAGGTTTTCTTGGAAGTTCTGGTAGAACTCTGCATTGAAACCATCTGGTCCTGGGCTCTTTTTGGTAGGGAGGTTTTTGATAACAGCTTCTAATTCTTCGTGACTTACAAGTCTATTTAAATTATTCACCTGGTCTTAACTTTGGTACATGGTACTTATCTAAAGAAAATGTCCATTTCTTCTACATTTTCCAATTTTGTGGCATACAGGCTTTTGTAGTATGATCTAACGATTCTCTGAATTTCCTCTGTGTCTGTGGTTATGTCCCCCTTTTCATTTCTGATCTTAATAATTTGCATGTTCTCTCTCTGCTGTTTGATTAGTTTGAATAGGGGTTTGTCAATCTTGTTGATTTTCTCCAAGAACCAGCTTTTTGTTTCATTGACTAGATTGTTTTCTGTGTTTCTATTCTGTTGCTTTCAGCCCTCAGTTTGATTATTTCCAGTCTTCTACTCCTCCTACGTGAGTCTGCTTCTTTTTTTTTCTAGAGTTTTCAGGTGTGCTGTTAAGTCTCTAATGTGTGTTTTGTTTTCTTTATGTGGGCACTTAGTGCTATGAACTTTCCTCTTAGCACTGCTTTCATAGTGTCCCATAGGTTTGAGTAGGTTGTTTCTTTATTTTCATTGAATTCAAGGAAGTCTTTAATTTCTTTATTTCTTCCTTGATCCAGGTGTGGTTCAGTAGTTGACTGTTCAGTTCCCATGAGTTTGTAGGCTTTCTGGGAGTAGCATTGTTGTTGAATTCTAACTTTATTCCATGGTGATCCGATAAGACACAAGTGGTTACTACAATTTCTTTGTATCTATGGATGTTTGCTTTGTTACCAATTACGTGATCAATTTTTGAGAAGGTTCATTGAGATGCTGAGAAGAAGGTATATTCTTTTCTGTTTGGGTGGAATGTTCTATAGATGTCTGTTAAGTCCATTTGGTTGATTACATCTGTTCTCTTATTTCTCTGTTAAGTTTCTGTCTGGTTGACCTGTCCATTGGTGAGAGCAGAGTGTTGAAATCTCCTACTATTAGAGTGTGGGGTTTGATGTATGCTTTGAGTTCTAGTAATGTTTCTTTTACATATGTGGGTGCTTTTATATTAGGGGCGTAAATATTTAGGATTGAGACTTCCTCCTGATGAATTGTTCCTGTTATGAGAATAAAGTGTCCTTCTCCATCTCTTCTGATTGATTTTAGTTTGAAGTCAATTTTGTTAGATATTAGTATAGCCACACCCACTTGTTTCTTTGGACCTTTGATTGGAAAGCCTTTTCCCATCCCTTTACTCAGAGGTAGTGTCTGTCTTTAATTTTGAGGTGTGTTTCTTGTAAACAGCAGAATGTTGGATCCTGTTTTTGTATCCATTCTCTTAACCTGTGCCTTTTTATAGGTGAATTGAGTCCATTGATACTTAAGTGATATTAATAACCAGTGGTTGCTAACTCCAGTTATTTTTCCTGGTGGTAATGTTTGTGTGTTTCCCTTCTTTAAGTTGTGCCAGTGGAGGGTTGTTAGATGCTTGTGTTATTATGGGTGTTGTTGGCTTCCTTGGTTTGTGGTTTTCCTTCTAGTATTTTCTGTAAGGCTGGGTTTGTGGCTAAGTATTGTTTAAATCTGCTTTTTTCTTGAAATATCTTGTTTTCTTCGTTGATGGTGAATGCAAGCTTTGCTGGATATAGTCTCTTAGTGTCTGCAGCACATCTATCCAAGACCTTCTGGCTTTCATGGTTTCCATTGAGAAGTCAGGTGTAATTCTGATAGGTTTCCCTTTATATGTTACTTGACCTTTTTCCCTTGCAGCTCTTAATATTTGCTCTTTATTCTGTATGTTTTGTGTTTTGATTATTATATGGTGAGGGGATGCTTTTTTTTAATCCAGTCTATTTGGTGTTCTGTATGCTTCTTGTACCTTCATAGGAATATCCTTCTTTAGGTTGGGAAAGTTTTCTTCTATAATTTTGTTGACTATATTTTCTGGGCCTTTGAGCTGTAATTCTTCTCCTTCTTCTATCCTTATTATTCTTAGGTTTGGTCTTTCACAGTGTCCCAGATTTCCTGGATGTTTTGTGTTAAGAATTTGTTGAATTTGATATTCTCTTTAATCAATGAGTTTATTTCCTCTATAGTATCTTTGGTGTCTGATATTCTTTCTTCTATCTCTTGTATTCTGTTGGTTATGCTTGACTCTGTAGTTCCTGATTGGTTACCTAGATTTTCCATATCCAGCCTTCCCTCGGTTTGTGTTTTCTTCATTACCTCCATTTCATTTTTCAAGACTTGAACTGTTTCCATTACCTGTTTGATTGCTTTATCGTGGTTTTCTTGGGTATCTTTGAGAGATTTATTCATTTCTTCTACCTTTTTTGTTTGTCTTCTCCACTTCTTTACTGCAGTTTTTCACATCCTATTTAAGGTCCTCTAACATTTTCATAATGTTACGATTAAAGTCAATTTCTTCTACTTCTTCTGGAATAGGGTGTTCAAGTCTTCTTGATGTGTGATCCCTGGATTCTGGTGTTGTCATGTTGCCTTTCAGGTTGTTGGAGGAATTCTTTCATTGATGCCTGCCCATCTCTTCCTTCAAATTCAGCCAGGAGAGTCTTGGTGTCTTGGTCCAATCTATGCTGTGACTGACTCTGGGTGGATCTCCTCAGTCAGGAGCAGGAACTGTTCCCCTTTGGGTGGATAGCCTCAGTGCAGGAGTAGGCACTGTTCCTGGGTCAAGGACCTTGCAGCAAATAGGGCAGGCAGTCTGAAAGGCTGTCCTCAGCACAGGGACAGGACTCTTGAAGGTCAAAGAACCCCTCAGACAAAAGGCTTAAAATAACCTTTTTCCCAAAGATGATGAAACATTACTCACAGGCCTCAGTAAGATCCACAAGGCAGGAGTTCACATTTCCTGGAAAAGGGAAATAGTTGAAAAACATAAGTGAATTAGCCCATCATCTGACTCTGCAGCCAAAATCCTTTAGTCCAAAGCACATAGAGCTGAGCCGCAGTGACAATGACTTCCACTGCACATAGAGAAAAATTCAGTAACAGTGAATTCTCACCCTGTTCCTTTAAAATATAAAAAGGGTTTAAAAGGATATTAGCTGCGTTAAACAATGAATTTCAAGTAATACATATTAGTTAATTTCTGAGAAATTCATACATAAATATAGTGTACTTTTAACATTGTATCCTCAATTTCTCCACATCCTCCCTGATCTCACAAGCAGCTATGAGATCATTTCATGTTCTTATTCTCATGTGTGTAGGTCTGTCCACCAAATGCTGCTCAACTTACCCTTGCATCAGCACCATAAGGAAAGCTGACTCCTCCTCCTCAGAAGCCACCAACTGTCAACATCTTTCAGTTAGGGGAGGGGCCAGTGAGCTCCTTTCCCTTCCATGCTAGAATACTGACAGGCTTGATCACAGTGTTCCTAAGCACAGCAAGACTCTCATGTCCAGAAGACACAGCTTCATTGCAATTCTACGATCTCTGGATCTAAAATCTTTCCATCCTTCCTCCAGGATGGTGTCTGAGCCTCAGAGGAAGGAACAATAAGAATAACACATTTATGCCTGTGAATTCCACAGACATGCCTCTGAGTTTTGAGGGTTTTTGTTAAACACAGATTCTTGCAGTAAGAAACTTCTCTGATGAGGAGAGAGAGATCCTTAACCTATGAGTATAGAGATGTGAAGTCAGGGGGCAATTTGATATGGCCATTTAATATAGTAATTCTGTTAGATCCACCATGGATCCCTAAGAGTTTGCCAGACAAAGGTTTTCTACAGATTAAAGTTATAAGATTATATAAAATTATGCGTTTCAACAAAGCATCATACATAAAAAATTACCAAAACATAAAGAACCAGCAAGAGGAAAGAGAGTTCTGCAGGTGGAAAGATAAAGAACAAGCTGCCAGCATCTGGATTCCAGAGTCTCAGACAATTTGCTGTTGTCCTCTCACATGGTGATTGATAGAAGAGAAGTGAGTGACAGACACCATGTGATTACATGGCACTAAGGTGACAAATTCACTCCAACAGGCCCTCTTTACAATGACACCAGTCCTCCATGAGGATGAGAACAGGAACTTATCCTTAAATGTTCACCTCCCAGTACCAATGCCCTGGTGAACACACGAGCAACCCTTGCCTGATTGCGGCTACATTGAGAACATACTCGACACATGGGAACATACCAATGGATCTATTAAATAGTTGAAAAACTCAAAAATTTGTCATCTGGCCTCTTGTTTCCTCTATTTCCAGGATCAGCTGTTCCTGAAAGAGACTGAAGGTCTCCTCAAAACAGCATGGCTTTTGGTGTGTGGGGGAAGCCTGGGGTTTTTGTTGTTTGGTTTTTGTTTGTTTGTTTGTTTTTTATTTGTTTGCATGCTCAGCTGCTAAAGTGCTGCTTTCCCACAGTTTTCCTCCCCTGGACTTCTCAAAGGATCTCCTGTGACCCTCATTACTGGAACTTTCTGGGCCCAAGGGTCTTGGTGGAGCTTTCTGACCTGCCCTGTTCTGCAGCTGTTCAGTTTATAGCAACACACAGAGGTCTACATTAATTATAAACTACTTTGCCTTTTAGCTCAGGCTTCTTATTAATTAACTCTTACATTTTACATTAACCCATAATTCTTGTCTGTATTAGCCACATGGCTTGGGACCTTTTATCAGTGAGAAATTCTCATCTTTCCTCCTCTGTGTCTGGGTGATGATTACAGGTTGAGACTTTCCAGAATTCTCCTATTTTGGTCACCCTGCCTATACTTCCTGACTGGCTATTGGCCAATCAGCAGTTTATTAAACGAAATCAAGTGACAAATCTTTACATGGTACAAGACCATTGTCCTGCAGCACATGTGGGGCTGCTATAAAAAAATATCCCAGGTGGATGGCACTTTTCATGTCTGCTGAGGAGAACTTACTGGTTTATAAAGTGGACTTTTCCAAGGTGTCATTAATCTGTTCATTTATCCTGTTTATGAGAGTAGTACACACTTAAATTATTTTTCCTTCTTTTTCAAGAAAGTTTCTTGTAACTTTGAAGCCTGTCCTGGAACTAGCTCTTTTAGACCAGGCTGGCCTCACACTCACAGAGACCCACCTGTTTCTGAACTCCCAAGTGCTGGGATTAAAGGCATGTGCCACCACCACCCAGCTGAGAGTACTACACTCTTGATGTAATTACCTGCCAAAGGCTAAACTTATCAACTCTGGAGCTATGAGATTACAGCATGGGAACTGGGCGTTCACCATGTTCAAAAAGAGCAGAGGCCCACTGTCTTAGAAACCACACACGTGGCCTTTGTTCTTCTGCATGGTTACTCGAATCGTCAAACTTCCAGCTGTCAGAAACAGAACA
Source organism: Microtus oregoni (assembly GCF_018167655.1). Lineage (NCBI taxonomy): Eukaryota > Metazoa > Chordata > Mammalia > Rodentia > Cricetidae > Microtus > Microtus oregoni. The sequence goes on from NW_024543874.1 coordinate 3,003,004, forward strand.
TTCTGCACTATGTTACAAGGAGAAAAAGATGGATGTTCACAAACCACAGGGATGTGAAGCAGGGGCTGCAGCTACTCCCACCTCTCACACTATACACACAAACAGGCAGAGCTACACACAACAGACTCCAGCCCTCTCAAGTTTGCCTGGTTTTTGTCTCATGTACACCAGGAAAGAAGAAGTGTCCATGGCTGGTTTTAGAGTCTTTCCTCATAGGTGCTCCCAGAGAAATAATTGCATGGATAGACACATAGGTTGACCATGAGCAGACAGAGTTTAATTAGAACACACAAAATCCCCACGTACCTAGGAAGAACTGAAGGGAAAATATCAAACTTAGAGTTGATGTTATTAGTCAAGTATGAAGGATTTCTGCCTGAGAAGTGAGAGTGGCCTGAATGAATCACTAGACTCCCATATTCCAGAGAAATCCCAAGTACTAGGACTTTGGACACACTAGGCCCAAAGAAAGACATAGTATGGGAAACCTTCATAGTCCAGCAAGGAAGGTCAATATTGTCAAACCTAGGGTTAAAAAGTAATCAGCAAGTTAAACTTGAAAGAGTCTGACCACTGATATACTCATGAATTGTGTAACTTTCATAGCAGGTCCTGGATCCTGGCCTGCAGGGAACAGAAGAGCAGTGGGAATGGACAGGAGGGAGGTATGGGAGCAGGCTTCCTGCTCACTGGGCCTCAGCTGGACTAGCATTAGTCCAGCCAGCTCTGTATCCCAGCAACACGTCCTAATGGCCTCTGTCAGCCTCTGGACTATTACCCTGCAGTTCACATGGAGAAAGTCTGTAAAGGCAAAAACAGACACAGGTTAGCCGCTTCCACTGTATAGTTTCAACAAATATGGACATGTTTCTATTTCAAATTTCTTCTTAATTAAATTGATTTTTTAAAATATTAGTAGTTCTCTGTTTCTCCAGATACAATCCACTTTCCTCATCTCCACTTCTGTAGAACACCACCTATAGCAGGTTTCCCAGGCATAGATTTTGTTTCCTGAGGATCACACAGATCTTCTCTCACTTACTTCCCTCTCTGACTCAGGGTTTTGTTCCAGACCCCAGCACCCCTACTAACCAAGGCCCCTCCTGCCAGGGTGACAAGTGGGCTGATGGCAGAGCCACACCTCTACTTCTGCTTCTCCAGGTCCAATTCTCCCAGTCTTGTGCCCACCTCTGTAGCCTGTGGTCTCCCTTTCCTTTCTCACCCCATTCCCAACAGATCACAAAGATCTCCTCCAGCTTTTCTTCCTCCAACTCATCCCATTGTCCTGGCTTCCAACACCAGCAGCATAACCTGGGGACACACCAGCAGCAGGACAAAGAAAAAAATCCACAGAAAACTTCTAGGACAGCACGCAGCCACCACACTGTCCTACACTTCGGGTAGGATCAGAAACCAAGAAGCAATACACTCACCAAACAGAGCAGAAACCAGAAAAAACCACCCAGACCTGTAATGATCCCAATCCCAGACGCCTAGATATCAATCTAAAAACACTATCAGTAACAGCCAGGGAAAGGTCTTCACTGCAGTCCAGTCACCATAGCACAGCAGGCACGAAATATTCCAACACACCTGAAGCAGAAGAAAAAGAGCTTAATAAAGCATGTATGAAGATCAAAGAGGCACTGCAAAAGAAATTATAAGAAATCTCATTAGGAAATCCAGGAAAAGCCGGGCAGTGGTCGCGCACGCCTTTAATCCCAGCACTCGGGAGGCAGAGGCAGGCGGATCTCTGTGAGTTCGAGACCAGCCTGGTCTACAAGAGCTAGTTCCAGGACAGGCTCCAAAACCACAGAGAAACCCTGTCTCGAAAAACAAACCAAAAAAAAAAAAAAAAAAAAAAAAAAAAGCTTCTTCCTTTTGTCCCCGGATCATTGGGCTACCAGGCGGCCTTGTTTAGGTGCTGAGAAGTTCCATCTGGACGGGTGAGTGTGTGCTATCCAGGGGCGGATTGTCCCGGAAGAGAGCACAAACCCCCCTCCCACAGCTCCTTCTGCAGGACTGTCTTTCTTACGCATGACTCAGCCCCCCCAACCCTGCCATGCTGTATGCTAGGACCAGTGCTCAAGAACAGTTTTAAGCTCCTACACTAAGGCTACCCATCCAGAGCGGTGAGTGCCTGCCTACTGGGCAGGCCTCAAAGTCCCCTGTAAGGGAGCCCGGGCACCTTCAGCTTGTGCTCCAGGGTCTCCTGTGCTCTCCTGGATCCCGCCCTGCCTGCCACGTTCTTCCTTTGTCCCCGGATCATTGGGCTACCAGGCGGCCCTGTTTAGGTGCTGAGGAGTTCCATCTGGAGGGTGAGTGTGTGCTATCCAGGGGAGGATTGTCCCGGAAGAGAGCAGAAACCCCCCTCCCCCAGCTCCTTCTGCAGGGCTGTCTTTCTTACACACCATCCCCCCCCCCCCCCCCCCCCCCCCCCCCGCGTTTTCTGCAAGGTCCTTTGCTCAGGAACAGTTTTCTGTTCCTACACTAAGGCTACCCACCCAGAGAGGTGAGTGCCTGCCTACTGGGCAGGCCTCAAGGACCCCCAAAAGGGAGCATGCGCACCTTCACCTTGTCGGCAGGGTGTCCTGTGTTCTACTCGTCCCTGCCCTGCCCCCCAAGTTCCCCCTTTTGTCCGCGGGTCAGGCGTCCATGTTTTGGTGCTGAGGAGTTCCATCTGGACAGGACGGTTCCTGCTTCTACACTGAAGAGATACACCCAGAGAGTCAGTCACAGCAAACACTGGACCAAGACACCAGGCCTCTCCTGGCTCCATTTGAAGGAAGAGATGGGAAAGCGTCAATGCAAGAATTCCTCCAAAAACCTGACAGGCAACATGACATCACCAGAATCCAGGGATCCCGAAATAAGAAGAATTGTACACCCTACTCCAGAAGAATTAGAAGAAATCAACTCAAAAGTGAATTATATGAAAATAATAGAAGATCTTAAACAGGAGGTGAAAAACTGCCATAAACAATTAGAGATTACAAACAAAAGGTAGAGGAAATTAATAAATCACTCAAAGATACCCAAGAAAACCAAGAGAAACAAGAAAAAGCAATCAAACAGGTAAGAGAAGCGGTTCAAGACTTGAAGAATGAAATAGAAGTAATGAAGAAAACACAAACCGAGGGAAGGATGGAGATGGAAAATCTGGGTAAATGAACAGGAACTACAGAGTCAAGCATAACCAACAGATTACAAGAGATAGAAGAAAGAATGTCAGACACTGAAGATACCATAGACAAAATAAACACACTGATCAAAGAAAACAGCAAAACCAACAAATTCTCATCACAAAACATTCAGGAAATCTGGGACACAATAAAAAGACCAAACCTAAGAATAATTGGGATAGAAGGAGAAGAAGTACAGCTCAACAGTCCAGAAAATATATTTAATAAAATTATAGAAGAAAACTTTCCCAACCTAAAGAAAGATATTCCTTTGAAGGTTCAAGAAGCATACAGAACACCGAATAGACTGGACCAAAAAAAAAACATCTCCTCGCCATATAATAATCAAACACAAAGCATACAGAATAAAGAAAGAACATTAAGAGCTGCAAAAGAAAAAGGTCAAGTTACTTATAAAGGTAAACCTATCAGACTTACACCTGACTTCTCTATGGAAGCCATGAAAGCCAGAAGGTCTTGGATAGATGTACTGCAGAAACTAAGAGAACATGGATGCAAGCCCAGACTTCTATACCCAGCCAAGCTTTCATTCACTATAAATGGAGAAAACAAAATTTTCCAGGATAAAAACAAATTTAAACAATACGTAGCCACAAATCCAGCCTTACAGAAAGTAATAGAAGGAAAATCACAAACCAAGGAGTCCAACAATGACCACAATAACTCAAACATCTAGAGACCCTTCACCAGCACAACTCAAAGAAGAGAAACACACAAACTCTACTACTAAAAAAGTGACCGGAGTTAAGAACCACTGGTCATTAATATCACTTAATGTCAATGGACTCAACTCACCTATAAAAAGGCACAGGCTAAGAGATTGGATACGAAAACAGGATCCAACATTCTGCTGTCTACAAGAAACACATCTCAACCACAAAGATAGGCACCTACTCAGAGTAAAGGGATGGGGAAAGGTTTATCAAGCAAATGGACCTAAGAAACAAGCAGGTGTGGCCATACTAATTTCTAACAAAGTTGACTTCAAACTTAAATCAATCAGAAGAGATGGAGAGGGACATTTTATACTCATAACAGGAACAATTCATCAGGATGAAGTCTCAATCCTGAATATCTATGCCCCTAATATAAAAGCACCCATGTACGTAAAAGAAACATTACTAAAACTCAAGGCTGCCATCAAACCGCACACACTAATAGTAGGAGACTTCAACACTCCTCTCTCACCAATGGACAGGTCAACCAGACAGAAACCTAACAGAGAAATAAGAGAATTAACGGAGGTAATGAATCAAATGGACTTAACAGACATCTATAGATTATTCCACCCAAATAGGAAAGAATATACCTTCTCCTCTGTAGCTCATGGAACCTTCTTGAAAATTGACCACATACTCGGTAACAAAGCAAACTTCCACAGTTACAAAAAAATATTTGTAACCTCCTGTGTCTTATCAGATCACCATGGATTAAAGTTAGAATTCAACAACAATGCTACCCCCCAGAAAGCCTACAAACTCATGGAAACTGAACTGTCAACTACTGAAACACACCTGGATCAAGGAAGAAATAAAGAAAGAAATTAAAGACTTCCTTGAATTCAATGAAAATAAAGAAATAACCTACTCAAACTTATGGGACACTATGAAAGCAGTGCTAAGAGGAAAGTTCATAGCACTAAGTGCCCACATAAAGAAAACAGAGAAAGCACACATTAGAGACTTAACAGCCCACCTGAAAGCTCTAGAAAAAAAAAAAGAAGCAGACTCACGTAGGAGGAGTAGAAGACTGGAAATAATCAAACTGAGGGCTGAAAGCAACAAAATAGAAACACAGAAAATAATCTAAAGAATCAATGAAACAAAAAGCTGGTTCCTGAAGAAAATCAACAAAATTGATAAACCCCTATCCAAACTAGTCAAACGGCAGAGAGAGAGCATGCAAATTATTAAGATCAGAAATGAAAAGGGGGACATAACCACAGACACAGAGGAAATACAGAGAATCATTAGATCTTACTACAAAAGCCTGTATGCCACAAAACTGGAAAATGTAAAAGAAATGGACACTTTTTTAGATAAATACCATATACAAAAGTTAAACCAGGACCAGGTGAACAATTTAAAAAGACCTGTAAGTCACGAAGAATTAGAAGCTGTTATCAAAAACCTCCCTACCAGAAAATGCCCAGGACCAGATGGTTTCAATGCGGAATTGTACCAGAACTTCCAAGAAGACCTAATACCTATACTCCTTAATGTATTTCACAATATAGAAACAGAAGAATCATTGCCAAATTCCTTTTATGAAGCTACAGTCACTCTGATACCAAAACCACACAAAGACTCAACCAAGAAAGAGAATTACAGGCCAATCTCACTCATGAACATCAACGCCAAAATCCTCAAAAAAATACTGGCAAACTGTATCCAAGAACACATTAGAAAAATTATCCATTATGATCAAGTAGGCTTCATCCCAGAGATGCAGGGCTGGTTCAACATACGAAAATTTATCAATGTAATCCATCATATAAATAAACTGAAAGAAAAAAACCATATGATCATTTCATTAGATGCTGAAAAAAATTTTGACAAAATTCAACATCCCTTTATGATAAAAGTCTTGGAGAGATTAGGGATACAAGGGTCATACCTAAATATAATAAAAGCTATTTACAGCAAACCGACAGCTAACATCAAACTAAACGGAGAGAAACTCAAAGCCATCCCACTAAAATCAGGAACACGACAAGGATGTCCACTCTCTCCATACCTCTTCAATATAGTGCTTGAAGTTTTAGCAATAGCAATAAGACAACATAAGGGGATCAAGGGGATTCGAATTGGAAAGGAAGAGGTTAAACTTTTATTATTTGCAGATGATATGATAGTGTACATAAGCGACCCCAAAAACTCTACCAAAGAACTCCTACAGCTGATAAACACCTTTAGTAATGTGGCAGGATACAAGATCAACTCCAAAAAATCAGTCACCCTCCTATACACAAAGGATATGGAAGCAGAAAGGGAAATCAGAGAAGCATCACCTTTCACGATAGCCACAAACAGCATAAAATATCTTGGGGTAACTCTAACCAAGGAAGTGAAAGATCTATTTGACAAGAACTTTAAGGCATTGAAGAAAGAAATTGAAGAGGATACCAAAAAATGGAAGGATCTCCCTTGCTCTTGGATTGGGAGGATAAACATAGTAAAAATGGCAATTCTACCAAAGGCAATTTATAGATTCAACGCAATCCCCATCAAGGTCCCATCAAAATTCTTCACAGATCTTGAGAGGACAATAATCAACTTTATATGGAAAAACAAAAAACCCAGGATAGCCAAAACAATCTTATACAATAAAGGAACTTCTGGAGGCATTACCATCCCTGACTTCAAACTCTATTACAGAGCTACAGTAATGAAAACAATGTGGTATTGGTATAAAAACAGAGAAGTCAACCAATGGAATTGTATAGAAGACCCAGATTTTAACCCACAAACCTATGAACACCTCATTTTCGATAAAGGAGCTAAAAGTATACAATTGAAGAAAGAAAGCATCTTCAACAAATGGTGCTGGCACAACTGGATGTCAACCTGTAGAAGAATGAAAATAGATCCATATCTATCACCATGCACAAAACTCAAGTCCAAATGGATTAAAGACCTCAATATCAAGCTGAACACACTGAACCTGAGAGAAGAGAAAGTGGGAAGTACCCTAAAACATATGGGCACAGGCGATCGCTTCCTAGGTATAACCCCAGCAGCACAGACATTAAGGGCAACATTGAATAAATGGGACCTACTAAAACTGAGAAGCTTCTGTAAAACAAAGGACACTGTCACTAAAACAAAAAGGCAACCCACTGACTGGGAGAAGATCTTCACCAACCCCTCAACAGACAAAGGTCTGATCTCCAAAATATATAGAGAACTCAAGAAACTAGACTTTAAAATGCTAATTAACCCAATTAAAAAATGGGGCACTGTTCTGAACAGAGAATTCTCAACAGAAGTTCAAATGGCCAAAAGACACTTAAGGTCAGGCTCAACCTCCTTAGCGATCAGGGAAATGCATGTCAGAACAACTTTGAGATATCATCTTACACCTGTCAGAATGGCTAAAATCAAAAACACCAATGATAGCCTTTGCTGGAGAGGTTGTGGAGGAAGGGGAACCCTCATCCATTGCTGGTGGGAATGCAAACTTGTGCAACCACTTTGGAAAGCAGTGTGGCGGTTTCTCAGGAAATTCGGGATCAACCTACCCCTGGACCCAGCAATGCCACTCTTGGGAATATACCCAAGAGATGCCCGATCATATGACAAGGGCATTTGTTCAACTATGTTCATAGCAGCATTATTTGTAATACCCAGAACCTGGAAACAACCTAGATGTCCTTCAATGGAAGAATGGATGAAGAAAGTATGGAATATATACACATTAGAGTACTACTCAGCAGTAAAAAGCAATGACTTCTCGAATTTTGCATGCAAATGGATGGAAATAGAAAACACTATCCTGAGTGAGGTAACCCAGACCCAAAAAGATGAACATGGGATGTACTCACTCATAATTGGTTTCTAGCCATAAATAAAGGTCAGTGAGTCTATAATTTGATATCCTAAAGAAGCTAAATAAGAAGGTTAACCCAAAGAAAAACATATAGCTATCCTCCTGGTTATGGGAAGTAGACAAGATTGCCGGGCAAAAAATTGGGATCTTGGAGGTGGGGTGAGAGGGGGGTAAGGGGAGTTGGGGAGAGAAAAGTGGGAAGGGGAGGATGGGGGGAACTTGGGGAAACGGGATGATTGGGATAAAGGAAGGTTGGATAGGGGAGCAGGGAAGCACATATCTTAATTAAGGGAGCCATCTTAGGGTTGGCAAGAGACTTGGACCTAGAGGGGCTCCCAGGTACCCAGGGCGATGTCCCCAGTTAGTTCCTGGGGCAGCTGAGGATAGGGAACCTGAAATGACCCTATCCTATAGCCATACTGATGAACATCTTGCATATCACCATAGAACCTTCATCTGGCGATGGATGGAGATAGAGACAGAGACCCACACTGGAGCACCAGACTGAGCTCCCAATGTCCCAACGAGGAGCAGAAGGATAGAGAACATGAGCAAAGAAGTCAGGACCACAACGGGTGCATCCACCCACGGAGACAGTGGGGCTGATCTATTGGGAGCTCACCAAGGCCAGCTGGACTGTGACTGAAAAAGCATGGGATAAAACCGGACTCTCTGAATATGGCGGACAATGAGGGCTGCTGAGAAGCCAAGGACAATAGCACAGGGTTTTGATCCTACTTCATGTTCTGGCCAGTTTGGATGTTCACCTTCCTAGACCAGGATGGAGGAGGGAGGACTTTGGACTTTCCACAGGGCAGGGAACCCTGACTGCTCTTCAGACTGGAGAGGGAGGGGGAAAGGGGTGGGAGGAGGGGGAGGGAAATGGGAGGCGGGGAGGAGGCGGAAATTTTTTTTTTCAATAAAAAAAAGAAAAAAGAAAAAAATGTAAATTAAAAAAAAAGAAATCCAGGAAAATATATAGACCATGTAATGATGTGAATGAACTTAAAAATCCAAGAAAATACAAAGTGTAAGGAAATGAATAAAACTGGTCAAGACCTAATATTGAAAGTAGACTCAGAATGAAGATCAGTATGGGAAGATGCATTCTTTCCTAGTTCTCCTAAGCTATGGCATTCCCAGCAAACTCAGGGCTGGATTTTGCTGTTTTGCCTTACTCTGTTTTCTTACTAGACTCAGCCCTCTGGCTTCTAGGGGAGAATCCCAAACTGGAACCAGTGCAGCTTTAGGGTCTGAGGCAGATCCTCGGTCCTTGCTGCTACCTGTAGATGGGACCGAGAGGTCCAGTCTTGCCTCCCTTTTGTAAGTCTCACAGGAGAGGTGAGGCCCCTAAGCTGCAGCCTGACTCCAGAGCGCTCTACCACATGAAAAGGGCTCTATAGGTTGTATGCTAACTCCAGCAGAAGTCACCTCTACAACACTGCTGGGCTCTTTAGAAGGAGCTCCTGGCAGCCAGGTGACAGGACCCCTGCTGAGGGCAGGACCCCTGCAGTTGAACCTGGATCATGTGACCGCCATGGAATACTTACTCAAGTCAGTCTTGCTATACCCTCTTAACAACTCGGCTGCTTCCTCCTCCACTGTGACCTGTGTGTGGGACCTTGTGGTAAAGGAGCCCAAGTCTTCCAGCAAGGTTCCCCCAAGAGTGCCATAGTCATCTACCTTGAAGAAACACAGACGGATCCAGATGGATGTGACCTCCCTCCTCCAGGCTCTGGTGGCCTCCAGCGAGAGAAGCATTCACAGGTATGTCAAGTTTATATGTACACAAGGCCAGGCCCTAGAGGACAGTGTGTGTAATGTGCCTTTGTTGGTGCCTCCCTCCCTCACCGTATATCTCAGTGACACCAGTGCGCAGGGCTATTACTGAAGGCATTCCCCTCGCTCCACCTGGAGGCCTTATAGCATCCTGGCCAGGGCAGCATGGCTGCTCATCCTGGGAAAGAAGAGGTTGCCAAGGTCGAAAGATCTGCCCAGCACTGTCGAGGGCAGAAAACCATCAACTTGGAAGCCAAGAAACCATATTTTACAGCATCTTCTGTCTCAGAGAATACTTCAGTTTCTCTGCCCCACCCCACCCCCAAAAAAAAGAGAGAAGAAAAGAAAGTAGAATCAATGAAGAAAATCCAAACAGGCAATTCTGGAAATGAAAAATGTGGGTATTTGAACAGTAACTGCAAAGGCAACCCTCACCATCAGAATAGCTTAGAGGAAGAATATCAGGCATTGAGGATAGGATGGAAAAAATAAGGAGACTTTGGCCAAAGGAATGTAAAATCTAAAAATTTCCTGACACAAAACTTCCAGGAGTCTTGACACCATGAAAAGAGCAACTCTGAAAACAAGCAAAGGAGGAAGTAAAGGAAACAAAGGCAAGGAACCAGAGAGCATCTTCAAATCACAGAAGAAAATTTCCTAATGTAAAAGAGATAACTCTAAAGGCACAAGAAGTGTTCAGAATGCCAGCCAATTGGGTCAGAAAAGAAAGTTTCTGCACATGCTAATCAAACACTAAAAGACTGAACAAGAATATTAGTAGTGGCGTTGCCGGGCGGTGGTGGCGCACGCCTTTAATCCCAGCACTCGGGAGGCAGAGGCAGGCGGATCTCTGTGAGTTCGAGACCAGCCTGATCTACAAGAACTAGTTCCAGGACAGGCTCCAAAACCACAGAGAAACCCTGTCTCGAAAAACCAAAAAAAAAAAAAAAAGAATATTAGTAGTGGCAAGGGACAAAGACCAGGTAACATGTAAAGGCAGACCTATTAGAGTTACGTCTGAATTCACAATGGAGGTGGTAAAGGCCAGAAAGTCCTAGAGAGATGTGCTGAAGACCCTAAGATACCACAGATGCCAACCCACACCACTGTACCCAGCAACACCTCCAAACCACAGATGGCAAAATATGATATTCCATGGCAATACTAAATTGAAGTGATGTTTATATAGATATCTAGACCTACAGAGGTGCGAGAAGGAAAACTCAAACCTATGAAAAAAAAGACAACCTTGAACCCACCAAAAAAACAGTAATTCCTAACAACACACATAGCAAGTCTCAAAAGATACAAGAAAACTGAACTAACACCCTGCAGTCTACCAGACCACCTCCAAAGCTGGACATTGACATCAACAACAACAGAAACAACAGAAACCCGAGAAAACCACGGAAACTGAAGAAGTCTCAACATAATGAAAAATGGTTCAATGCAGAAATAGAAAGAAAAAACTTTCTAGAACTGAATAAAAATGAAAAAACAGTATGCCCAAGTTAATGAAACACAATGAATAAAGTTCAAAGGTCACTTCACAGCAATAAGGGTAAATATTTTTAAAAAAGAAATTGGAATGATCTTATACTAATAACTCAAAATCCCATCTGACAGCTCTAGAACTAAAAGAAGAAATCACAACAGAAAGACTGAAAGAAATGATCAAACTCAGGGCTGAATTCAATGTTAGAAAAAAAATCAATGAAACAATGAATACTTTGAGAAAACCATTAAGATTAATAAATCTTTATCCAATTTTCTAAAACACACAGAGGGAAGATCTCAATTAGAGATGAAAGGGACCACATAAAAGCAGACACTGAGAAAATCCAGAGAATCTTAAGAACATATTTTAAAAAGTATGTCCTGTACTGCGCCACATTCGAAAATCTAAAAAGAAATGAATAGTTTTCTCAACAGATACTACTTACCAAAGTGAAAGATCAGATAAGTAATTTAAAAAGGCATATATCCCCAAGTGAAATTGAAGCAGCCATTAAAAGTCTCCAAACCAAAAAGCACTCTGGGCCAGATGGTTTTAGTGCAGGAGTCCACCAGACTTTCAAACAAGAGTTAGTGCCAAAACTTGTCAATTTATTTCACAAAATAGAAACAGAAAGAATAGTGCCCAATTCACTTATGAGACCACAGTTTCCCTGAAACCCAAAACACACTAAGACCCAACAAAGAAAATTACGTATCAGTTTCCATTAAAGGTGCAAAAATACTTGACAAAATTCTTTTTTTTTAATTACAAACTGGCCTATTAGCTCAAGCTTATTATTAACCTATTTCTATTATTCTATGTTTTACCACGAGGCTTGTGACTTGTTACCTTTTCCTAGCGGCTTGCAGTGTCTCTGAATCAGCCTTCTTTCTCCCGGTATCTCTGATTGGATTTCCAGCCTGGCTCTATTCTGCCTAGCTATTGGCCAAAACAGATTCTTTATTAACCAATGGTAATAAAACATATTAACAGCATACAGAGGGTCCTCCCATATCATCCTTCAGTAAGTTTGGGCTTCAGACAACCTGAGCCATTCCTGAATTAAATAATGAGCTTAAGGATAATTACATACATTGATACTGTGTAAGGGAATTCTGATTTTTTTTATTGATTTTATTGTATTGAGCTATACATTTTTCTCTGATGCCCTCTCTTCCTCTCCCCTCCCATTCTAACCTCTCCCATGGTCCCCATGCTCTCAATATACTCAGGAGATCTTGTTTTTTTCTACTTCCCATGTAGACTAGATCCATGTATGTCCTGCTTAGGGTCCTCTATGTTATCTAGGTCCTCAAGGTTTGTGAACCGCAGGCTAATTTTTCTTTGCTTTATGTCTGAAAACCACTTATGAGTGAGTACGTATTACATTTGTCTTCTGGATCTGGGTTACATCACTCCATATGATGTTTTTTACACCCATCCATTTGCCCACAAATTTCAAGATGTCATTATTTTTTCCACTGTGTAGTACTCCATTGTGTAAATGTACCATTTTCCTTATCCATCATCTTTCAAGGGGCATTTAGGTTGTTTCCAGGTTTTGGCTTGACAAACAGTGCTGCTATGAACGTAGTTGAGCATATGTCCTTGTGGTATGATTGAGCATGTTTTGGGTATATACACAAAAGTGGTATTACTGGGTCTTGAGGAAGGTTGTTTCCTAATTACCTGAGAAATTGTCATACTAATATCCAAAAGGGCTGCACGAGTTTACACTCCCACCAGCAATGGAAGAGTGCTCCCTTTACCCCAGTCCTCACCAGCATAGGTTGTCTTCAGTGTTTCTGATCTTGGCCATTCTTACAGGTGTTAAGATGGAATTTCAGAGTTGTTTTGATTTGCATTTCTCCTATGATATGCAATGATAAGAATATTGTTCATTTCCTTAAGTGTCTTTCGGCCATTTTAGATTCCTCTGTTGAGAGTTTTCTGTTAGTTCTGAACCCCATTTTTTATTGAATTATTGTTCTTTTGATAACCAATTTCTTGGGTTCTTTGTATATTTTGGAGACCAGCCCTCTGTCCAATATGGGACTGGTGAAGATTTTTTCACATTCTGTAAGCTGCTTGGCAAAATTCTTGCATACCAAAGTGAACATACAGAAAAGATAATACCCCATGATCTAGTCGCCTTCAACCCACAGATGCAGTCACAATTCAACATATCAAAATCAGTAAATGTAATCTTCTATATAAACAAACTGAAAGAAAAAGACCACATGGTTATCTAATAAGATGTAGAACAGACCTTTGAAAAAATTCAGCACTCCCTCATTACAAAAAACCTGGAGAGATTAGGAATAAAAAGCACATACTTCAACATGATACAGGCGTATATACCACAGATACATCACACACACAAATTAAGTATATTTTTTAAGTTAAAATGTATAATTTTAAAAAAGAACAACCCAACAATGTAGTTCAGTTGAAAATTCTTACCTGGCATGCATGAGGCCTCAATGTGATCCTCAAAACAATTTTTAAAAAAAGAGAGAAATGTTACAAATGATGGCATTAAAATGCATGCTAAGATAACTTAGTGGTGACACTATGATATGAACCAAAGGTTTCCCTTTAATAAACTCAGAGATGTTTTCAACTCTTAGTTCTCACATTTTAAAGACCCTGACCCAAAATTGTAGAACATTTCATCAAAGATTTTAAAAAAATCCTCACATCCAGCTTTCTTTATTTCCCTAGCCATTATTTCCCTAGCATTTATCTCCCTTTTTCTTCCAGCTTCAATTCTGCAGATTTCCACTGTGCTTCTCCCATGGAGCTCAATGTCTTCCTTAACCCCAGTCCCTCTCCCATGCCTCCTGTGCTGGTGTCCTTACTATGGAGAATTACATGCTACACCATCCACAGACCGCACGCACGACAGTGAACACATCTGTTTACCTCTGCGGTGACAGTCAACAGACATTTGTGTCTTTAAACAGATGACTTCAAACACAGACTGCTTGTCACTGCTCACTAACGCTGCCATTTGAAACAAGAGGTTTAGTGCTGCAGAACTTACTATCCCAGGAAACCTGGTCTGCACTGGGATTTCCCAGGGAAATACGGACTAAATGTTACGTGGGTAACCTACATTTGGACAAGTGTGAGCTAAGTGACAGTGGACAAGTTCTGTCCTACTCTGTCCTTTAGATGTTCAGTCTCAAGTGCGCATTCATCATTTGACATTTAACCGAAGGTTTCTGTGCTGTGCATTCCAATAACTAGTTTCCAAAACACCGAGCAAACAATACTAAATTTTACAGTAATGACTACGTGTTAAATGGTCTACTCTTCTTCCATTTAATTGTCCAGCTTTGCTGCAGTACCATGAGTAACGAGTCAACTTAGTGTATGCTCCACTAAATAAAAATATCAAAAGTAGCAATGGCCTGAAGGTATGCCAATGGATTACTTCTTTTTTATTTAACTGATACCTAAAAATTTTTACGTATTTATTGATTTCGTGTTTTGACATACATACATACATACATACATACATACATATTCTTTAAGGTTCAAGTGAGAATGTGATGAGACATTTATCACTTCTTTACAGTCAAAATGTTAAAAAAAAAAAACCTCTTTATATTAGTGCAAGACAAGCGTTAATCAACACACACGAGAGTTACCTAGGAAGATGGACCCTCTGTTGTGGAATTTGCTCCATCAGGTTGACTTGAAGACATGTTTGTGGGGATATTTTCTTCATTGATTACTTATATGGAAGGGCTCAACCCACTGTGTGTGGTGCTGACCCTGGGCAAGCAGTTCTGGCCTATATAAATAAAGCAAGCTGAGCAAGGCAGTATGCCACTTTCCTCCATGGTTCCTACCCTGAATTCCCTCACTGGTGGATCATGTCCTGAAAATTGTGAGATGAAAAACTGTTTCTTCACCTGAGTTGGTTTGTATCCCTGTTTTGTCACGACAGAAAAGGAAGCCAGGACAAGATCTTTACAGGACAGGATTATGGTGTAGGAGGTCCTCCTATATTTGTGTTGCTTTCATTGGTTGAATAAATAAACTGCCTTGGCCTTTTGACAGGGCAATCACTTAGGTAGGTGGGGAAGACAGAACAGGATTCTGGGAAGAAGGGCAGAGTGGCAGATTGCATGAATCTCCAGCCTGAGACGGACATAGGTTAGAATCCTGCCAGTGAGCCACAGTCATGTGGTGACATAGAGATTATTAGAAATGAGTTGAATCAAGATGTGAGAGTTAGCCAATAAGAGGCCAGAGATAATGGGCCAGGCAGTGATTCAATTAATACAATTTCCATGTGGTTATTTCAGGGGTTAAGCTAGCCAGGTGGCAGGATGCAGCCCACTGCTCCTCATACAACAGGACATTAGGAAAGCAAGCCAGAGCAAAATTTGTAAGGCAAACAATTAGGGCATTATGTATAGCACCCCACAGTACGGGGGACACACAAACTTCTCACCTTACTATCATCTCCACCCTCTCCCAACTCTCCCTGAAACTGCGTACTTTAATGATGCGGGATTCTCCTCTGTATGCTGTGAATATGTTTTATTATCATTGGTTAATAAAGAAGCTGCTTTGGCCTATGGCAGGGCAGAATAAAGCCAGACAGGAACTCCAAACAAAGATAAAGAGAGAAAGAAGGTGGAGTCAGAGAGATGCAAAGTAGCTGCCCAGCCTTGTGGTGATACATAGATTAATAAAAATGGGTTGATTTAAGATATAAGAGCTAAGACGGGCAGTGGTGGTGCATGCCTTTAATCTCAGCACTTGGGAGGAAGGGGCAGGTGGATCTCTGGGAGTTCAAGGCCAGCCTGGTCTACAGAACAAGTTCCAGGACAGGCTCCAAAGCTACAGAGAAACCCTGTCAAAAAAAAAAAAAAGATGTAAGAGTTAGCTAGAAATATGCCTAAGTCATTGGCCAACAGTGCTGCAGTTATTATACTTTCTGTATGATTACTTGGATCTGAGTGGCCAAGAAATAAAAATATAGTCTCCATTTATACTTTAATATTCATCAGAGTCTTTAACGGTTGAAACAGACTACTAGACATGCTGTCCAGAGATTCTGATTCTTAAGTCGTGGAGTTAGATGCCACATGTGTAACAAATTCCCAGGTGAAGCTGATATTACTGGTACAAGAATCCAACTTTCATGGGGAGGGGGTCTCAGTCTCCAAAGAATAAAATTTAAGAGTAGAACAGAGCCTATATAATGTTTAAAGACACCAACTCCTAAATTACCATTTCAGTATCCTACTTCCTGAAAACATTAATAGTTTTGGGCAGCAGAAAGCACCAAAGGCAAGAGCCTTTCTCCCAGCTACACATCAGCTCCTTATATGCAGACTGTGTACTCAGTCAGCACTCCGACATCAATAAGAAATATGATCAGATTCCTGAGAACAGTGCTGCCCAAGTCCACTGCTGCGGTCCATTTAGAACACAGAAAGGAAGACAAGGTCCCAGGACAGGCAAACAGAAGCTCCTGCACTGCTGGACTCTCCCTGCACTTGGTCCCCAAGTCCCGAGCATGGCTCTTACCACTCTCGTCAACACTCCCACAGCTTCAGCTCACATCCTTTCCCTACATTGTGCTTCCATGGCCTCCTGCCCTTTCTGGGTGGTAGGTAGAAATGGATTTTCAGGGATCTAAAGCTGCTGAAATTCTCCAGTGAGTCCATGTCTCCTACAAGGAAATGAGTTAGAAGCATTTACTCTCTCCTCAGATTCTCCCATAGCATTCATCCCTTGCCTTGTATTTTATACTGAACACAACAGACCGTTTCTCTTTCAGTGTTGTCTCCTTTCCCTACTAACGCTATCCTTGCCTTTTTGCTACCCATCCTTCCAGATAAGATCAAGGGAGAAGTAGGTGAAGCTATAACTGAGAAATATCCTTCAGTGATCCTCTACTTTCAGAGATACCAAACTATTCACTGTAGAACGAATAATTAAAACCCAGGGACAGAAATTGGGTTTCAACCTGAAAACCAGAAACGTAAAGCAGCGAAGACACTAGAGAAGTCTTACCTCTACCAAGGCTGGGCAACCGTAGACTAAGTAGACTAAGCCTCTCTGCTCTCATTTTATATTCCCTCTGGTGCTGGGACTAAAGGCGCAACTCCCTAGTACTGGGATTAAAAGTGAGGCACCACTACCTGGATTTGTTTCTCTATTGATTTTGTGTAGCCCAGGGTGACTTTGAACTCACAGAGATCCATCTTTCTTTGTCTCTCAAATCCTGTGATTAAAGGTGTTTGTCACCATTGCCTGACCTCTGGTGCCTTTAGCTTTGCCTCTGGTCTTCAGGAAAGGTTTATTTATCAAAATACAAATAATATACCATTACAATTCACACATCATATTACCCTCACAGGAACTGAAGAAACCAGGTAGAAACAAACCATAATTCCTGCTTTAGTGTAGCAGAATGAAAAGGCAAAGTGAAGAGGGCAGAAGGAAAAAGTTGCCAGCAGTGCCCCTCCCCCAAACACTATGCAGCATGGAGATGCCTCCTGATTGGGGAAGGGAAGCTCACAACTAGTCTGTGAAACTGAAACCTGTTACTCATCCCATCAAGGTTAAATGTAGTGCTTGGCCAAATTCCTGTCTACTACTAGGTCAGTAGCTCTGGACAAGGCCAGATCTGCATTGTCAGCAGTTTCCATCACTCTCAGCAAAGCTTGGGCAGCAGAACCAGGAAGGAAACCCTACCCACTAAAGAACAGGACATGAGAACCAGAAGAGGGTTCTGTCTGAAAAGCACAGAGGCAGGCCCACCATGCAGAGACCAAGCAAGCAACCCACAGGACCACAGAGCACACACACAGGCAGAAGCTCCCAATCATATACTGCAGACCAGGGTGACATGGATTCTTCTTTGTATTTCTTTCCTTGTTTGTTTCCTGTCTTCTTCTTCTTTTTTCTATTGGTGAAATTATTTTGTAACTATTTACTTAGTTTAGTTAGATTTTTTTTTTTTAGTTGGAAATAGATTCCTTTCTCATACTAACTTTCCAGGACACAATTTCCTCCATCTCCACTCCTTCCAGTTCTCGCCCCCACTTCCCTTCTCTGGCAGAACCAGTCCTACTCTGTCTTCTTTAGAAAAGAACGAGCCTCCAAGAAACAACAACCAGCCAGGCGGTGGTGGCGCACGCCTTTAATCCCAGCACTCAGGAGGCAGAGGCAGGCGGATCTCTGTGAGTTCGAGACCAGCCTGGTCTACAAGAGCTAGTTCCAGGACAGGCTCCAAAACCACAGAGAAACCCTGTCTCGAAAAACCAAAAAAAAAAAAAAAAAAAAAAAAGAAACAACAACCAAACATGACAAAATAAGTTCAATAAATCAAAGCAAAAGCCCTTACACTGAACCTCAACAAGGCATCCCATAGCGAGTAAGAGTCTCAAGAGCAGGGAGAATACTCAGAAACAAGCCCACTCACACAGTTAAGGAGTCCCACAAAAACACCAAGTTAGCAGACACAACCTGTACACAGAGGACCTAGTGCAGACCCATGAAGTCCCCTTGCTAGCCACTTCAGTCTCAAGGAGCCCTAATATGCTCTGCTTAGTTGATTTGGTGGGCCACATTCTTCTGGTATCCTCCCTGTGCTCTGACTCCTACAGTCTTTTTCCCTCTGCCCTGGGGTATTCCATGAACTGAGGGGAGGATGCAATGAATAGCTCCAAGTTATACTCTCTCACCCCATAATATTTGGCTGTGGGTCTCTGCATCTTCTCCCATAATGCCAGAGAAAGCCACTAATGATGACAATTGGACAAGGCCCTGATTGTAAGTATAGTAGAATATCATTAGGAATCATATCACTGATTATTTTAAAGACCAGTTGCATTTCATTCTATCCTAGGGTTATCCAATCTCTAGTTCCTGGTCGTCTAAGCTGTGACCAGCATAGGCTCAATCTCTTGGAGTGGGCTGTAAGTTAAATCAGAACATTGGTTGACCACTCCCATAAGTTCTGAACCACCAACCACCATTGCCCCAGCACATCTGTCAGGCAGAACAGACAGGCTTTGTGGCTGGGTTGATGTCCATGTTTATCCCTCAGTTGCATACACAATACTGTTGCATCAAAGAGACTAGAACATGGGGGTGTAGGCTCCATGTAAGCACAAGCTGTGCATTTTTAATAAGGTGAATGCACAATGTCCTATTCCAGGGAGATCCACTGTCAGTGTGTAGAGAGCAACCCAACTTAGCATCAGCCTGGGTTATTTGAGCATAGCCATGGGAACTCTTCAGTCAGCAACTAAGCAAAGGTAGCTCAGTCCTACTTCTCGGAGCCTTGCTTGGCTACAAGATACGGCCAGTTCAGGCTCCATTTCCCCCATTACTAGGAGTCCTCAGTAGGATCATTCTCGTAGAGATTCTTAGGGGAGAAATAGCCAGCAAAATCTAAAACACAATAGAATACATGACTGACAGAAGAAATGAAACAACCCCGAGAGAGTTCAGACCCTGCCTGTGTGAAAATGCATCACTAGCAGAGGAAGATGAGTGACGGGAGGAAAGCTGACTGTGGCTTCAGGATAATACAAACATGTCAACTATGCAGAGTATTGGGATCTAAGAAGGGAAGTGAGACTAACAGAAACCTTCCCACAACTGGAGAAGGACACAAATACCCAGGTACAAAAAGAACAAAAGTCACCATTAAGTCTATCCCAAGACAACTGACTCAGCTCTCAAAGGTGAGTGATAAAACGCCCCGTGGTAAAATACACAACCTACAAGATGGTCCCAAGTTGTCAACAACACACTGCTCAGCAGAGATTTCCAGGGAGGAGCGAATAACATCGATTTTCACAGCTTCACATAAAAAACTGACATCTCTACCTAATAAAGCTATCCTTTACAAATAAAGGTAAGGCCTCACTCTGGGCCAAGGCTACTACACCCACAAGTGCCAGGTCTTTTGTGGGCCAAGTATGAAGTGGGCATTGTGGGTGTCATGTTGGGGTGGGTAGAGTAAGAACCAGCAGCAAAAACAACCATGGCAACAGAGCTGGTGGCCCGGCCTTGGCTTCAGCTCAACCATAGGTTTGTCACCATGGGTCTAGCCTGGCTGTGGGAAAACAGGTTTGAGGGCCAGTTCAAGAAGTATGCCTACACGAATCTATACATATGATCCGGGGTCAGTCACCAAGCCACCCAGCCAGTCGGGGAGCAAGAGTGAAAGATATACAGAAGAAAAGAAAAAAGCCTGGAGGCAAAATATAGATTGGATGATTCAAGAAAAAAAAGGTGACAAGAAACAAGCCAAGCTAAGGCTGCGAATTTATAAGCAGGAATAAGTCCCCATGTATATTATTGATTCTGGAGTAGGGTGGCGGGCCCCCCAAAAGAATAAAAAGAGTAAAAAACAAAACCAACTACATTTTGGAGTACCAACGTGGGGCTCAAATAACCATCGAGAGCCTGAGAAACCTGAAAACAACATATAGTTCCTTTAAGAAACCCTGCTGTACAGCAGAGCACTTCAGCAGCTTTCTAATGCTAAATAGAAACCAAAGACAGGAAGAATGCCTGCCCCAGAGCAGAGCCCTGGCGCACTGACCGTAGCTGGGGAGCTGAAGCAGGTCCTGGTGAACACAGCTCAGACCCAGCTGCAGGACTTTGAGCTTGGCTGTGATGAACTGAAAGTGGACAGAGTCAGCCAAGGGAGCGTGGGGAGGATCCAGGTGTAGCCTAACTTTGTAATTTGCTGTGTGGTCAAAAAGGCTAAAAGATAAGCACTAAAAGCTGTCCAGATGAAAAACAACAACAAAAACAAAACAAAAAAACCTTTAACAGTTTCCAGTGTGTTTTACAGTGAACATAGGCTTAAGAAAGTGAGTAGAGACAGTTATAGAAGGAAATAAATAGTTTTTAAAAATAAAATAAAGTATTTAAAAAGACAGTAGAAGTAATATAAAGGTTGGAAATACCCTGGGAGTCTGGACCTGGTATGCTATTGTGTTGATTTGGAAAGTTTTGAATGCTGATAAGCAAACAACAGCTGCTAAGAGACCTGGGATTGAAAGAGGGACTGATGAAGTTAACCAGCCTAGGGGGTCAAGTTTGGAGTGGTACTGAGGGGAAAAGTAATAAAGGAGATATCTTTTTTGTGTGTGGTTTCTCAAGACATAGTTTCTCTGTGTAATAGTCCTAGCTGTCCTGGAACTAGCTCTTGTAGACCAGGCTGGCCTCAAACTCAGAGATCCACCTGCCTCTCCCTGGCGTGCAACACCACCACCCTGCTTGAAAGAGATGTCTTGATAGAGGGGGGTCATTATGGGGTTAGGATTAACCTGGTGCAAGAGAAACTCCCAGGAACCCATAAGGATGACCCCAGCTAAGACTCCAAGCAATGGTGGAGAGGGCACCTGAACCAGCCTTCTCCTATAATCAGATTGATGACTACCCTAATTGTCATCAAGGATGCCTTGCTCAGCCTTGATGCACGGGGGAGGAGCTTGGTCCTGCCTCAACTTGATATGTCATGCTTTGTTGATTCCCATGGGAGGTCTTATCCCATCTGAATGTAGACTAAGGAGGAATGGATGGGAGAAGGGGAAAGAAAAAGGTGGGGGGAGGAAATGGAGGGAGAGGAAAGAGGGGAAATTATGATTGGTATGTAAAATAAATTGAAAAAAGGATGAATCAAAAAGAATAAGTGCAGCATCTTTACACTGGGTACAATATATTACTAAAAATCAATGTTCATCAAATTAAATAATGATGATTTTAACTAAAAATACTGTGTCTTCCCTAAATTTTAACTTCTTAACCAAGATAGTAGTATACTTAAGAAAACAGAAAGGCAATTGTTGTGTGGCTATTTTGGTAAATGCTTACAAATAAAGGTAAGAATTGCATTGCAAAAAAAAAAGAACAATGCCTTTAAAATAGAATTCAAAAAATATATTTGTAAAATGGAACTTAATAGATGTATTGTCTTGGAGAAGCATTTTTGCTTTTGTTTTCTCAGTAAACAAGAGGCTGTGGATTTGTTTTCCACGTAATAATCAAAGCAGACCTCCTGAACCTTGACAGGTGAAATCTAACAAAGATTACCACTGGTCTTCCCAGGGACCATCCTCGGGGACCCTAAAGATACTTCATCAATGGACAGCAGAAAGCAGTTTGGAGAACACAATGTCCACATTTCCATGAGTGGTGTGGGAAGTTTTTGGATATTTGGTGAGTCATGGATGTTTGTTATAATTATAATATAATAGGGGAATATAAGATAAAAAAAGACAGCTATTAATCTCAGATATTTTCCATTGGCATGCATTTTAGTATAGCAACACAAATTTAAAGTTATTTTTCTTATGTTTCTACTCTTCTTTGGGATATTGTGCTTATACAGTTCACTTAAAAATGCAATGCATAGGTTCCCATAGCCTGCCCGCAGCAAGCGGGGTGGGCCCTTTGTTCGCGAGCTAACCAAGCAGCGCGGAGTTTCGATCTGGGCACCGAGTGAAACATCATTGTGGTGAGTGAGTGCTGCGGCAGCTGGGAACATACCTCAGCCCGCCCACACTTCCTGGCCATCCTACAGGGGCTATACTGCCCAAACCGCCTCTCTCTTCCTATCCCATTCAGCCTACATCCAGATCCCCACACCCCCTGTCTCCCTCCCTCCCTCCCTCCTTTGGGGCATAGCGCCTCCCTGCCCAGCCTGCTAGGGCGCTGGGACCGAATCCGAACCGGGAGGACAAAGGGGTGGCCGGTAGCTCCTTTGTTCCCATAGCCTGCCCGCAGCGAGCGGGGTGGGCCCTTTGTTCGCGAGCTAACCAAGCAGCGCGGAGTTTCGATCTGGGCACCGAGTGACCGAGTGAAACATCACTGTGGAGAAACATCTCTGGGGAGTGACATCACTGGGAAGGTACATCAGTGGGCAAGAAGACCTGATCCTGTAAAAGAAGATCCAAAGGGGAGTATTGGGAGGAAGAGATGGGCAGACGCCAATGCAGGAATTCTCCCATCAATCTGAAAAACAACACGAAACCACCAGAAGCCAGTGACCCCACAACAGGAGGACATGAACACCTTAATCAAGAAGAAGTAGAAAAAACTGACTTCATGAAAGTGATTGACACCCTTAAACAGCATATAAAAAACGCCCTTATAGAAATGGATGAGAAGTATAATAGAAAGTTCGAGGAATTGAGTAAATCAGTGAATGATACCCTAGGAAACCAAGGAAAAACAATCAAGCAGATAAAGGAAACAGTTCATGACTTGAAAACTGAAATGGAGGCAAAGAAGAAAACACAAACAGAGGGCCGGCTGGACATGGAAAATCTAGGTAAACGAATAGAGACTACAGAATCAAGTATAACCAGCAGAATACAAGAGATAGAAGAAAGAATCTCAGATTCTGAGGATAACATAGAGAAAATAAACACTCTGATCAAAGAAAACAGCAAGTCCAACAAACTCTCATCACAAAACATTCAGGAAATATGGGACACAATAAAAAGACCAAACCTAAGAATAATTGGAGTAGAAGAAGGAGAAGAAGTGCAGCTCAACGGTACAGAAAATATACTTAATAAAATTATAGAAGAAAACTTTCCCAACCTGAAAACAGATGTACCTATGAAGGTTCAAGAAGCATACAGAAAACCAAATAGGCTGGATCAAAAGAAAACATCCCCTTGCCATATAATAATCAAAACACAAAATATACAGAATAAAGAAAGAATATTAAGAGCCGCAAAGGAAAAAGGCCAAGTTACTTATAAAGGTAAACCTATCAGACTTACACCTGACTTCTCTATGGAAACCATGAAAGCCAGAAGGTCCTGGATAGATGTTCTCCAAAAACTAAGAGACCACGGATGCAAGCCCAGACTACTATATCCAGCCAAACTTTCATACACTATAAATGGAGAAAACAAAATTTTCCAGGATAAAAACAAATTTAAACAATACGTAGCCACAAATCCAGCCTTACAGAAAATAATAGAAGGAAAATCACTAACCAAGGAGTCCAACAATGACCACAATAACTCAGACATCTAGAGACTCTTCACCAGCGCAAATCAAAGAAGGGAAACACACAAACCCTACTACTAAAAAAGTGACCGGAGTTAACAACCACTGGTCATTAATATCACTTAATATCAATGGGCTCAACTCACCTATAAAAAGGCACAGGCTAAGAGATTGGATACGAAAACAGGATCCAACATTCTGCTGTCTACAAGAAACAAACCTCAACCACAAAGACAGGCACCTACTCAGAGTAAAGGGCTGGGAAAAGGCTTATCAAGCAAATGGACCTAAGAAACAAGCAGGTGTGGCCATACTAATTTCTAAAAAAGTTGACTTCAAACTTAAATCAATCAGAAGAGATGGGGAGGGACATTTTATACTCATAACAGGAACAATTCATCAGGAAGAAGTCTCAATCATGAATATCTATGCCCCTAATATAAAAGCACCCACGTACGTGAAAGAAACATTACTAAAACTCAAGGCTGCCATCAAACCGCACACACTAATAGTAGGAGACTTCAACACTCCTCTCTCACCAATGGACAGGTCAATCAGACAGAAACCTAACAGAGAAATTAGAGAATTAATGGAGGTAATGAAGCAAATGGACTTAACAGACATCTATAGATTATTCCACCCAAAGAGGAAAGAATATACCTTCTTCTCTGCGGCTCATGGAACCTTCTCGAAAATTGACCACATACTTGGTAACAAAGCTAACTTACATAGTTATAAAAAAATATTAGTAACCACCTGTGTCTTATCAGATCACCATGGATTAAAGTTAGAATTCAACAACAATGCTACCCCCAGAAAGCCTACAAACTCATGGAAACTGAACAGTCAACTACTGAACCATACCTGGATTAAGGAAGAAATAAAGAAAGAAATTAAAGTCTTCCTTGAATTCAATGAAAATAAAGAAACAACATACTCGAACTTATGGGACACTATGAAAGCAGTTCTGAGAGGAAAGTTCATAGCACTAAGTGCCCACCTAAAGAAAACAGAGAAAGCACATATTGGAGACTTAACAGCCCACTTGAAAGCTCTAGAAAAAAAAAAGAAGCAGACTCACCTAGGAGGAGTAGAAGACTGGAAATAATCAAATTGAGGGCTGAAATAAACAAAATAGAAACACAGAAAACAATCCAAAGAATCAATGAAACAAAAAGCTGGTTCCTGGAGAAAATCAACAAGATTGATAAACCCCTATCCAAACTAATCAAACGACAGAGAGAGAACACGCAAATTAATAAGATCAGAAATGAAAAGGGGGACATAACCACAGACACAGAGGAAATTCAGAGAGTCATTAGATCTTATTACAAAAGCCTGTATAACACAAAACTGGAAAATGTAAAAGAAATGGACACTTTTTTAGATAAATACCATTTACCAAAACTAAACCAGGACCAGGTGAACAATCTAAACAGACCTGTAAGTCGCGAAGAATTAGAAGCTGTTATCAAAAACCTCCCTACCAAAAAAAAGCCCAGGACCAGATGGTTTCAATGCAGAATTCTACCAGAACTTCCAAGAAGACCTAATACCTATACTCCTTAATGTATTCCACAATATAGAAACAGAAGGGTCATTACCAAATTCCTTTTATGAAGCCACAATTACTCTGATACCAAAACCACTCAAAGACTCAACCAGGAAAGAGAACTACAGGCCAATCTCACTCATGAATATCGACACAAAAATCCTCAACAAAATACTGGCAAATCGAATCCAAGAACACATCCGAAAAATTATCCATTATGATCAAGTAGGCTTCATTCCTCAGATGCAGGGCTGGTTCAACATACGAAAATCTATCAATGTAATCCAGCATATAAATAAACTGAAAGAAAAAAACCATATGATCATTTCATTAGATGCTGAAAAAGCATTTGACAAAATTCAACATCCATTTATGTTAAAAGTCTTGGAGAGATTAGGGATACAAGAGTCATACCTAAATATAATAAAAGCTATATACAGCAAGCCGACAGCTAACATCAAATTAAACGGAGAGAAACTCAAAGCCATCCCACTTAACTCAGGAACACGGCAAGGCTGTCCACTCTCGCCATACCTCTTCAATATAGTGCTTGAAGTTCTAGCAATAGCAATAATACAACATAATGGGATCAAGGGGATTCGAACTGGAAAGGAAGAAGTTAAACTTTCGTTATTTGCAGATGATATGATAGTGTACATAAGCGACCCCCAAAACTCCACCAAAGAACTTATACAGCTCATAAACAGCTTTAGTAATGTGGCAGGATACAAGATCAACTCCAAAAAATCAGTCGCCCTCTTATACACAAAGGATATGGAAGCAGAGAGGGAAATCAGAGAAGCTTCACCATTCACGATAGCCACAAACAGCATAAAATATCTTGGGGTAAATCTAACCAAGGAAGTGAAAGATCTATTTGACAAGAACTTTAAGGCATTGAAGAAAGAAATTGAAGAGGATACCAAAAAATGGATGGACCTCCCTTGCTCTTGGATTGGGAGGATCAACATAGTAAAAATGGCAATTCTACCAAAGGCAATTTATAGATTCAATGCAATCCCCATCAAGATCCCATCAAAATTCTTCACAGATCTGGAGAAGACAATAATCAACTTTATATGGAAAAACAAAAAACCCATGATAGCCAAAACAATCCTATACAATAAAGGATCTTCTGGAGGCATTACCATCCCTGACTTCAAACTCTATTACAGAGCTACAGTAATGAAAACAGTGTGGTACTGGCATAAAAACAGAGAAGTCGACCAATGGAATCATATAGAAGACCCGGATTTTAACCCACAAACCTATGAACACCTCATTTTCGATAAAGGAGCTAAAAGTATACAATGGAAGAAAGAAAGCATCTTCAACAAATGGTGCTGGCACAACTGGATGTCAACCTGTAGAAGAATGAAAATAGACCCATATCTCTCACTGTGCACAAAACTCAAGTCCAAATGGATTAAAGACCTCAATATCAGCCCGAACACACTGAACCTGATAGAAGAGAAAGTGGGAAATACCCTACAACAGATGGGCACAGGAGATCGCTTCCTATGTATAACCCCAGAAGCACAGACATTAAGGGCAACATTGAATAAATGGGACCTACTTAAACTGAGAAGCTTCTGTAAAGCAAAGGACATGGTCACTAAGACACAAAGGCAACCTACTGACTGGGAGAAGATCTTCACCAACCCCGCAACAGACAAAGGTCTGATCTCCAAAATATATAGAGAACTCAAGAAACTAGACTTTAAAATGCTAATTAACCCAATTAAAAAATGGGGCACTGAACTGAACAGAGAATTCTCAACAGAAGAAGTTCAAATGGCCAAAAGACACTTAAGGTCGTGCTCAACTTCCTTAGCAATCAGGGAAATGCAAATCAAAACAACTTTGAGATATCATCTTACACCTGTCAGAATGGCTAAAGTCAAAAACACCAAGGATAACCTTTGCTGGAGAGGCTGTGGAGGAACGGATACCCTCATCCATTGCTGGTGGGAATGCAATCTTGTGCAACCACTGTGGAAGTCAGTGTTTCGGTTTCTCAGGAAATTCGGGATCAACTTACCCCTGGACCCAGCAATACCACTCTTGGGAATATACCCAAGAGATGCTCTATCAAATGACAAAAGCATTTGTTCAACTATGTTCATAGCAGTATTATTTGTAATAGCCAGAACCTGGAAACAACCTAGATGCCCTTCAATGGAAGAATGGATGAAGAAAGTATGGAATATATACACGCTAGAGTACTACGCTGCGGTAAAAAACAATGACTTCTCGAATTTTGCATGCAAATGGATGGAAATAGAAAGCACTATCCTGAGTGAGGTGTCCCAGACCCAAAAAGATGAATATGGGATGTACTCACTCATAATTGGTTTCTAGCCATAAATAAGGACCACGGAGTCTACAATAGGTGAACCTAAAGAAGCTAAGTAAGAAGGTGAACCCAAGGAAAAACATATAGTTGTCCTCTTGGCTAAGGGAAGTAGACCAAATTTCCGGGGAGAAAATGGGATCTTGGGGGTGGGGTGGGATGGGGGTAAGGGGAGATGGGGAGAGAAAAGGTAGAAGGGAAGGAGGGGGGACCTGAGAAACAGGAGAATTGGGATAAAGGAAAGGTGGATAGGGGAGCACGGAACCACAATTCTTAGTTAAGGGAGCCACTTTAGGGTGGGCAAGAGACTTGACCCTAGAGGGGCTCCCTAGTGCCCAAGATGAGGTTCCCAGTTAGTTCCTTGGGCAGCTGAGGATTGGGAACCTGAAATGACCCTATCCTAGAGCAATACTGACGAATATCTTGCATATCATCATAGAATCTTCATCTGGTGATGGATAGAGATAGAGACAGAGACCCACACAGGAGCACTGGACTGAGCTCCCAAGGTCCCAAGGAGGAGCAGAAGGAGGGAGAACATGAGCAAAGAAGTCGGGACCACGAGGCGTGCATCCACCCACTGAGACAGTGGAGCTGATCTACGGGGAGCTCACCAAGGCCAGCTGGACTGTGACCGAAAAAGCATGGGATAAAACCGGACTTTCTGAACATGGCGAACAATGAGGGCTGATGAGACACCAAGGACAATGGCAGGGGGTTTTGATCCTACTTAATGTGCTGGCTTTGTGGGAGCCTAGCCAGTTTGGATGTTCACCTTCCTAGATATGGACGGAGGGGGGAGGACCTAGGACTTAACACAGGGCAGGGAACCCGGACTGCTCTGTGGACTGGAGAGGGAGGGGGAGAGGAGTGGGGGGAGGGGGAGAAGGGTGGGAGGAGGGGGAGAAGGGTGTGAGGAGGGGGAGAAGGGTGGGAGGAGGGGAAGGGAAATGGGAGGCTGGGAGGAGGTGGAAACTTGTTTTTTGTTTATGTTTTTTTTCTTCTTTTCGCAATAAAAAATAGGTAAAAAAAATGCAATGCATAAAAAAGAAATGAAGTTAGTAGTTGACCTTTAATAATTAAACTTGTAGTCACATTAAATATGTTTTCAAGATTAAATAGGTATATTTCAAATAGATAATTTAAAAACACTTCAAAGATTTATAGAATATGGCGTTTAAATGTTTTATTAACTTAGGGTTTTGCATGACTATGAGACACATCTGCTCTTGGCAGTACCAATTTACGTCAGACATGATGGACATTGCAGTAACTCCTTATGGAGTTTGCAGTCATTGTGGCAAGCTTGGCCACTGGGCAAAGAAACTGCTCCTGCCTTTGGCTGCTGACAATGTGCTGTGCAGACTGAACATGCAGGAAAAAACTGGGCAGGATGGTCGTTCAAAATTCCAGCTTCACAGAAGAGTCTGCCGGACACAGAAGAAAGTGACTGACGAATTTTGCCAATACAAGGCTGACAGTCCTTCAAATTTCCTGCTTCACCGAATGGTCTGCCAGATCCTCTAGGCCTGTAGGCTCAAGATGGATGTCCCAACATTGCAAGGAACTTTGAGTGACTGTGCAGGCAGTCAGGTGTCTCAGTCATTTCTAGAGTTTTGGAAGTTGCTTGCAAAGTACTTCTTGTGTAGTCAGGTAATATTTTATCCTTCTAGGGTCTTTGGAGTTGAAGGCTAGATATACTTGTAGTTTTCTTAGTTATGATAGAAAGTAAATTAGATGTAAAATGTAAAACTTTGAATAAGATAGGATAAATAATACATTATTTTTCTGAATATGCTAAGTACAAATGGACAAAATATTGTAAATTTAATTCTTACTTGATAATTATTTTTGTTATCTATTATTTTACTATGCTAAAGTTAAAACCTTTCTTTTTGTTTAAACAACAAAGGGGGAAATGTTGTGGAATATTATTTTAGGGTATGTTACATTTGTTTATGCTGTGGAACATTTGTTTTAATGATGTAAAAATATACTGCATTCTTTTATGTTGCAGTTGTCTAACTATGGAGCTGTGTTACTTTGCCTGTCTAAAACACATGATAGGTCTAATAAAGAGCTGAACTGTCAATAGCAAGGCAGGAGAAAGAATAGGCA
Source organism: Microtus oregoni (assembly GCF_018167655.1). NCBI lineage: Eukaryota > Metazoa > Chordata > Mammalia > Rodentia > Cricetidae > Microtus > Microtus oregoni. The sequence continues at coordinate 3,033,078 of NW_024543874.1, forward strand.
GTGCTTTCAGGCAGAGAGAATAAATAGGATGAGAAATCTGGGAAGAGAGAAGGGGCAAGATAGAGCAAGGAGTAGAGGACGTCAAGGCCCAGCCACCCAGCCACTCAGCCATTCACAGAGTAAGTGTGAAAGTAAGATCTATGAAACCATGAAAAGGAAAAGACCCACAGGGAAAATGTAGTCAGGATAACTTAAATTAAGAAAAGCTGACAAGAAACAAGTTAAGCTAATGCTGGGCATTTATAAGAGAAAATGAGACTCTGTGTGTGTTTTATTTGGTCCCTGGGACGAGTCCCCCAACAGGCTTAAAGAGTAAAAGAGTAAGAATCAACAAAAACAGAGGCCTCCTGAAACTATATTAGTTCTTTATAGAATTGGAAAGAGTGAATTTATTTTTCAAAAACACCATAATACTGGGAACATTTTTTGTAATTCAATAATAAGAGAAAAAATCTTAAAGAGCCATAGAAAACAAATCACATGTTTATAGGATTTATTTATTTATTTATTTATTTATGTATTGTTTTTCGAGACAGGGTTTCTCTGTGGCTTTGGAGCCTGTCCTAGAACTAGCTCTTGTAGACCAGGCTGGACTCAAACTCACAGAGATCCACCTGCCTCTGCCTCCCAAGTGCTAGGATTAAAGGCGTGCAACACCACCGCCCGGCTGTAGGTTTTAAAGGGAGTGAAATGACTCTGTGTTTTTTTCCCTTCTGGGATTCCTTTATTTCTATCTTTTTGGCTTGGCTCACTGGTTTGTGTAGAGAAGATCTAAGATGGTCTTCTATTCTAATCAAAATAAGGTTTTGTAGTGGGACCAGAGATTACTAAACCCATAACCCACTCAGCAACCCAAATCTGCTGCTGGAAATTTCTCTACCTACTCTCAAGTTAGAACCTGTAGTGTCCCCTAAAGATGTTGCCAGCCCAAGACCCTACCAGCATCAGGCATCAGATGTGTTTGGCACTAGGGCCAGAAAGGCTTTACAGCCAGAGACCAGGATGCTACTAAGTTTTTACTATGATAGCAGGAGTGGATGGCTTCTTTCTCCTCCATGAGGAGGACTAATTCTCCCCCATTTACCTTCAGACTAGGGGCTGGGGCTCAGGAGCAGGTATGAGAACCTACCCTTATCCCCAACACCTCTGCCCATCCCCAGCTTCATGATGGTGCCACCTAAAACAGTCTTCCTTGGGTGCCTTGCTAGAGAAGTCACTGATCAGACTTCAAGGAGCACCAACAGGAAGATGGAACTGTGAAATAAACTGCCTTGGTTGTGTCTGTTTGTGGCTTAGCTTTGTGTTTAAATAGCAAACAAAAAAGGAAATTAAGTTGAAACTTACTTGTCATCATAGAAATTAAAATGATCAAAGAAATTAAAATAATTATTGCCAGACTTCCCTCCCCAAGAAGAATGAAATGAAACAAAATGAAATGAAGGCAAGAGAAAGATACTCTCAGGCCAGCAAAAGCTGAAAGAATAGATTTCTACAACATATATTCTACAAGAACTGTGAAAGGGCACCTACCTCACCAGCCACACTGGCCAGAGACGCTGGTAGGCTAACTGCAGATCCTCACCTCTCTCTCCTTTCCTCCAAATCCAAGGACCCAGGCTCACACTCAGCTCTGTAACCTGAAGCCTCTACTTCCTCTCTGCCCTCTTCTCCAGGAGATCATGCAAATCTTCCCCTCCAATCTTACTCTCCAATCATGACATTGACCCAGGCCATAACGCCAGCAGACATTCCCTGGGACCTGCCAGTTCAGCCTGCCAGAGAAGCAAGTAGGCCAGTGAAGCAGGCGGGCAAGCTTGAGACCTTCACTGTCCCTCCTCTCCTCCAAATCCAGGGCTTCAGTCTCATGTCCAGCTCTGTAACAGTTACCTGTTGTGGCCTCTCCTTACCCTCTGTCCTCATTCCCAGAAAACTAAGAATAACCTAGTGAACATCCTTCTTTCCTAACTTCCATAGATATGCTGAAAACCTCTGCCTTCAAGCCCATCCCCAATTCTAAGTGTCAGCTCCCAAGTCCTTGAAGCGCATTGTAGTCAGAAGACCCATGACCACTTCTTGCAGGATCCCAAAACAATAATATACTTGGAAACATATAGACACCACATTCGCCTAAGAACCATAACAAGAAATACAAACCAAGGTACACACAAAACACACACCCTACGAAGGCAAAAGTAATAGCATCTTGAGTTGGATCAACTCAGACCCAGATGCTAGTGAAAAACCACTTTCAAGAACAGCCAAAACACAATGTGTCCACAAGAGGACAGAAACTACTAAAGTAGGCTCTAGGAAATGCAACATAACTGAATCACAAGACAAGGATATTTCAATAGACTATATATGTGCTCTCTCTATATATTTGCTCTAGAGATCCTTAAGAAAAATGAATTAATACTTTAAAGAAATTTGTGAAAACACATGCAGTCAGTGGAAGGAAATGAATCAAACAATTCAAGACCTGAAAGTGGAAATAAAATTAATAAAGAAAACCCATGCTCATGGAAAACTGGAAACTCCAAGACGCATATCTTGATGATGACATGATGATTAACCCAAGTATAAGACCATAAACAAACCTCAAAGGAAACCCAGCAGCTCCTTGAATCCCAAGTAGTCTGGGCCCACATCATCTTCAAGGGTATATCTGTCACACCCTCTTTTTTATCCAACCCAGGACAAAATCCCACCACAAAGGAGCCAGGCCTTAAAGGGATCATCTTAGTGATCAAAGGAAATGGACACCCCAATAACCATGACCTGGTCTCAAGAAAGGCATTATTTTCACATCAATTTACCTTGTTGGACACACCATAGACTTACATGTGATCCAGACCATGACATTGATCACCAAGAAATTTGGTATCATCACCATTGAGTGATGACAATTCAGATTATAGATCATGAATTCCAATCAATAAGAGGTTGATCTGGAAATTCCTTTTAGTTCCACTGTGGTTTGTGGGCTGTACCTATGATGTTCAATGGCTAAACATGGTTGCCTACGCTTCCTTAAACCCTCAAGGAAGCCTACCTAGAAGAATCCAGAATTATAACATGATTTCTCTACAGCTCTTGTTATATAGATCTAAAGTCCTGTAGTCTTCAGTCTTGCATGTCTTGCCCTTACATTGTATATATACTTTTCAATAATACATAAGGTTCTCTGTTACCATGGTTTATCCTAAAATGATTATTTGGCCTTTTCCCTATATCTCTACATTGATGTCTTTCAGAACAGGCCATGATGGTTACTCACAGACAGGACACATAGGTGCTCCATGAATACAGCACATACCTGATGCTCAGACCGCATCCTGAAGATCACTGTACCTCTGTCCACGGTTTGTATCTTTGCCATTTGTTGGAGTCTCAATAAAAAATAAAATAAAATAAAAAGCTAGTTTAAAAGGGGACAAAAAGACAGGATCCCTCACCTATTCATAAAAACACGGGAAGAAAATTATAAATTGGAGGGGCTCTCCCAATGCCATCCAGTGACAAAGTCAGATGTCAGTTTAGCATCAGTTTTTAGAGAGCTGCTGATGAAGGGCTGGGCGTCAGAGGAGTAACTGAAGGTTCAGTGTGGATCACAGGACACCAGCATCTGGAAATTGTCTTCCACTGAGACTCCACATTGGTATGAATGGACTCCCATTAATATCCTCTGCATGGTGCCATGACAGGTACAGTCCATGTCAAAGAAACAGCAAAATGTGCTCTGCTCCTTCAACTAGAGGAACTGGAGGCTGACCTGTGGCAACTCTGGATTTGTCCCTGGTGATCCTGGTAAACAGGTGGCAGATTTGTTGGTGTGTTCTGTATTGACTCTAATAGACCAGGGAGGATGTCTCCCAGAAATAACATAGAATCTGCACCCATGAAACCCCAGTATATGGAAGCCTGATGAAACAGAAACAAGAACAATACCATATTGTAGCGAGCTGCATGAAGCCACACCTGATGGAGATGTATAATCAACTCCTATGGCTAAAGTCTGACTTATGCTATGATCACGCAATGATTATCAGCTGCTTGCATATGCGTGGACCTATGGGCAGTGCCCACCTGGCAATCCGGGATTGGCAGCCCATGCCTACTTAAGGGCTGGGAGAGGTTTGCCTGGGGAGAGAGAGAAAGTGAATAAAGTCCTGGAATAAACTGCAGTGAGAAGAGCTCCGGTGTGTCGCGCGTCATCCTTGCTGGACGAGGGTGGTACGTCACACCATATGATATGTTTTTGTAGGTGGGAAGAAAACTCATGGGGACAAACAGCTATAGGTAACTAAGCATTGCTGATAGAGGGAGAATCAGCTGTCCCTAGAGATGAGTCCCCTACCTGGTTATCCAATACCTAGTATTCAGATCTAACAACATATATATTTAAACAACACTTAACAGCACAGCCTATTATAGGCATATATTTAAGTATTTCCTATAAATATTTAAGTACTTTAAAAAATATGTATCATAATAATAACATGCCATGAATTGTTTTACTATTTTTATTGAGCTATGTATTTTTCTCTGCTTCCCTCTCTTCTTACTACCTCCCCTCCTACCCTCTCTTCTTATCCTCATGCTCTCAACTTACTCAGGAAATCTTGCCTTTTTCTACTTCCCATGTAGATTAGATCCATGTATGTCTCTCTTAGGGTCCTCTCTGTTGTCTAGGTTCTCTGGGATTGTGAATTATAGGATGTTTTTTTTCTTTATGTCTAAAAGCCACATATAAGTGAATACATATTACATTTGTCTTTCTGAGTCAGGGATACCTCACTCCATGTGATGTTTTTTACATCCATCCATTTGCCTGCAAATTTCAAGATGTCATTATTTTTTTTTCACTGTGTAGTACTCCACTATGTAAATGTATCACATTTTCCTTATCCATTCTTCTGTTGAGGGGCACTTAGGTTGTTTTCAGGTTCTGACTATGACAAATAATGCTACTATAAGCATAGTTGAGCATATGTCCTTGTGGTATAATTGAGCAGCCTTTGAGTAAATACCCAAAAGTGGTATTGCTGGATCTGGAGGTAGGTTGTTTCCTAATTTTCTGAGAAATTACCATACTAATATCCAAAAGGGCTGTACCAGTTTACACTCCCACCAGCAATAGAGGAATGTTCCTTTACCCCACATCCCCTCCAGCATAAGTTGTCATCAGTGTTTTTGATCTTGGTCATTCTTACAGGTGTTAAGAAGAAATCTCAGAAAAAAAAAAAAGATTTGCTTCAGGTAAAAAAAAAAAAAGGAATCTCAGAGTTGTTTTGATTTGCATTTCTCTGATGGCTAAGGATGTTGATCATTTCCTTAAGTATCTTTCAGTCATTTTAGATTCATCTGTTGAGAGTTCTCTGTTTAGGTCTATACCCCATTTTTTATTGGATTATTTGTTCTTTTGATGTCAAGTTTCTTGAGCTCTTTGTATATTTTGGAGATCAGACCTCTATCCAATGTGGGATTGGTGAGGATCTTTTTCCACTCTGTAGGCTGTGGTTTTGTCTTATTGACCATGCCCTTTGCTTTACAGAAGCTTCTCTGTTTCAGGAGATTCTATTTATTAATTGTTGCTCTCAGTGTCTGTGCTAGTGGGGTTCTATTTAGGAAGTGGTCTCCTGTACCAATGTGTTTATGTGTACTTCCCACTTTCTCTTCTATGAGGTTCAGTGTGGCTGGCTTTACGTTGAGGTCTTTGATCCACTTAGACTTGAGTTTTGTGCATGGCGATAGATATGGATCTATTTTCATTCTTCTACATGTTGATATCCAGTTATACCAGCACCATTTGTTGAATATGCTTTCTTTTTTCCATTTTATATTTTTTTGTTTCTTTGTCAAAAATCAGGCGTTTGTAGGTGTGTGGATTGATATACAGGTCTTCGATTCAATTCCATTGGTCCTTCTGTCTACATTTATGCCAATTCCAGGCTGTTTTCAGTACTGTAGCTCTGTAGTAGAGTTTGAAGTCAGAGATTGTGATGTCTCCAGAAGTTCTTTTATTTGTACAGGATTGTTTTGGCTATCTTGGGTTTTTTTGTTGTTGTTTTGTTTTTTGTTTTGCTTTTCCATATGAAGTTGAGTATTGTTCTTTCAAGGTCTTTGAATAATTTTTCTGGGATTTTGATGGGTATTACATTAAATCTGTAGATTGTTTTTGGTAATATTGCCATTTTTACTATGTTAATTCTACCTACCCAAAAGCATGGGAGATCTTTCCATTTTCTGGAGTCTTCTTCAATTTCTTTCTTCAAAGATTTAAAGTTGTCCTACAGATCTTCCACTTGTTTGGTTAGAGTTACTTCAAGATATTTTATGGTATTTGTGGCTATTGTGAAGGGTAATGATTCTCTGATTTCTTTCTCAGTCCTTTTATCATCTGTATAAAGGAGAGTTACTGCTTTTTTTTTTAGTTAATCTTGTATCCTGCTACATTCATTACTGAAGGTGTTAATGAGTTGTATGAATTTCTTGGTAGAATTTTTAGGGTCACTTATGTAAACTATCACATCATCAGCAAATAGTGAGTTTTGACTTCTTCTTTTCCAATTTGGATCCCCTTGATCTCCTTTTGTTGTCTTATTGCTCTAGCTAGAACCTCAAGAACTATATTGAATAGATATGGAGAGAGTGGACAACCTTGTCTTGCTCCTGATTTCAGTAGGATCACTTTGAGTTTCTCTCCATTTATTTTGATGTTGGCTGTTGACTTGCTGCATATTGCCTTTATGGTGTTTAGGTATTTTCCTTGTATCCCTGCTCTCTCCAAGACCTTTATCATGAAGGGATGTTGTATTTTGTTGAAGGCTTTTTCAGTATCTAATGAGATTATCATATGGTTATTATTTCTTCAGTTTGCTTATATGGTGGATTACATTGACAGATTTTTGTATGTTAAACCATCCCTGTATCTCTAGGCTGAAGCTTACTTGGCCATGTGAATGATTTTTCTGATTTGTTCTTGGATTCAGTTTGCCAGTATTTTATTGAGTATTTTTGCATCAATGTTCATGAGTGACATTCTCTTTCTTAGTAATGTCTTTGTGATGTTTGGGTATGAGGCTAATTGGAGCCTCATAAAAAAAAGTTTGGGAATGTTCCTTCTGTTTCTATTGTGTGGAACAATTTAAGGAGTATTGGTATTAGTTCTTCTTTGAAATTATTGTAGAACGCTATGCTGAAACCATCTGGTTCTGGGCTTTTTTTGGTTAGGAGACTTTTGACGACTGTTTTTATTTTCTTAGCAGTTATAGGTCTACTTAATTTGCTTATCTGGTCTTGATTTAATTTTGGTAAGTGATATTTATTCAGAAAAATGTCCATTTCCTTTAAGTTTTCCAACTTTATGTAGTACAAGTTTTCAAAGTATGACCTAATGATTCTCTGAATTTCCTCCATGTCTGTTGTTATGTCCCCTTTTCATTTTTGATTTTGTTAATTTAGATATTCTATCTCTGCCTTTTGGTAAATTTGGGTAAAGCTCTATTTTGTTGATTTTCTCAAAGAATCAACTCTTTGTCTCATTGATTCTTTGCATTTTTTTTTGTTCTATCTTGTTGATTTCAGCTCTCAATTTGATTATTTCCTGCCCTCTGATCCTCCTGTGTGAATTTGCTTCTTTTTCTTCTAGAGTGTTTAGGTGTTCTGTTAACTCACTAGTTTGGGATTTTTCCAGCTTCTTTATGTAGGCATTTAGTGCTATGAACTTGCCTTTTTCATTGTGTCCCATAAATTTGGATATGTTGTGTGATTATTTTCATTGAATTTTTGGAAGTCTTTAATTTCTTCCTTTATTTCTTTCTTGACCCATTGGTGATTCAGGTGAGCATTGTCTAAGTTCCATGTGTTTGTGGACTTTCTGAAATTAGTGCTGCTGTTGAATTCTAGTTTTAAGCCATAGTGATCCGAAAAGATACATGGGTTATTTCAATTTTTTTTATCTGTTGAGGTTTGCTTTGTTACCGAGTATGTGGTTAATTTTTGAGACGGTTCAGTGAGGTGCTGAGAAGAAGGTATATTCTTTTATGTTTGGATGAAATGTTCTATAGATGTCTGTTAAGTCCATTTGAGTCATAACATCTGTTAGTTCCCTTATTTCTCTCTTAAGTTTCTGTCTGGCAGTGGTGAGAGTGGGGTGTTGAAGTCTCCCACTAATAGTGTGTAGTGTTTAACGTGTGATTTAAACTTTAGAAGTGTTTCTTTTACATATGAGGGGCCTTTGTATTTGGGGCATAGATGTTCAGTATTGAGATTTCCTCTTGGTGGATTTTTCCTATGACAAATATGAACTGTCCTGCTTTGTCTCTTTTGATTGATTTTAATTTGATGCCATTTTGTTAGATATTAGGATAGCTACACCAGATTGTTTCTTAAGGCCATTCTATTGGAAAATCTTTTCTTACACCTTTACTCTGAAGTGATGTCCGTCTTTGAGATTAAGGTATGTTTCTTATATGCAGCAGAAGGACGGAGTCTGTTTTGTGTCCAATCTATTAGCCTGTGTCTTTTTATAGGTGAGTTGAGTCCATTTATATTAAGGGATATTAATGACCAGTGATTTGCTAGTTCCTATTTTTTAGTTTTTGTTGGTGGTGAGGTTATTGTGTGTGTGTTTCCCCTTCTTTGGGATTTGCTGCTGTGAGATCATCTATTGTCTGTGTTTTTGTGGATGTAACCAACTTCTTTGGGTTGGAGTTTTCCTTCTAGTACTTTGTGTAGGGCTGGTTTTGTGGCTAGGTATTGGTTAAATCTGGTTTTTGTCATGGGATATCTTGTTTTGTTCTTCTATGGTGATTGAAAGTTTTGCTGGGTATAGTAGTCTGGGATGGCATCCATGGTCTCTTAATGTCTGCATAATGCTTGACCATGACCTTCTGGATTTTATTGTTTCCACTGATAAGTCAGGTGTAATTCTAATAGGTTTGCCTTTATACATTATTTGTCCTTTTTTCCTTTGCAGCTCTTAATAGTCTTTCTTTATTCTATATGGAACCTCATGAAACTGAAAGGTTTCTGTAAGGCAAAGAACATCACAAACAGGACAAAACACCAGTCTATAGAATGGAAAAATTCTTTATCAACATCACACCTGGCAGATGGCTGATTTTCAAAATATATAAGGAACTCAAGAAATGATACACCAACAAACCAAATAATCCAACTTAAAAAAAAATGGGGCACAGATCTAAACAGAGAATTCTCAACAGAAGAATCTCAAATAGCCAATAAACATTTGATGTTCAACATCCTTAGCCCTCAGGGAAATACAAATCAAAAAGTCTCTGAGTGTCTATCTTACACCTGTCAGAATGATAATATCAAAAACAAAGCAACAGCTCATGCTGGAGAGGATGAGGAGCAGTGAGAACACTCCTTCATTACTGCTGGGAGTGCACGTTATGGACACTTTGGAAGTTGGTGTGGTGGATTCTCAGAAAACTGGGAATCAACTTACCACAAGCCCTAGCTATACCACTTTTTGAAAATACTCAAAGGATGCTCAATCATACCATGTTTATAGCAGTTTTATTGTAATAACCAGAACCTAGAAGCTACCTAGATGTCCCTCAACCAAGGAATAAATAAACAAAATGTAGTACATTTTTATAATGGTGTATTACTCAACTGTTAAAAACAAGGATACCAGGAAATTTGAAAGCAAGTGGATTGAACTAGAAAAAAAAATCATCCTAAGTGAGGTAACCCAGAAAGAGAAAGACAAACATGGTGTGTACTCACTCATAAGTGAATATTAGCTATAACATAGATAACTATGCTACAATTCACAGACCCAGAGAGCCTAGATTGGTGCCTGGCCCCATTGTCATGAGAGTGGTGTCATTCAGCAACTGATGGAGGCAGATGCAGAGATTCACAGAAAAATATCAGGTGGAGTTTGTGAATCCTGTGGAGGAGGAGAAAGAAGTGTAAGAGCCAGAGGGATCAAGGACACCATGGGAAGGCTCACAAAATCAACTAACTTAGGTTCATAGGCCTCACAGAGACTGAACCAAAAAGCAGAAAGCCTGTATTGGACTGACCTAGGCACTCTGTGTAGGTTAGAATTTATAGCTTGGTCCTCTTGTGGAAATCCTAACAGTGAGAACAGGGGCTGTCTCCAACTCTTTTACTGGCTTTTGGGACCCTACTTCTAACACTGGGTCACCTTGCCCAGCCTTAATATATGGGTACTTACTCTTACTGCAACTTGATATACCATGTTTTATTGATACTCATGGGAGTCTCACCCTTTTCTAGATGGAGATGGAAAAGGAGGGGATTGAAAGGTAGGAATAGAGGTGGGGAGGAGAGGAGAAACTGGGGTGGGAGGCTGAGGAAGGATATAAAATAAATAGATGCATAAAAAATTAAAATCCAAGAAAACACAAACTACAAAGAAATGAGTAAAACTGTTCAAAACTTGAAGATATAAGTATAACTGATAAAGAATACCCAAACTGAGGAAATGAAAAATTTGGAAATTTGAATAGGAACTATACAGACAAGTTTCACCAACAGAATACAACAGAGATGGAAGAAAGAATCTCAGACATTGAAGATGAAAAATAGACACATTGGTCAAAAAAATGTTAAATCTAAAAATTTTCTGATAGAAAACATTTAGAAAATCTAGGACACTATAAAAAGAACATCCTAAGAATCATAGGAATAGAGGAAAGAAAAGAAATCCAGCTCAAAGTCCCAGATATCTTCAACAAAATCATAGAAGAAAAATTTCCTAACCTAAAGAAGGGGATGCCTATCATCTTCATGTTCAGAACACCAAATAGACTGAACCACAAAAGAAAGTTCCCTCCATGCATAATAATCAAAACACTAAACATATAGAACAAAAAATAATAATAAAAACTGCAAGGGAAAAGACCAAGTAACATATAAAAGCAGACCTATTAGAATCAGACCTGATTTCTCCAAGGAGACTCTAAAAACCAGAAGGGCCTGAGCAGATGTGGTGAAGACCCCAAGAGACCAAAGCTGCCTATCCACAGTAGAACATTCAATTACAATATATGGAGAAAATATATATTCTGTGATAAAACCAAATTCAAGAAATATTGATCTACAACTCCAGTCCTATAGAGGAAAACTCCAACCTAGATAAGTTAACTGTATCCATGGATATAAATAATCCCAGACCACCTAAATCAAAGAAAAGGAAAACACACATACACACACCCCATCACCACCACTAGCAACAACAAAATTACAGGAATCAACAATCACTGGTCATTGATAGCTCTCATTATCAATGCTTTCAATTCCTCAATAAAGATATACATATTTACAGAATGGGTGGGAAAACAGGTCCCAGTCTTTTGCTATAACAAAGAAACACACCTTAATATCAAGGATGGCCATTCACTCCAGATAAAGGGTCAGAAAAAGATTCCGAGTAAATTAACCTAAGAAACAAGTTAGTGAAGCCATTTTAATATTTAACAATATAGACTCCAAACCAAAACTAATCAGAAGAGATAAGGAAGGACATTACATAGCCAAAGGAAAAATCTACCAGAGGACATTTCAACTTTTAACATCTCTGCCACAAACCCAAGGGAACCCACATTTGTAAAAGAAATACTACTACAGCTTAAATCACATACTGACCATCACACACTGATAGTGGAAGACTTCAATAGCCCACTCTGAAAATGGACAGATCATTCAGACTAGAAAAAAGAGATAACAGGCATTATAAACCAAATAGACTTAACAGATATTTATGGAACATTTCACCCAAACACAAAAGAATATATCTTCAGGGCTGGAGAGATGTGTGTTCTTCCAGAGAACCCTGGATCAATTACTAGCACCCACATGGCAGCTCACACCTTTCTGTAACTCCAGTTCTGGAGGATCTGACACCTTCACCCAGGTAAATGTGCACATAAGATAAAAATGATGAATAAAATACCTTTTTTATTAAAAAAAAAGGATATATTTTTATTCTCTACTTCATAGAACATTCTCCAAAATTGATCACATACTCAGACACAAAGTAAATCTCAATAGACATAAGAAAACTGAAAAGCTTCCTGCCTCCTATCAGACCACCATGAATTAAAGCTGGATATGAACAACAACATAAAGTTTACAAACTCATGGAAACTGAACAACTCCTCATGGAATGAAAAATGGGTGATCATAAATAAAGAAAATTAACGACTTTCTAGAATTGAATGAAAATGAATACACCATATATATGGAACACAGCATGGTACTAAGAAGAAAATCTATAGCACTAAGTGCATTTAAAAATGGAAATATTCCATATTAGCAACTTAACTGAACATCTTAAAACTCTAAAACAAAAAGTAACCCCATCCAAGAGAAGTAGATGGCAAGAAAAGATCAAACTTTGGGCTAAAATCAATAAGATGGGGGGGGGGGGGACACAAAGAATCAATGAAACAAAGAGTTAGTTGAGAAAAACAATAAAATTGACAAATTTTTTGCTTAATTGACCAAATGACAGAGAGAGAATATCTATATTAACAAAATAAGAAATGAAAAGGGAGATACAACTTTAAAGTTTCTGCACCCCAACAAGTCTCTCTGTCAACGCAATAATCCAAGTCAGACCAAATCAAACCGAATTAGAAAAAGCTCAGGTTTAATGGATACCAATGCTCCCAGATGGCTTTCCAGCCACCCAGAGAGGAGCTGGGAAAGGAAGACCAGAAAACCATATGTTTGTTCTCTGGGGTACAATTTAAATACCCTGTGGGAGTGGTCTTGAGCATCTCTCAGGAGGGGTCATCCTTTGACAGGACTTCTTGGAGGCGGAGTCTGGACTGAAGCAACTTCCAGGGGAGGGGCCTTGAGATGGAACATCCTCCTAAACATTCTAGACTCTTTCAATATATGGATGCCAGGGGCTGGGGTGACGCTTCCACCCAAACATCCCAGACTCTTTGGGTATGTGGATGCAAGGGGCTGGGGTGAAGCTTCCAACCAAACACTCCAGACTCTTTGGGTATAGGGGTGCTGGCTCAAGTCTGGCTACTTCCCGTGGGAATGGGGTGATGTGGGGGAGGGGAGAGTAGGGAGCTGATGGGCTCATGCTCAGCAGGAGGGGTGGCTGGAGAGGAATCCAGTTAACTGCCATCCTGGAGACCTCGGGCATCTGTTCCTTGAAGGAGATGAGAAGGCATTTTACTAAGAGAAAAAATAGATTGTTATTACTGGCCCTATAAATGGGAAGGGTGATTAACTGCCAGAAAGAATGGACTGAGAAGTGCCCTGGTTGCATAGGAGAGACAAGGGTGAAAGAGCAAGACAGGAGAACAGGTATGCCCTTTAAGACCAGATTTCAGTTGCTGGGTAGGTTCCCATTTGAGCCTGGAGAGGTGGTACCAATGGTGAAGTCCTAGGAGCTGGTGCAGGTCTCCCTGTCAAAAGAAGCTCTTTTGTTAAATGCTATACTCTTAGATCTGTAAAGGCACTTGAGTATTAGGGTATCATTACCAGTCAGGTATATCTCAATTAAATATTAAGTTAAATTTAGACATATAGTTTATTCAATCTGTCACAGCTTACCAATGTTAGTAGAGGCAAGAAGATTAGAAGGAATATTTTAGTAAGGCAAAGTATATTGGAGTTGGAATGCCTCCTTGGTATGACCAGCACACATGGGTACTCTTACCAAAGATAGTGCTGAGGTTTCTATTTTGTCCTAACCAAAAATGGCAGTTATCCATGTGTTTGTATTTTTCCAGAGCTGCTGTAGTAATCTGGAGATATAAGTTTTACAGATTTAAAACAAGCATACATACATACAGAGACATAAAACAAGCATATTGTGACCACATTATTTACACATATATTAACAGACAGATGAACAAAATTTTTCCAGGCAATTGTGTCAGTTGACCAATTTAAAAATCCTGAGTAGGCAGCAGAAGCCAGGCAAGTACACAGGTGGTCCCATTGAGGGCCAGATCAGCAAATGCTGTAAGGGAGAACAGAAACATAAGGGTTGGAACACCTATGCATCTCAGAGTGGGAGGAGTGGAGGAAACAGATCTTTGTAGGGAGAATCCCAGTGTAAGCAGATCATATGCCAGGAATGCAGACAAATAGCAAACAATAAGGGAAGCAGGGAGGGGAAGTGGGAGAGGGAGCAGGAGCACAGCATCCAAAAACCATGTGCATCTAGGGGTTTTGTTTACTTGTTTCCATGCCGGCAAAAAATTTTAGGCATAAAGAGATAAATGGTGTCAGCCCCAATTTAAAAAGATTTTGTAAAAGGCAGTCCAAGGGCATTCGGGGATCTGGCCTCAAATTGTAGGTATCCATTTTGCAAGTCTATGCTGGAACCTGAAGCCTAGCACAATGAATCCACCATGGTAGACTTGGGGTCTCAAAAGGGGTGTGAGAAATGCCTTGAACAGGATGTCTCCTGAAAAAGGAATCCCACAGGACAAGGCAGATACTTGTCCAGGTAGCATGTTGGGTGCCTGGCATGGACGTGTCTTCTCCAGGACAGCCCGAAAAATCATATGAGGCCCTAAGCTTTAAAAGCAATGATTTGGTAATCAGCATTTACCCAGACAAAACTAATCTTAGCCTAGCAGAAAGCAGGTGAGAGACTTAAGGCCCGGGGCTGGTGAGAAAAACAGCTTCTTTGGTGGAACCTCCAGATGAAGCTTCTGCACCCTGATAAGATTCTCCACCAATGTAGTAATCCAAATCAGACCTAATCAAACTGAATTAGAAAAAGTTCAAGTTTAATGGATACCAATGCTCCCAGATGGCTTTCCAGCCACCCAGAGAGGAGCTGGGGGGAAAAAGACCAGAAAACTATGTGTTTGTTCTCTGGGGTACAATTTAAATACCCTGTAGGAGTGGCCTTGAGCATCTCTGGGGAGGAGTCATTGTTTGGCAGTTTTCTCAGAGGTGGAGTCTGGACTGAGGCAGCTCCCAGGGGAGGGGTCTTAGGATGGAACATCCTCCTGAACATTCTAGAATCTTTGTATATATGGATGCCAGGGGCTGGGGTGATGCTTCCATCCAAACAAGAACAACAGACACCAAGGAAATCTAGATAATCATAAGGATATGCTTTTGAAACTTGTATCTCAACAAATCGGAAAATCAAAAAGAAATCGGTAATTTTCTCAATAGATACCACTTACCAAAGTAAAATTAAGATCAGATAAACAATTTTAAAAGGCCTATAACCTCTATGGAAATAGAAGAAGTCATTAAAAGTCTCCCAACTAAAAAATGTCCAAAGCCAGATGATTTTAGCAGAGAAGTCTACCACACCTTTAAAAAAGATTTAACAATACTCCTGTTATAACATATTATTTTAACTAGGCAAGGATGTGTTACATTTGTTTATGCTTTAGAATTACTTTAACTGTGCAAAGGTGTATTAGGGTATACAATGACAGCCTATGCTGAAGAGGATGTGGAGTAAGGGGTACACTCATCCATTGCTGGTGGGAATGCAAACTTGTGCAACCACTTTGGAAATCAGTGTGGTGGGTTCTCAGGAAACTGGGACTCAACCTACCTTACGATCCAGCAATACCACTCTTGGGAATATACCCAAGAGATGCCCAATCATACTACAAAAGCATTTGTTCAACTATGTTCATAGCAGCATTATTTGTAATAGCCAGAACCTGGAAACAACCTAGATGTCCCTCAATGGAAGAATGGATAAAGAAAGTGTGGAATTTATACACATTAGAGTACTACTCAGCAGTAAAAAACAATGACATCTTGAATTTTGCATGCAAATGGATGGAAATAGAAAACACTATCCTGAGTGAGATAACCCAGACCCAAAATGATGAATATGGTATATACTCACTCATTAGTGGACTCTAGCCATAAACCAAGGACATTAAGCCTATAGTTCACAAGCCTAGAGAAGTCAAATAACAAGATGAACCCAAAGAAAAACATATATAGATCCTCCTGGAAATTGGGAAAAAAAATTACATTCTATTAAATTGGAAAATTTTAGAGAAATGGATTAATTTCTAGATGAATATGACCTACCAAAGTTAAACCAAGATGAAGTAATTTAACCATACCCATAACAACCAACAAGATTAAAAGCAATTAAAAATCTCCTAACTAAGGCCCAAAAAGGGTCACATTGATATCCCTGGGAAGGGGAGATCAAAGAGATCTCCTGGGTAAACTAGGAGGGGTGAACATGAGGGATTAGATTGGGCATATTGGGAGGTGGGACAAAGAGGGAGAATAATAAGAGACATCTTGATAGGGGGAGGTGGGGCATTTAGGGATCAGGGAGAAACCTGGTGCCAGGGAAACTCCCAGAAACCTACAAGGACGACCCCAGCTAAGACTCCTAGCAATAGTGGAAAGAGTGCCTAAACTTCCCATTTCCTGTAATCAGATTGGTGAGTATCCTAGTTGTCATCAGAGAGCCTCCATCCAGTAACTGATGGAAACAGATACAGAGATCCACAGCCAAGCACTGGTCAATCTCTGGGAATCCTGCTGAAGAATCTGAAGAATAGGGGAAAGAATTTTATGAGCCAGTGGGGGTCAAGGTCATCACAAGGAAACACACGGAAACAACTAATCTAGACTAGTAGGAGTTTACAGACTCTGGACTGAAAACTAGGGAGCTTGCATGGAACTGGCCTAGGCCCTCTACATATGTGTGACAGTCGTGTAGCCTGGTCTATTAATGGGACTCCTAGCAATAGGATCAGTGTTTGTCCCTAACACTTGGGCTGGTTTTTGGGAAACTATTCCTCATACGGGGTTGCTTTCCCAGCCTCAGTACAAAGGGAGGAGCTCAATACTACCTCAACTCAATAGACCACGGTTTGTTGAAACCCATGAGATGCCTGCACCTTTCTGAACAGAAACAAAGGAGGAATGGATGGGGGCAAAGGGAGGGAATGAAAAAGAGAGGAAGGAGGGAAAACTAAGGTCAGGCTGTAAAATAAATGAAAAAATAATAAAAAAAGAACAATCTACCAACTAAAAATACCCAAGACAAGAAAGATTAAGCATAGAATTACACCAGACTTTCAAAGAACTAATAACAATACTTAGTGAGTACTTCTATAAAATATAAAAGGAATAAAAACTTCCAATTTTTTTATAAAATCAGTACTTTGATGCCAAAACCAAATAAAGTCCCAACAACAACAAAAAAGAATTACAAGCCAATTATATGCCATGTTAAATACAGACCTAAAAACACTAAATATTTACAGACCAAATGGGACAAAACTTGAAAAACACCATTCAACATGATCAAGTTGGCTTCTCCCCAGGAATACAAGGTTCATTCCACACACATAAATAAACAAATATAACTCAGATCTGGAGAGATGGTTCAGTGGTTAAGAGAATTTACTGCTCTTCCAAAATGCCTGACTTCTGTTTTCAGTATTTACATTAGGTCTCTCACACTCACTTGTAACTCCAGCTCCAAGGGACGCTCTGGCTTCCTAGGGCGCCTGCACTCACAAGCACATACAGACACATATAAACATATGGTATATAATTAAAAATAATTTAAAAATAAAATAAGCAAATGTAATTTACCACATAAATGAACTCAACAACATTATCCACATGATGATTTTACTTGATGCAGAAAAAGCCTTGGACAAAATCCAACGTTCTTTCATGTTAAAAATCCTGAGGAAAGCCATGGAGAGAGTGAACATACCTCAAAATGATATATACAGCAAAATTGAGTCATCAGCATGATAAAGGGGGAAATTTTGAAGTATAGACATTAAAATCAGGAGCCAGACAAGTGTGCCTACTTTTGCTGCTCCTATTCAATATAGAGCTTGAAGTCCTAGCTAGAGAAATAAAAGAATTAAAAGAGATATAAATAAGAATGAAGAAATAAAAGTCCCTTATTTTCAAATGACAGTATTTTCTTATCCTTTCTTTTCTTGTTTTTTCTGGTTTTTTGAGACAGGGTTCCTCTGTGTAGGCTTAGCTGTCCTGGAACTTGCTTTGTAGACCAGGCTGGCATCAAACTCAGAGGTCCTCCTACCTCTGCCTCCTAAATGCTGGGATTAAAGGTGTGAACCACCACTGCCAGGCAATGATAAGATTCTAAACAAGAGACCCAAAAGATTCCACCAGAAACTCCTAGAGCTGGTTGTCATGGCATTTCAACTGTATTTTAATAAATAAAGACTACCTGAAGATCAGAGAGTAAAACAGTCCCTCTGGTTGGCCTTACAGACAAGGTTATGGTAACACACACCTTTAATCCCAGTAGCCACAATGACATGAACCTTTAATTCCAGTAACCACACTAGTTGTCATAGAAGCCAGGCGGGGCATGCCTTTTTTTTAATTAATTTATTTATTAAAGATTTCTGTCTCTTCCCCACCACCGCCTCCCATTTCTCTCCCTCTCCCCCAATCAAGTCCCCCTCCCTCATCAGCCCAAAGAGCTATCGGGGTTCCCTGCCCTGTGGGAAGTCCAAGGACCACCCACCTCCATCCAGGTCTAGCCCTAGAGAGGAATATAAAACGCGAGAAAATAGCTCTCAACAGTCTCATTCTGAGATTCCGGGAGGCAGGACCCCCATTTCAGATTGAGGTTGAGGTAAGAGCCAGTGACTAGATGTTTTGCTTTTTGAATCTTCAGGTTGAACACCAATATCTCTAACTTTTTATTAATCATGTTTCATTTGGCACCCATGTGGATTCCAACTCCATGCCTGCCAAGACTGGCTCAAAAGGTCCACAGCCAAAGGTCTCCCAACCCCATCCATCTGGCTTGATTTCACCTAGTAAATGTTTTTTGCCAAAAACTCCACCACAGCAGAGCTACCCCTTTGGTGGAACCCCTGTGTGGCAAAGCAGCGATTTCCCAGGTTCACACAGTTTTTTCCACCCTAGCCACTTTCACTGCTGTACAGTGAGTTAAACAGCTTCTAGTTTGTATTCCCAGCTTCTGGTTTGTGGGTTCCTTGACATTCTGGCCACCAAAAAAACTCTCTACTGATGTGGGATTTCCCTCTGTATGCTGTGATTACCATTAATGAATAAAGAAAACTGGCTTGACCTATAGGTAGGTGGGGAAAACTAAGCTGAATACTGGGAGAAAGAAGAGCAGGGTAAGGGTGATGACATGGAGCCGCCACTGGAGATTTACATGCTGAAACTCTGCCGGTAGGCCACGACCTCTTGGTGATATACAGATTAATAGAAATGGGTTAAATTAATATGTAAGAGTTAGCCGATAAGAAACTAGAGCTAATGGACCAACTAGTGATTTAAATAATTTAAATAAATTAAATAATATGGTTTCTGTGTGATTATTTTGGGTCTAAGCTAGCTGGGTGGCCAGGAAGAACAAGCGCCTCCCTCCTACTACACTCTTATGTTTACAGAATCAATTTAATGGCTCTTATTTTGACATACGTATTTGTTGAGTATTTAAGCAGGCACCAAGGCAGAACTCAGCAGGAACGTTCACAATGATGCTAGTCATGTCTCTTTGCCATGCACCTGCAACCGTTGCCACCTACTGGACAAAAAAGATTATTACACCTACAACAATTTATTGACATCTCATAAAAGAGGTAAGTTCATTTGATTAATAAATAAATCAACAAATTTGAAAGTTACATAATTGCAGACATTATCACCATCCAGGAATTTCATAACCTTTTTGCTTATACTATGAATGATGTTCTGCAAGGCTTATATGAATTTTCTGATGAACCCATTTATTTGATATTGGGACATAGCTTTGTTTTTCATGTTGTATCCTTAAAAAATGGTTTGATAACAGAGCCAAGAATGAGGCACTTTAAGAAATGATAGTCTTTAAAGACTAATAATGAATAGCTTGTAAGGTATATTTCTTATGACATGCCTCTCCAACAATGCAAATAATTCCAAATAGACCAAATTAGACCTAATAAAAGATGCCCACATTAATGCAGCACTCTGGGGTGGCACCGAGAAAGCATGGCGAGGGGGAAAGAGCAGGGGAGACCACACAAAACCCAAAGACCACAAGTTCCTTTACTGGGTGGCAGCGTAAATAGCCCGTGGGAGTGGTCCTGTTAAGGAGATGGTGAAAACGTGGGCCTCAGGCAATAAGGCTACCCAACACAACTGGCTTCAATTAGTTTCAGCAGTCCTGGAAGATGGGCCACAAATACTGTGGAAATGCTACTAGCGAGAAGAGGCAAAAATTTTAGAACAACAGGGAAGAGCAAAAGGATTTGAGGTTTCCCAAGATCAAATTCCTGGCAAGGGCACTTATGCGGACCCACAGGATCAAGCTCTTTATGATGAACACACCTTGTCCCTATGCCACACTGCAGCCTTAAATGCTTGGGACAAGATTCAAAAACCAGGAAAAAAATTGAATCATATACTAGGTTAAACAAGGCCAAAAAGAAAACTTTTTACAAAGATTAACTAAGGCTGTACAAATACAAATAACACATCCAGAAGCTAGATGAGTACTTATTAAATCTCTGGGTTTTGAAAATGCCAACTTAGAATGCAAAAATATGCATGGAGATGAGGCGGAGATGTGGCGGAGATGCGGCATAGAGACACGAACTTCTATTTTTTGATGGTTCAAGCTTGAAACAGTGAAGCCCACACTGAGAGCAGATCGTCCCACTACAATTAAACCAAGTAGGTTTATTGGGGGCTGGCCTACAGAGTAGTAGGCCATTTATTGGCGAGGTCCCTGACAAACAGGGTCCTGTCCCTGAAAACCCTCCTGAGTGGTGAGAGAGATCTTGGCCAGAGGTGGGACCCAAGAAATGGAGCGGGGGCATTCCCCAAACCCATTGACTCCCCGGTCAGTCTGCGAGGGCTGCTCCCCTCTGCTGGGGCTACTCCTCCTCTGCTGCAACATCTCTATCCCTGGCCCATCCCAGCTTGCGCCCAGGGGCTTCCTTCCTTCTCCATCCCTACCGCAGGGCCACGGGATCACCCACTTCAGCCTGTTTGGGGTACTGGGTCAGGTGCTCAGGGCAGAGGGCAGGGGGAATTTCTTTGTTTTGGTGGCTGGCCTGCAGAGTGGTAGGCCTTTTGTTGGTAAGATCCCTGGTGAATGGGGAGCCTGGTCCTGTTCCTGAAGACCCTTCTGAGTGGTGAGAGGGATCTTGGCCAGGAAACGGAGCGGGGCATTTTGTAAGCAGGGCCCCTGGCCAGCAGGGAAACCTGATCCTATTTTAGAAGACCCATTAGATAGCATCGGTAGGAGGAGATGGGCAAGCGCCAAGGCAAGAATTCACCCAACGATCTGAAAAACAACATGAAAACACCAGAACATAATGATCTTACAACAGAAGGATTTGGACACCCTAACACAGAAGTGGAAAAAAAATGACTTTATGAAAGCAATAGAGTCCCTTAAACAACATATAAAAAATGCCCTTATAGAAATGGATGAGAAGTATAACAAAAAGTTTGAAGAAATGAGTAAATACGTAAATGATACTCTGGGAAACCAAGAAAAAGCGATCAAACAGGTAATGGAAACAGTTCAAAAATTGAAAACTGAACTGGAAGCAAGGAAGAAAACACAAACTGAGGACTGACTGGATATGGAAAATCTAGGTCAACGAGCAGAGTCTACAGAAACAAGCATAATCAATAGAATACAAGAGATAGAAGAAAGAATCTCAGATTCTGAAGACATCATAGAGAAAAAAATATGCACTGATCAAAGAAAAGAGCAAAGCAAAATTCTCATCACAAAACAATCAGGAAATATGGGACACAATTAAAAGACCAAACCTAAGAATAATAGGGATAGAAGGAGAAGAGTCACAGCTCAATGAATCAGGAAATATTTTTAACAAAATTATGGAAGAAAACTTTCCCAACATAAAGATATTCCTTTGAATATTTAAAAAGCATACAGAGGGGAGGGGGAGGGAAATGGGAGGCAGTGGCTGGGAAGAGACAGAAATCTTTAATAAATAAATAAATTTAAAATAAATAAATAAATAATGTTAAAAAATAAAAAATAAAAAAAAGAATAAGAAAATTTAAAAAAAAAGCATACAGAACACCAAATAGACTGGATCAAAAAAAATCCCCTTGCCATATAATAATCAAACACAAAACATACAGATTAAAGAAAGAATATTAAGAAAATATAAATATAAAGAAAAGGTCAAGAAACTTATAAAGGTAAATGGATCAGACTTACACCTGACTTCTCTATGGAAATCATGAAAGACAGAAGGTCCTGGATAGATGTACTGCAGAAACTAAGAGACCATGGATGCAAGCCCAAACTACTATAACCAGCCAACCTATCATTCACTATCAATAGAGAAAACAAAACATTCCAGGATAAGAACAAACTCAAACAATACGTAGCCACAAATCCAGCCTTACAGAAAGTAATAGAAGGAAAATCCCAACGCAAGGAATCCAACATTGCCAACACTGCCCACAATAACTCAGGCATCTAGCGACCCTTCACCAGCACAACCCAAAGAAGGGAGACACAAAAACTCTACTACCAAAAACAATAAGAATAACCGGAGTAAACAACCACTGGTCATTAATATCACTAAATATTAATGGACTCAATTCACCTATAAAAAGGCACAGGCTAAGAGACTGGATACGAAAACAGGATCCAACATTCTGCTGTTTACAAGAAACACATCTCAACCACAAAGACAGGCATCTACTCAGAGTAAAGGGTTGGGAAAAGGTTTTTCAAGCAAATGGGCCTAAGAAACAAGCAGGCATGGCCATACTAATTTCTAACAAAAGTGACTTCAATCTAAAATCAATCAGAAGAGATGGACATTTGATACTCATAACAGGAACAATTCATCAGGATGAAGTCTCAATCCTGAATATCTACGCCCCTAATATAAAAGCACCCACTTATGTAAAAGAAATATTACTAGAACTCAAGGCAGACATCAAACCACACACACTAGTAGTAGGAGACTTCAACACACCTCTCTCACCAATGGACAGGTCAATCAGACAGAAACCTAATAGAGAATTAAGAGAATTATTGGAGGTAATAAAGCAAATGGACTTAACAGACATCTATAGAACATTCCACCCAAATAGGAAAGAATATACCTTCTCCTCTGCAGCTCATGGAACCTTCTCGAAAATTGAACACAAACTCAGTAACAAAGGAAACCTCCACAGATACAAAAAAATATCAGTGTCCACCTGTGTCTTATCAGATCAGCACGGATTAAAGTTAGAAGGCAACAACAATCCTACCTCCAGAAAGCCTACAAACTCATGGAAACTGAACACTCAACTACTGAACCACACCTGGGTCAAGGAAGAAATCAAGAAAGAAATTAAAGTCTTCCTTGAATTTAATGAAAATAAAGAGACAACATACTCAAACCTATGGGACACGATGAAAGCAGTGCTAAGAGGAAAGTTCATAGCACTAAGTACCCACTTAAAAAAAAAACAGAGAAAGCATACATTGGAGACTTAACAGCACACCTGAAAGCTCTAGAAAAAAAGAAGCAGACATGCCCAGGAGGAGTGGAAGACTAGAAATAATCAAACTGAGGGCTGAAATCAACAAAATAGAAACACAGAAAACAATCCAAAGAATCAATGAAACAAAAAGTTGGTTCTTGGAGAAAATCAACAAGATAGACAAACCCCTATCCAAACTAATCAAACAGCAGAGAGAGAACATGCAAATTATTAAGATCAGAAATGAAAAGGGGGACATAACCACAGACACAGAGGAAATACAGAGAATCATTAGATCTTACTACAAAAGCCTGTATGCCACAAAATTGGAAAATGTAAAGAAATGGACATTTTTTTTAGATAAGTACCATATACCAAAGTTAAACCAAGACCAGGTGAACGATCTAAATAGACCTGTTAGTCGCGAAGAATTAGAAGCTGTTATCAAAAACCTCCCATCGAAAAAAAGCCCAGGACCAGATGGTTTCAATGCAGAATTGTACCAGACCTTCCAAGAAGAACTAATACCTATACTCCTTAAGGTATTTCACAATATAGAAACAGAAGAGTCATTGCCAAATTCCTTTTATGAAGCTACAGTTACCCTGAAACCAAAACCACACAAAGACTTAACCAAGAAAGAGAATTACAGGCCAATCTCACTCATGAACATCGACGCAAAAATTCTCAATAAAATACTGTTTGAATCCAAAAACACATTAGAAAAATTATCCATTATGATCAAGTAGGCTTCATCCCAGAGATGCAGGGCTGGTTCAACATACGAAAATTTATCAATGTAATCCATCATATAAATAAACTGAAAGAACAAAACCATATGATCATTTCATTAGATGCTGAAAAAGCATTTGACAAAATTCAACACCCCTTTATGATAAAGGTCTTGGAGAGATAAGGGATACAAGGGTCATACTAAAATATAATAAAAGCTATTTACAGCAAACCGACAGCTAACATTAAATTAAAAAGAGAGAAACTCAAAGCCATCCCACTAAAATCAGGAACACGACAAGGATGTCCACTCTCTCCATACCTCTTCAATATAGTGCTTGAAGTTTTAGCAATAGCAATAAGACAACATAAGGGGATCAAGGGGATTTGTATTGGAAAGGAAGAAGTTAAGCTTTCGTTATTTGCAGATGATATGATAGTATACATAAGCGACCCCAAAAACTCTACCCAAGAACTCCTACAGCTGATAAACACCTTTGGTAATGTGGCAGGATACAAGATCAACTCCAAAAAATCAGTTGCCTTCCTATACACTAAGGATAAAGTAACAGAGACGGAAATCAGAGAAGCATCACCTTTCACGATAGCCACAAATAGCATAAAATATCTTGGGGTAACTCTGACCAAGGAAGTAAAGGATCTATTTGACAAGAACTTTAAGTCATTGAAGAAAGAAATTGAAGAGGACACCAGAAAATGGAAGGATCTCCCTTGCTCTTGGATTGGGAGGATCAACATAGTAAAAATGGCAATTCTACCAAAAGCAATCTATAGATTCAATGCAATCCCCATCAAAATCCCATCAAAATTCTTCACAGATCTCAAGAAGACAATAATCAACTTTATATGGAAAAACAAAAAACCCAGAATAGCCAAAACAATCTTATACAATAAAGGATCGTCTGGAGGCATTACCATCCCTGACTTCAAACTCTATTACAGAGCTACAGTTTTATTGGCATAAAAACAAAGAAGTCGACCAATGGAATCAAATAGAAGACCCTGACTTTAACCCACAAACCTATGAACACCTGATTTTCGATAAGGAGCTAAAAGTATACAATGGAAAAAATAGAGCATCTTCAACAATGTGTGCTGGCAAAACTGGATGTCAATCTGAAAAGAATAAAAATAGATCCATATCTATCACCATGCACAAAACTCAAGTCCAAATGGATTAAAGACCTCAATATCAGTCCGAACACACTGAACCTGATAGAAGAGAAAGTGGGAAGTACTCTGCAACACATGGGTACAGGAGACCACTTCCTACGTATAACCTCAGCAGCACAGACATTAAGGGCCTCATTGAATAAATGGGACGTACTGAAACTGAGAAGCTTCTGTAAAGCAAAGGACACTGTCACTAAGACAAAAAGGCAACCCACTGACTGGGAGAAGATCTTCACCAACCCGCAACTGACAAAGGTCTGATCTCCAAAATATATAAAGAACTCAAGAAACTAGACCGTAAAAGGCTAATCAACCCAATTATAAAATGGGGCACTGAGCTGAACAGAGAATTCTCAACAGAAGAACTTCAAATGGCCAAAAGACACTTAAGGTCATGCTCAACTTCCTTAGTGATCAGGGAAATTCAAATCAAGACAACTTTGAGATACCATCTTACACCTGTCAGAATGGCTAAAATCAAAAACACCAATGATAGCCTTTGCTGGAGAGGTTGTGGAGAAAGGGGTACACTCATCCATTGCTGGTGGGAATGGAAACTTGTGCAATCACTTTGGAAAGCAGTGTGGCGGTTTCTCAGGAAACTCGGCATCAACTTACCCCTGGACCCAGCAATACCACTCTTGGGAATATACCCAAGAGATGCCCAATCATACAACAAAAGTATATGCTCAACTATGTTCATAGCAGCATTGTTTGTAATAGCCAGAACCTGGAAACAACCTAGATGCCCTTCAATGGAACAATGGATGAAGAAAGTATGGAATATATACATATTAGAGTACTACTCAGCAGTAAAAAACAAGGACTTCTTGAATTTTGCATGCAAATGGATGGAAATAGAAAACATTATCCTGAGTGAGGTAAGCCAGATCCAAAAAGAGGAACATGGGATGTACTCACTCATAATTGGTTTCTAGCCATAAATAAAGGACATTGAGCCTATAATTAGGGATCCTAGAGAAGCTAAATAAGAAGGAGAACCCAAAGAAAAACATATAGGCATCCTCCTGAATATTAACCTTCATCAGGCAATGAAAGGAGACAGAGATAGAGACCCACATTGGAGCACCGGACAGAAACCTCAAGGTCCAAATCAGGAGCAGAAGGAGAGAGAGCATGAGCAAGGAACTTAGGACCGCGAGGGGTGCACCCACACACTGAGACAATGGGGATGTTCTATTGGGAACTCACCAAAGCCAGCTGGCCTGGGTCTGAAAAAGCATGGGATAAAACCAGACTTGCTGAACATCGCGGACAATGAGGACTACTGAGAACTCAAGAACAATGGTAATGGATTTTTGATCCTACTGCACATACTGGCTTTGTGGGAGCCTAGGCAGTTTGGATGTTCACCTTACTAGATCTGGATTGAGGTGGTTGGTCCTTGGACTTCCCACAGGGCAGGGAACCCTGATTGTTCTTTGGGCTGACGAGGGAGGGGGACTTGATTGAAGGAGGGGGAGGGAAATAGGAGGTGGTGGAGGGGAAGAAACAGAAATCTTTAATAAATAAATAAATAAGCCGGGCAGTGGTGGCACACGCCTTTAATCCCAGCACTCGGGAGTCAGAGGTAGGCCGATCTCTGTGAGTTCGAGACCAGCCTGGTCTACAAGAGCTAGTTCCAAGACAGGCTCCAAAACCACAGAGAAACCCTGTCTCAAATAAATAAATAAATAAATAAATAAATAAATAAATAAATAAATAAATAAAATACCAAAGTTTTAATTGTGGTAGACTAGGACATGTAAGAAGGGATTGCAGACAAGGCACTCGTAGGAATAATGTCTCTTCTGGGAAATGAAAAAAGAAAATAAAAGGTCTGGATTATGTAGAAGATGTGGCAAAGGCTGATATTGGACCAATGAATACAGATAAGCAAAACACGAACAAGGCAACCCAGGAACATTGAGAAACTCCTTAGGCGGACCTCTCTCAGGCCCCCAGGTCAAACGTGGTCCAGTCATTCCCAGTCACTGTGGAGGGCAAGTCAAATCTCACCAGGAAAATTAAAAAAGTAATAAGATCAATGAGGACTACTGAGAACTCAAGAACAATGGCAATGGGTTTTTGATCCTACTGCACGTACTGGCTTTTGGGGAGCCTAGGCAGTTTGGATGCCTACCTTACTAAACCTGGATGGAGGTGGGCGGTCCTTGGACTTCCCACAGGTCAGGGAACCCTGTTTGCTCTTCGAGCTGATGAGGGAGAGGGACTTGATCGGGGGAGGGGGAGGGAAATGGGAAGCGGTTGCGGGGAGGAGGCAGAAATCCTTAATAAATAAATAAATTAAAAAAAGAAAAAAAAAGAAAATTAAAAAACATCAGTGCCTGCAGGAAAAAACAACAACAAAAAAAATACTGTTCTGAATGATGGCTTAAATGTGGAGGATGAATCAAAAATCCCAATAGGAAATAGGAAACATATATTTTGGTATATTTCTATAAATGATCAAAGACCAAAGCTAAGAGTACATATAAATAACATTGTAATTGAGGGATTACTGGATACAGGTGCCGATGTGACTATTATTACTCCAGAATCTTGGCATCCAAATTGATCTCTTTAAGAGGCAGATGTTCAATTCCTAGGAATTGGAATCCTATCTCAAGTGAAACAAAGCACAAGATGGGTTGAAGGCATAGGGCCAGAGGACAGAGAGGAAGGCTGAGGCCAATGTGGCTAGTATTGCAGTGAATTTACATGCTTCAAGAATGTAATATCCAGATTAACATTTCTTCAGTACCAAAAACTGATGTTTTTGGGAAGAATATTATAAAGTACAATTAAAAAAAAGGTCACCAGCCATTCAGTCTGTACAAGAATACAAAACAACTAGCAAACCTTCACAGATACCAACAGTCCTACCTTTAAAATGGTTAACTGATAAATTAATATGGGTTAAACAATGATATTTAACAGAAGAGAAACTGCAGGCTTTAGAATAGCTGGTATAGGAGCAACTAGATAGATGCTCACCATATTGAAGCATCAACCAGCCCTTGGAATTCTCCTGTATTTACTATTAAAAAGAAATCTGAAAAATCGAGAATGGAGACAGATTTAAGAGCTGTCAACAAGGTAATTCAACATATGGGCCCTCTATAATCTGAAACTACTTTACCTTCCTTATTACCTAAAAGATGGCCTCTTATAATTATTGATTAAAAGATAGTAAGAAAATTTTGCCTTCCTTGTGCCTACTTATCATAATTCCCAGCCTACTAAGAGATATCAATGGACCGTTTTCCAACAAAGAATGATCAATAGTTCCACCCTGTGCCAATACTTTGTAAGTCAGCCATTGGAAATATGTAATCAATTTCCTAAATCAACAATTTACCATTACATGGATGACATTTTGTTAACTGATTCAAAAGTAGATGTATCCAAAAGAATGTTTGAAGACAAAAGTTTTACCTAAATGGGGATTACAAATTGCTCCTGAAAAAATACAAAGAAGACAGTCTGTCAATTACCTAGATTATAAAATAGGTTTACAGAAAATTAGAATGCAAAAGGCACAAATTAGGAGAGCCTGATTGTGAAATCTTAATGACTTTCAAATATTGCTAGGAGATCAAATATTGCTAGGAGATATTTCCAGTCTATGGCCTACTGTTGGGATAACACCTGATCTAATAATTCATTTAAACAAACCTCAGATGGGGACAAAGACTTAAATAGTCCCAGGGAATTAACAGCTAAAGTAAAGAAAGAATTAATTATTGTTGAAGAGAAATTACAGAAGGCACAGGTGGATCAGGTGGATCCAAATCTTAATTGTATTCTAATCATATTGCCTTCCAGAATTTCTCCTACAGGAATTTTAATGCAGAGGGAAGATATTATCTTAGAATAAATTTTTTAACCACATAAACCAAGTAAAAAGTTAAAAACTTATATGGAAAACCATTACCAACACCATTACCTGCAAGGAGTGAATTAATTATAAAAGGAAAATTAAAACTTCATCAACTAGCAGGACTAGACCCAGCAGAGATTATAGTGCCTTTTATACTGATGAAATTTTAAAATTATGGGAAGACAATGAACCCTGGCAAAGAATGTGTGCTAATTTTTTAGTAGAAATTAATAACAATTATCCCCATAGCAATAGAATTAACCTTATAAAGAGAATTACTTGGATTCTTTCCCGCATTGTATGTGACTCACCAATACCTGGAGCCCATACTATACTGATGTCCATCTATACTGATGCAAATAAATCAGGAAAGGCAGGTTACACATCAGAATATTTAAGTAAAGTGGAACAAAGTCCTTATAATTCTGCCCAAAAGTCAGAATTATATGCTATTTTCATGGTACTAAGGAATTTTAAAGAACTTCTCAATATAGTCACTGATTTATAATATACAGAGAGTTGTCTTACATATTGAAACTGCTAAATTTATACCAGATGATACAGAATTCACTTCATTTTTCATTCAAGTCCAATAGGTTTTGTCCCATATATTTAATACATAGTAGATCCCATACAGTTCTGCCAGGTCCTCTAGCACATGGTAATGCTGAAATTGATCGATTATTTATTGGAAATGTGCTGAAGGCCTCAGAATATCATAAAAAAAAATCTTTTAAATAGCAAAGTTTTTTGAAAAAAAAAAGAGTTTTCTATTATATGGGAACAAGTTAATGAAATTATAAAGAGCTGTCCTATTTGCTCTTTCTATAATCGAACACCATTACCTGCAAGGAGTGACCCAAAGGACACTCAGAGGAATAAATCTGGCAGATGGACTATTCCACTTTATAGAATTTGGAAAATTAAAATATGCACACACCGTACCATTGACACTTATTCAGATTTTCAATGGGCAACTGCTTTCAGCTCAGAAAAGGCTGATTCAGCAATCACACATTTATTGGAAGTTATGGCCATCATGGGTATACCTGCACAAATAAAGACATAATGGTCCAGCATATGTGTCTAAGAAAATAAAACAGTTTTTTGCTTAATATAAAACATATTACAGGTATGCCAAATTACCCTATAGGTCAGGCAGTTATTGAAAGACCAAATCAAACTATAAAGGATACGTTAAACAAGCAGAAAAGGATGGAAAACACCCCCAGAAATAGACTGCATAATGCTTTATTAACCTTGAATTTTCTTAATGCTAATGAGAAAGGAACAACAGCAGCAGAGAGACATTGGATAATAGAAAAAACTTCTGACTTAAATCAGCCAGTGTATTTCAAAGATGTGTTGGCTTCAAAATGAAGCAAGATGTGCTACATTGAGGAAGAGGTTTCACTCATTTCCACAGGAAAAGAAAAGCTATGCATACCATTAAAATTAATGAAGATGCAGTTTGAAAAAGAGAAACCTCTTAGAACAGAGAAATGAGTTCTCTTCCACAGAGGTGACAATCATATAGGTGGTAATGAAACCTCATAAAGGTTGGGGCAGGGTTCTGTTCTTGTCTTTACAGGAAAATACTCATCTTCAAAAAGTCAAGCGTCCTTGGACATTTATATGCCTAAAGAAGAAAATATGGTTATCCAGAAAGAATCACCAAGCAAAGAGAAATCTGACTTATGGCACCATATCCTCTACATGGGAAAACTTCATTGCCTGGACACACACAACACACTTTTCAGAATAATAAAAACACAAATCACTGAAAAATCAAAGCTGGGTTTGGCTATCCTTCTCTAAATCCAAGCATGTTGTTAAAAGAAAAATTCAGAGTTTGTCTCATATCAGGAATCATCTGGTATGGGACAGAAAGAAGAATTTAGAAAAAAATTTATTTTTCTCCTATACCTATTTTTGTCTCCATCATACCCAGAAAATGAGGCCACCAACCAGCAAGTGGAACTTCGTGTAACATGAAGAGCCTGCTTGTTGGGGTTTCTGTCCCACCTGGTACCCCACAGCTGGCAAGTCCCAAAGAAAATCACACAGAGGTCTCCATAAGATTATAAACTGATTGGCCCATTAGCTCAGGCTTCTTGCTAACTCTTATAAGTTGTATTAACCCATTATTCTTATATATGTTAGCCACATGACTTGGTACCTTTCTCAGTGGGACAGATCACATCCTGCTTCTTCAGTCATCTGGGCAGGAGTCGGGGGGAATGGGCTTCCTTCTTCCCAGCATTCTCCTGTTCTATTTCCTCTCTGGTTTACCCACATATACTTCCTGACTGGCCAATCAGCATTTACTTAAAACATGATTGACAGAATACAGACAATTATCCCGCACCAACTTCGTGAAATTAAAAGGCTTCTGTGCTGCAAAGGAAATTCCTAATCAACTGAAGAGGTTGATCACTGAAAAGGAAAAATCACTGCCAGCTACACATCTGACAGAGGGTTAGTGTAGAGAACATAAAAATAACTCAAAAAAATAAACATCCAGAATACAACTTAAAATTGAGCTACAGAACTGAGCAGAAGTTCTCAAAAAAAGATACAAATGGCTAAGTAATAGTGTTTAAATGTCCACCATTCTTAGCAATCAGGGAAATGTAAATTAAACCTACTTTGAGATTCTACCCCAGTCAGAATGGCTAAGATTAACAAATGACAACATGTGCTGACAAGAATGTGGGGATAGGGAAATGTCATGCACCTTTGGTGGTAGTAAATCAGCATGGCAGTTTCTCAAAACACTAGTGATGTATCTACTGTGTGAACCAGCCATCATATGCCCAAAGGATTCTTTATCCTACTACAGAAAACCTTTTTTGTTCATTGCTGCTCAGGTGTCTATCAACTGAAAAATAGATAATGAAAATTTGGTCTCTACACACAATGCAACTTTATTTATGGAAAATAACATGAAATTGTGAAAATTTCAGGTAAATTGATAAAACCGTATCTGAGTTGTGGTTTCTTTTAACTTTTCATTTCATTAATGTTTATTAGTAAACATTAAAATTTACAGGTTTTTCAAGTATCACAAATATATCCTTCTCAGTAATATCACCATTTAATATAAAACAATTTTTAATTAAACTATATAACCAAGGTAACAATGCCTGAAATTTGTAAACATGATGTTTTCTAAGACAGAAAATATTCTTGTTTTTGCCAGGCAATGGTGGCACATGCCTTTAATTCCAGCACTAGGGAGGCAGAGGCAGGTGGATCTCTGTGAGTTTAAGGCCAGCCTGGTCTACAAAAGCTAGTTCCAGGATAGGCTCCAAAGCTACAGAGAAACTCTGTCTCTCAAAAAAAAAAATATTGTTTTCAAAATGGAATCCTCTTTTTCTGTTTTTTTTTTTAACCTTATTTTTTCTTTTTCTTGAGTTAGGGTTTCTATTGCTGTGAAGAGGCACCATGACCATGGCAACTCTTATAAAGGGAAACATTTAATTAAGATGGCATCTTACAATTTCAGAGGTTTAGTCTGTTATCATCTAGGCAGACATGGCAGCATGCAGACAGACATGGTCTGATCTTGGACATGGTCATCTTGATATGAAGGGAATAGGAAGTTAT
This sequence comes from Microtus oregoni, assembly GCF_018167655.1. Classification (NCBI taxonomy): domain Eukaryota; kingdom Metazoa; phylum Chordata; class Mammalia; order Rodentia; family Cricetidae; genus Microtus; species Microtus oregoni. Next base: position 3,065,971 of record NW_024543874.1, read on the forward strand.
CTGAGACAACTGGGTGTGGTTTGAGTATTTATGAGACCTCAAAGTCTGCCTCCACAGTGGCATACTTCCTCCAACAAAGCCACACCTCCTACCAGTGCCATTTCCTTTGGGGGCCATTTTCTTTCAAACCGCCACCAACTGGCAAACATGATACTAAGTGAAGTAACTGTAGAAGCCAAGAAACTTAGGAAGGGGCCACTGAAGGGTAGGAAGTTCTTAATAGGAGGAAAATAGTAAAATATAAGTGATATGAAGGGGAAAAGTGGAATAATGAGGAAATTTAAAGAGCTATAAGGAAGAGGTAGATGAGGATAAGAAAATGTGGAATAATGTAAAGGTGTTTGAAAAGGCCATGTTTACCTGTTATTTCATAGGCTTCTTAAATTTATATAATACACATAGACACATATTTATACAAATATATTAACTGGTCTACACAGGAGATAATACTCTTCCTTGAAGATATAAGATACTAACAGAATAGCAGTATGAAGTGTAGGATATCTCAAGTTGTAAGTCATGGGAGTGTCATAGAGATGATAAAAATATATAGGTATTGTCTTTGCCCTTGGGTGCCCACCAGAACTTGGTAAGCTGCTATTGTCAAATTTACAACACATCTTAATTGCAAAACATGAAGAAACCAAGTTGGTACTAACCAAGAAGCTTTCTTCTTGCTGGCTAGCTCTCACAGTACTGGAAGGTGCTATGTAGATTGCTATGTAGGGGAAAATATCATCAAAAGTCTTACCCAGCTGTGAGCACTGTAAACTACAATAATGACCAGAATGGAAAGATAAGCCCATAGGTGAAATAGTGATATGAATGTTATGGAGCAATCGTCTGCTTTCTAGTTGGTTTGAAGGTCTGCTGCACAGAATGAAAGGAATAACTAGAGCAGCCGGGCGGTAGTGGTGCACGCCTTTAATCCCAGCACTCGGGAGGCAGAGGCAGGCTGATTACTGTGAGTTCGAGGCCAGCCTGGTCTACAAGAGCTAGTTCCAGGACAGGAACCAAAAGCTATGGAGAAACCCTGTCTCAAAAATCAAAAGAAAAAAAAGAAAAGAAAAAAAAGGAATAACTAATCAAATAAATCTGGCAAAAAAAACCTCAGTCACAGAGCTCATTAAGTTCCAGGGGGTGAACCTATTACTATTTTGATAAATGGACACAGTATCAAACTGCCCTCTAAATTCATATCTCTATACTCAAAGATTAATGCAGTTCTCAGACCTCATCAGAGAAGTTTCCTTGTGCAGTGGACAGAGGTGAACACAAAAACACACAAAGGATGTATGTGGACAACTGTCTGTAGAACATTGAGTCATAAATGGGACATATGTATTATACCTTCTCCATGGCTCAGGGATCATTACAGAAGAGGGGATTAAGAACTGCAAAGGCTGTAAAAGTCACATTTCAAAGAGAACCAGGGCTAAACAGCTATCTTCTGGACAAGATGGGACCACTGCACACATGAATTCACAGACACTCCGATTTCCTGGAGAAGTTAAAATGTAGTCAACATTCCAGCATGCCAAAAACGGAGGAGGTATTTACAGCTCATGTCTTCTGGGAAGGGAGAATCGGTTTTCTTTAAGGATGTGGTTGGTCTCTAGTAGGTTGGCCATGTCTAAGTGGATGACCCCACACTTATGAGTAAATAGACAGTCCTATTTGGACTCAGTGATTTTAAGAAAAAGGGAGTAGGAATATGGGAAGGGGAAGGAGTTAATATGATCAAAATATATTAAATGAATATATAAAAATCTCAATTAAAATATTTTAACATAAAATAAATAAACTTAAGGCTGGGGAGATGGCTCAATTATTTAAGTGCTTGAAAGCATGAGAACCTGAGTTCAGTGCCCAGAACCCACATAAGAAGCCAGACATAGTACACATTTGTAATTCCACTGCTACGAAGGTAGAGACAGGCAGACCCAGCTGACCTAGCCTACATAGGTGATCTCCAAGGCATGAGGGACCCTCTCTCAAAATACAGTTAGCAGCATTCATAAAGAATGAAATCCAAGGTTGTCATCTGGTCTTCACACACATCTGCATAAAAGTGAACACAACCTCCCCAAAACATGCACGCGCACACACACACCCCAAAAACTAAATTTAAAAATTTTAAAGCAGTAAATTAGTGAAATGTAAGGAGGGTATAACCTACTCCAGAAAGAATTCTATGACACTACTCCTCCATAGAGAAAGTGCCCCTTCTTTATAATCCCAGAAAGCCCAGAGCTATCTCTAGATATCTCTATACTGCATTATCAAGATCTCTTTAAACATCAAAATTTTTCAAACTGTGGGCCATATAAGAACCATGGTTTTTTATTGTTTTTGTAGATTTTGGGGAAGGGGGGTATTTTGTTTTGTTGTTGTTGTTATTGTTTGAGACAGTTTCTCTGTAGCTTTGGAGCCTGTCCTGGAACTAGCTCTTATAGACCAGGCTGGCCTCGAACTCACAGAGATCCACCTTCCTCTGCCTCCCGACTGCTGGGATTAAAGGCATGCACCATTATCCCACAGAACCATGCTTTTTTTTTTGGTTTTTTGTTTTTGTTTGTTTGTTTGGATTTTTTGAGACAGGGTTTCTCTGTAGCTTTTGGTTCCTGTCCTGGAACTAGCTCTTGTAGACCAGGCTGGCCTCGAACTCACAGAAACCCGCCTGCCTCTGCCTCCCGAGTGCAGGGATTAAAGGCATGCATCACCACCCCCGCCCCCACAGAACCATATGCGGCCAGAACTGGATACAAAACAGATACTAAGTATCCTTTGTTTCTAAAAGCATCAGTCTTCATTACTACCAACTAGCATACAAGAATCAATAAAGGACTTGCTCTAATGCCATAATGATTTCATTTCAGTAAGTCCAAACAGAAACCCCTTCCTTAACAATGCCATGTTAGGCAAAATTTCAAAGAGTATGAGTGATTTTCAGGCATAACCAAAACTTTATTTTTTACAACCCAAACACACAGACCCAATCCAACTAGTTCCAGAACACTTACACATACATTTTTTTTTTGTCTACTAAGCAAACAGAACAAAGTTTTTAAGGGGACATGTACAGAAACAATAGAAGACTACATGTCAGTCAAGTGTTGGCGTCACCATTTCTTGTCTTTCTTTATATCTATCTAAGCTCTCCACCTTTGACTCATCTTCTTTGTTATGTGGAATATACTCAATCTCTTTTTCTGGGTTTGGAAGTGATTTCCCCTTTGGAAGCAAGAAACATTCAGCATTCAAAACTTGCTCAGCAGTCATTGAACTTCTTAAATATATCAAGCTACAGAGGAGGGATTTGACATTATCATCCTGAAAGGAAAAAGAAACATTTTTTAAAAAAAAATAATCAAAATCAAAAGTAATGGTAAAAAGAGGAACAAATCTGTAATGATAGAGGATCCAATTTTTAAAACCTCTTTTAGTTACTGAGAGAGGCTAACAGTAGTTTTCTATTTAGATTTTTAGAGATTCTTTCTAAGTTCAGCTACATTTCATTGGAAATAGATATCTCCAGTGATAAGGAAAACAGAATTTATCTGCCAGGGAAAATGCAAAAGCAAAGAATCACAGCTAAAATAAAATGAGTAAAATTTGAATGAAATTTTCTTTCTTAGGACCGTGAGGGGTGCACCCACACACTGAGACAATGGAGATGTTCCATCGGGAACTCACCAAGGCCAGCTGGCCTGGATCTGAAAAAGCCTGGGATAAAACCGGACTCTCTGAACATAGCGGACAATGAGGACTACTGAGAACTCAAGAACAATGGCACTGGGTTTTTTTTTTTAATTTATTTATTTATTAAGGATTTCTGCCTCCTCCCCGCAACCGCTTCCCATTTCCCTCCCCCTCCCCCGATCAAGTTCCCCTCCCTCATCTGCTCGTAGAGCAATCAGGGTTCCCTGACCTGTGGGAAGCCCAAGGACCGCCCACCTCTATCCAGGTCTCCTAAGGTGAGCATCCAAACTGCCTAGGCTCCCACAAAGCCAGTACGTGCAGTAGGATCAAAAACCCATTGCCATTGTTCTTGAGTTCTCAGTATTTCTCATTGTCCGCTATGTTCAGCTAGTCCGGATTTATCCCATGCTTTTTCAGACCTAGGCCAGCTGGCCTTGGTGAGTTCCCGATAGAACATCCCCATTGTCTCAGTGTGTGGGTGCACCCCTCTCGGTCCTGAGTTCCTTGCTCGTGCTCTCTCTCCTTCTGCTCCTGATTTGGACCTTGAGATTTCTGTCCAGTGGAGCTAACATGTAGAAATGTCAACTGTGAGCACCAGAATTTGCTCTTGGGAAGAAGAGCAAGGATGGCCTGAATCAAGCGACATCACTGACCAAGGTAGAACCGCTACCATTTTAATCCATTCTCCACACACAGACAATCCCAATTTTATTAACGCCACAATTTAGACAGTTTCCTTCAGCTACTTTCAGTGCATCTGATCAATGAAAAATATGGTGCCAAAGAGTAGAGAAAAACCTACTATGAGGACTTAAAAAATAATTCTAGTAGGCAATGGTGGTGCACACCTTTAATCCCAGCACTTGGAAGGCAGAGACAGGCGGATCTCTGTGAGTTGGAGGACAGCCTAGTCTACAGAGTTAGTTCTAGGATAACCAAGGCTACTCAAAGGAACCCTGTCTCAAAACATGGGCATGGTGGGAGGCAGAAGCAGGCAGATTTCTTTGACTTTGAGGTCAGCCTTGTCTACATAGTGAGTTCCAGGAAAGCCAGGGCTACATAGTGAGATCCTGTGTCAGAAAAAATAAAAAAATAAAAATAATTCTAAACTCTGCATGGCAGGCTTCAGTGCTTAAAAGCAACATTTAACTAATGTCGGCACCAGCTCTTTATAGCTGTCACGCATCGTCACCGCTCAGTGAGAGGAGTTTCAGCAATGTGCTCATCAGAAAGAAATTCTGAAAGCAGTCAATTATTCACACCCACAAAGGGTAGGCTTAGGACAGCATTGATGGCTCAAGATGCTGCCATGCTCAAAACCTGAGTTAATACCCAAAAGTCACATACATGCTGAAAGCCAAGAACCAACTCCACACGCATAGTGACACACACAGACTCACATACCCACACATGTGCATAGATACACCAAATAATAAGTGCAAAATAAAATACAAAAAGCAAGAAAGTGGGCCAATGGGATGGCTTCGCAGGTAAAGGGGCTTTGTCGAGCCTGCTAACCTGAACTCAATTCCCTAGTCCCACAAAAAGGAGAGAAGTGACTCGTTTAGGCTATTCACTGACATACACACACATGCACCTACAATACATAAGGATGCACACAAATAGTTAAATAAATGTAACAAAAATGTGTTTCAATCAAATGGCCTTTTCATAAGCTATCAAGTATTCACACAGACACATAAGATCGCAAAAAAATAAAAGTATCCAGAAGGCTGTGGAGAAGAAGGAGTCCTTGTGCAGCATTGGCAACAATTGAAATTAATATAGCTATTATGGAAAACAGTACAGAGAGTCCTCAGCAAGCCCAAACAGAATAATTATATGACTTGGTGTTTTAGTTAGGGTTTCTATTTCTGTGAAGAGAAAGCATGACCATGGCAGCTCTTATAAAGGAAAGCATTTATTTGGGGCCGGCTCACAGTTCAAAGGTTTAGTCCATTGTCATCATGTGAGAAACACGTTGACTGGGAGTATGGTGGTGTTCAGGTAGACATGGTGCTGGAGAATTCTACATCTTAATCCAAAAGCAACAGGAGGTAAACTGTGTTACTTGGTGTAGCTTGAACATATATGGGTCCTCAAACCCGCCTCCACAGTGACACACTTCCTCCAATAAGGCCATCCTTACTCCAACAAGGCCACACCTCCTAATAGTGCCACCTTCCTGTGGGGGCCATTTTATTTCAGACCACCACACTTAATAATCACAATACTAAATATATAGCGGTAGGATTTAAAATCACTATAACATTAAGGTCATGCTCAACTTCCTTAGTGATCAGGGAAATGCAAATCAAGACAACTTTAAGATACCATCTTACACCTGTCAGAATGGCTAAAATCAAAAACACCAATGATAACCTTTGCTGGAGAGGTTGTGGAGAAAGGGGTACACTCATCCATTGCTGGTGGGAATGGAAACTTGTGCAACCACTTTGGAAAGCAGTGTGGTGGTTTCTCAGGAAATTCGGGATCAACTTACCCCTGGACCCAGCAATGCCACTCTTGGGAATATACCCAAGAGAGGCCTTATCATACAACAAAAGTATATGCTCTACTATGTTCATAGCAGCATTATTTGTAATAGCCAGAACCTGGAAACAACCTAGATGCCCTTCAATGAAACAATGGATGAAGAAAGTATGGAATATATACATATTAGAGTACTACTCAGCAGTAAAAAACAAGGACTTCTTGAATTTTGCATGCAAATGGATGGAAATAGAAAACATTATCCTGAGTGAGGTAAGCCAGATCCAAAAAGAGGAACATGGGATGTACTCACTCATATTTGGTTTCTAGCCATAAACAAAGGACATTGAGCCTATAATTAGTGATCCTAGAGAAGCTAAATAAGGAGAACCCAAAGAAAAACATATAGGTATCCTCCTGAATATTAACCTTCATCAGGCGATGAAAGGAGACAGAGACCCACATTGGAGCACCGGACAGAAATCTCAAGGTCCAAATCAGGAGCAGAAGGAGAGAGAGCATGAGCAGGGAACTCAGGACCGCGAGGGGTGCACCCACACACTGAGACAATGAGGATGTTCTATCAGGAACTCACCAAGGCCAGCTGGCCTGGATCTGAAAAAGCATGGGATAAAACCGGACTTGCTGAACATAGCAGACAATGAGGACTACTGAGAACTCAAGAACAATGGCACTGGGTTTTTGATCCTACTGCACGCACTGGCTTTGTGGGAGCCTAGGCAGTTTGGATGCTCACCTTACTAGACCTGGATGGTGGTGGGGGTTCCTTGGACTTCCCACAGGACAGGGAACCCTGATTGCTCTTTGGGCTGACGAGGGAGGGGGACTTGTTTGGGGGAAGGGGAGGGAAACGGGTGGCGGTGGGGGGGAAGAGACAGAAATCTTTAATAAATAAATAAATTAAAAAAAATAAAATCACTATGACAGGTGAAATATAAAAAAAAATCTTTCTTTAATGGGACAGTGGTTGGAGTTTCATATGAAAATTTCACCTCTCTACTACCCAACATTTTACGGGAGACCCAACCACTTAGGAAGGAAAAATTAAAAAAAAATTTAAAGAACTGAAAGAAGTAAACCCATCTCTATTTTAATGGTACACATGTAAGTTAAAGCATTAAGATATCCATTAAAAATCATCTGAATAGTTAAGAATAGTTAAACAAAATAGTTGCAAAGCGTATACTCTGAAGACAAGATATAGCTGAAGGAAATCAAAGGTTTCAGTAAACAGAAAACATTCAATGTTTAATGGACCAGAAAATAACACCGATAAGGAGGGACAGAGTGAAAACAGTCCTTATTAGATAAACCAACTTCTTTGTAGACATTGACAAACTACCGCTGAACTTTATGGATCAGAATAATAATCCTGACTCTTTAAAAAAAACAAAGTGTAAAAATTCTTATTTCCCAATTTTGAATCACTATAGCAATAATCAAGACAACATGATACTGGCAAATGAACAGACACAGTTACTCTGTCCATGACTGCTGATGGTTAGACTTGTATTTTAGCAATACAAAAGTCTAACACTCTCATTGATATTAGACATCCTCAGTGATCTGTACTCTAAATCAGCATGTAATCACTAAATCAGCTTGATCAAGAAAATCAAACAATATTCTTCAGTGCACAGTATGCAAAGCTGTAAATTCTGCAGGTAATGTGGACCATATGCATTTTAAACTTACAATGGGTTTATAAGGATATAATCATAAATGAGGAGCATCTGTAAGACAGTGGAAAAGAAATCAGAGTCTAGAAAGAAACAGAACTATCATCTACTGGTTCTGACAAGGATGACATGGTCATTTAATTTTTACAAAAGTCTTTTCCACAAATTATATCAGGACAGATAGCCACAAGCAGAAGACTGTAGTTGGACTATTACCTCTTAAAATATACAATTTACTTCAAAATAGATCAAAGATCTAAATATAAAATCTTAAATTATGTAACTGTAAAAAATATCTTTTAGATTTGACAAATTTATATTTGACAAAGAATTCTTGACAATAATCCCCAAGCACAAACAACATCAGAGAAAGTTGTGCTTCATGAAAATTACAAACTCTTGTGCTTTAAACAACAATATCAAGAAAATGAGAATCCCACCCACAGGATGAGGCAAAATATTTGCAAACCACGTGCCCAATATGTCATTTGTTTCTAGAATACATAAGCAACCATTAAAATTCAAAAATCAAAGGACAACCCAAATTTTTGAATGTAAAAAACAACGTAAGAATCTGCACAGGCATTTCTCTGAGAAAGACGTCACAAATCTAAATAAAGACTATGAGATGGTACTCCCATTATGATCTCTAGAATCAAGACTTTTTTTTTTCTTAAATCTCCTGAGTAAATTGTGAACATGCAGGTCACTGGAGAGGGGAGAAGGAAGGGAGGGGGGTGAGCAGAGAAAAATGTATAGCTCAATAAAAACAATTGTAAAAAAAAATCAAATTAAACAGAATTAGAAAACAGATTAACAGTTAAGATTGAAGAAATGCAAATACTGAGAGGTAGCACAGACAATGTAGTGTTTGTGGTTTGGTCTGACACATAATACTATACTTAAAACTACTAAGTTATATACTCTAGGTAGATAAACTGTAAGGTTAGTTATCTCTTTTGAAAGCCATTTTTAAATTATTTAAAGCTTTACTGAAAGGCATACCATATCTGAATAAATTTTAAGATGCACTAAAATTAAAGGAAAAATTTTTAATTTGAGAAAATTAAAATGTCAAACTATGAATGAACCATGATAAAAAGACTTCAACTGAAAAATATATCCTGAACCTTTCCTTCCTTAAATTGTTTCTTTGACATATATTTGATCGCAGCAATAAAAAAATGTAACAAAAGAAAATCTGTACTGAAAGTAGGGGTCAGTGCTGTTATAAACCTGGCCCTGTAGTTCTAGGGTCTATGGAACTGGTTTGCAGGAGGAGTATGAAAGAGTTTAGATCTTGGTGTTAAAATCCCCTAGAGTTCCGCAAGCAGAGCACACTGTGCTTCTAGTGGGGGTTAAGAAGATAAGAATGCCAAAACGAACGTGGACAGTGGCAGTCTGGTCCATGAGGTTTCAGAGGGGAACAGGATTCTTAATGTGAAGTGGGACAGATGCCTTTGATGGTTTGAAAGAAAATGAGCCCTAGTAGGGAGTACCACTAGTAGGTGTGGCTTATGTTAGAGTAGGTTTGTCATTGTTTGAGAAAGTGTGTCACTGTTGTGGGCAGGCTTTGAGATCTCCTTTGCCCACGTTGCCTACGATCACAAATGTCGAACTCTCAGATCCTTCTCCAGCACCATGTCTGACTTCACGTCACCCACCATGACAATAACAAACTAAACCTCTGAAACTGTGAGCCAGCCCCAATTAAATGTTTTCCTTTATAAGAGTTGCCATGGTAATAATGTCTCTTTACAGCAACAGAACCTTAACTAGGTACATTCTGCCCATATTCTGAGAACATGAGTATGAGGAGAACCTAAGGAGTGATGCACTAATGTATTTGGTGGAGGAAATTTCAAGACAGACCATTCAAGATGTGTGGAATTAGCTACTGGTAACTTTTCTCATCCAGATCTACAATGCAGGAGAACAAAAAGTAAAACAGAAAGATATAAAAACAAAAATTGTAGTTAGTCAAAGAAAAGGCTGGGCAAGATTACATTCCTAATTTCACTTCCTGCTCCAATCCTGGTAGCCCTAATACCTACCTAGTTCAAGTCCTGGTACCAGACAAGTGCTCAACATAAGTTGGCTAAAAACATATATGGATGACAAAGTACTATTGACGACATTCATGAATTTCAAAGAAAAGATATAGTTAGGCACTTACAAAAAAAAACAGGAGTAAAACACTCATTTCAAAACAAAATATCCTTGAAACATATAGTAAATGCTATTATTTTCTTATTACATAGATGCTTTGTTAATTATCTGGCAGTGGCTTAAGTGGGATACTTGAATTTTCTTAATACTTATTTCTAACACTAGTTTAAATTTCTGTAAAAATTAGGGAACATTTTCATACACTTATAAATTTATATTATTAGATATTTCAAATGAGTAAATAGTCAAAGGAAACCTACCAAATGAAACTGATCCACTTTTGGGATTCCATCTTCACTTGTCTCAAACTCCTGATTATGAACAGAAAGCTACAAAAGAACACAAAAGTGAATAGGCTCCAAAAGTATCTAAATGAGTTGTTCTCAACCAGGGTCAAATATCAGATAGCCTGCATATCAGATATTCACATTACAATTCATAGCAACAGCACAATTACAGTTATGAAGTAGCAACAAAATGATTTTACAGCTGGGGGTCACCACAGCATGAGGAACTGAATTAAAGGGTCACAGCATTAGGAAGGTTTAATTAGCAATAGATACCAATCTGGACTACTTTCGGATATAATCAACCCCATAGCCCATTGGCTGCATATATCTTAGTATAACCAGGAATGAAACCCAACATTTTGTAGATTATAACATCAATTCCACAATGTCCAAAGAGTGGATGTTACTAGATTCTGGTGAGTAGAGAAGAGCTCATAAGAAATCACATTTATCATGAAAGATAAAAGAACTTAGTAAAAATCACTTACATAAATAGCCAAATAGTTCCTGAGGCATGTACAATGTTGATCAGCTCATAGACATACCACAAATAAACACTGTAATACTTCCTTGCTTTCTAAGTAAATGTTCTAGGATCTAGAGAGCTGGCTCAGCAGTAAGAACACTTACTGCTCTTACAGGGGACCTCGGAGCTATTCCCCGGACCCATATGGTGGTGCATGCCATGAGTAACTACAGTGCCATCTCCTGACTTCTGTAGGACCAGACACACACACAGTGTACATATATGCAGTCAAAAATACTCACTTGAATGAAAATGAATAAATCTATTTTTTAGAAAAAGAAAATGTTCTAGAACCTAGTAATCTATGTCATATTGGCTTTACCATTCTCCAAACTTAAATACCAAGAAAATAAATCATGTGAGTTTCCTTCCATTCTAACACTTACCTTCTGTTCCTGAAATATAAAATAAACTTCATTTGGGCTGGGCGGTGGTGACACACACCTTTAATCACAGCGCTCGGGAGGCAGAGGCAGAGGCAGAGGCAGGTGAATCCCTGTAAATTCGATGCCAGCCTAATCTACAAGAGCTAGTTCCAGGGCAGCTAGGACTGTTACACAGTGAAACCCTGTCTTAAAAAAAAAAAAAAGATAAACTTCATTTGTCATGATTAGTTCTACATCAACTTGGTACAAGATAAAGCTATCTGGAAAGAGAGACTCTCAATTGAGAAAATACCTCTAAAAACTGGACTATGGGCAAGTCGTTGGGCATTTTCTTGATTAATGATTGATGTAGGAGGGTCAAAACCACTGTGGGTGGTACCAACAATATAGGTGGGCGTAAGAAAGCAGGCTAAGTAAGCAAAGAGAAACAAGCCAGTAAGTAACATTCCTCCATAGCTTCTGCTTCAGTTCTTGCTTCCAGGTTCCTGCCCTGACTTCTTATGATGAAGGATTTTTTGGAGGCCCAAAAATGTGAGCCTATTTCCACCTTGACCAAAGGTTAGAGAGTTGGAACTTACCTCTACTCTTTCAAGGTTATTTTGTTTCCACCTCAAAATAAGTTCCCACCTAGATTCAGATCAGAGAGTTATGCTCTCTCAAGGTTATTGTCAACAGGTGTAGCTAACAGCCAGACTTTGTATTTCAGGAATAAAGAAGGAGATATGTTTCTACTCCAAACAAAAGTCTAAGGATCCAACTAAGTTGTCCAGTTCCCTTAAGGAGATAACATTGGATTCCACCCCAAGAATGGTTTGCCTACAGAATGTTTTGGTCTAGGGAGTGAGCATGATTTGTATTGTTCTAGCAACAGAATGTTTAACTATGGATGTAGCCTGTGACCTTCAACTGGTCTTGTATCATGTTAATGCAGGTTTTTTTTTTTTTAACCTTACTCCTACTCTTGGGGTCAGGGGTATTTTAAGCATTTGGAAATTAAACGCGGATGACTTCAGTATTCACTATTCTGTGTTTTCTGTTTTATTATTTTTACATCTTTGTACTCTTTACTTATATTTCTAATCTCCATGCCCCTAACCTGGCAAATGGTAATTCTGTCAAGGCTGGTCCCCAACAATATTTCTATATGGAAATATAACAAACCTTTTTCTCTCCATATTTCTTTTGATCATGGTGTTTTATCACAGCAATAGAAAGCTAACTAAGACACTATTAAATACACTAAATTTTTTACATTCACAAAGGTATTCTAAGTTCTATATATTTCATCACCCAACCCTAACAACCATCAATTAATGATTGTTATTTTCCTATACACAAAGCCATATTCCATATTTGCTACTATTTTAGTGGTGATAAATATAAGTATACAAGTACACGTGTATATGTATATGCAGAGACCAGAGATCTCAATTATCCTTCCTTGGAAGTTATATTCATTACTTTTCAATTGCTGCAATAAAACAGCATGACCAAGGCAACTTGTAAAACAAGTGTTTAATTTAATTTGGGGTTCAAGGTTACAGAGAGTTAGAGTCTGTAACCATCATGGCAGCAAGAGCAGCAAACAGGCAGCACAGCACTAAAGCAGTAGCTGAGTATTCACATCTCCATACATAAGCATAAGGCAGATACACACAATGGGAATGACGGAGTCTTCTGAAACCTCAAAGCCCACCCCCCAATGATATACCTTGTCCAACAAAGACACACCTAATCCTTCCCAAATAGTTCCTCCAACTGGGGAACAAGTATGCAAACATGAGCCTATGAGGGTCATTCTCATTCAAACCACAAGAGCCATTATATGCCTTGTATTCTGAGACAGGTTCTTTCACCATCTTGATACTCCCAAATTAAGCGAGTCTGGCCAGTGAGTCCTAGAAATCCACCTGCCTCCACCTCCTCAGTGTTAGGATACAAGTATACACCAAACATTTCCTGTTTTACATGGGTTCTGGTGACTGAACTCAAAGCCTCATACTTGTATAGCAAGCACTTTACCAACTGATCTATCTTCCCAGTCCACATATTTATTTCTTCTGAGGTAAATACTATACAAGTCATAATTTCATCTATGAACATTTTACTACAAGAAAGAGAGCACTGATGGGACAGGGGCATTGTGGACCCAGACCCTCCATAAACTATACTGTCACGAAACTCAAAGCCAATGTCACAGGACAATATGCTGAAACCTGACCATCAACTACATCTAGTCTACAAGGAAAAAACTGTGAAGCACATATGCACAATAAGCAGCAAGGTAGAAACTTCAATGCTGAAATATACTTTCACATGTGAGTATTGCCAAAAGGCCAGAAGCAATTCTAGCAGATCTTCAAAAAACTAATATCAATGCTTCCCAAACTATTCCACTAAATAAAATTAAAGGGGTACCATATATTCTATTTATGAAGCTAGGATTGCTGGGTACCCAAACCAAACTAGTGACCACAACAACAACAAAAGAAAATTACACCTAAAGAGCATCCATGCAAAAGTGAACAAAATTTACAAACCAAATTCAAGAACACATCAGGATCACTCACCATAGCTCTATTCCAGACATGCTGGGAAGGTTCATCATATTCAAACCAGTAAATGTAATAAAAGGACTCAGACTATCATCTCAATGAATGCAGAAAAGGCTTTTGACAAAAATCCAACATTCTTTTAGGATAAAAAGCCCTAGAGAGACTAAGAAGGAATATATACCAACACATTTAAGGTGATATAAGTCGATATTCACTGTCACACTACGTAGGTGGAAAAACTCAGTACACTCCCACTAAAATCAAAACAACATAAAAATATCCACTTTACCCACTCTTATTCAATACAATGCTAAAGGTCTTAGCAAAAGCACTATAAATAAAAAGGAAACAGATCAGAAAGGAAAAATGCAGTCAAAGTGTGAAGTAGTAAGGGCAGCGGGGCTGCGTCCCCAGCACCCCGGCTGCCTGCTTGGCGGCTAGCTTATGCCCCGAAATAATTACACGGACAATGTATCCTTTTAATCACTGCTTGGCCCATTCTCTTCTAGGCTAATTCTCGCATATTAATTTAGCCCATTTCTAATCATCTGTGTGTAGCACCCCAAGGTGCGCTTACCGGGGAGATTCTAGCCTATGTCCATCCTGGGTCGGAGCTTCATCCCAGGAGCGGGGCATGGCGTCTCTCTCAGGCGTTTGCTCCGGAGAGGAGAGCTGTGGCGTCTCTGAGCTCACTTCCTCTTCCTCCCAGTATCCTGTTCTGTTTTCTCCTCCCACCTATCTTCTAACCAATAAAATGGGCCAGGGCAGTTCCTTTATTAGCCAATGACCTTCCTCCATCAAAAGTGTATTTTCAGGTGATATGATTCTATCCATATACTAAGGAGACTCTGAATAATCCACTAGAAAATTCCTAGATGTGATAAACATTGTCAGTTGATAAACACTGTCATTTAGTTAAATGGCAAGATTTAAAATAAACATATATCCCCCTACATGCCCTTCACATGTATCAGTAACAAGATGAGAAATAAACCAAAAGATACAAATCTCTGTCAGGCAGTGGTGGTGCACACCTTTAATCCCAACACTTGGTAGACAGAGGCAGGCGGATCTCTGTGAATTCAAGGCCAGCCCGCTCTACAAGAGCTAGTTCCAGGATAGGCTCCAAAACTACAGAGAAACCCTGCCTTGAAAAAAGTACAAATCTCATTCATAATTTTGAAAATCCTCCTTGGAATAAACTGAACCAAGGAAGTAAATGACCTCTACAAATAAATTTTTTTAAACTCTACAGAAACTAAACCATCTCCCATGCTTGTGGATTCAAAATTTTAATATGTAAAAATGGCTATATTATCAAAAGCTATCTAATGATTCAATGTATTCCCAGAAAAATAAAATGATGCTAATCTCTCACCCAGAACAAAAATAAACTCCATGTAAGATCTGAAACTCTGAAAATGTTTAAAGTAAAAATGTGGGGGGGGGGGGGGGGCCTAGGGGCTGGAGACATGGCTCAGCTGTTAAGAGCACTGGCTGTTCTTCCAGAGGACCTGTGCCCAATGGCAGCTTACAACTGTAACTCCAGTTCCAGGGTACCTGACATGCTCATACAGATACACATGCAAGTAAAACACATAAATGGAGGAAGGGAGGGAGGAGAGAGGAAGGGGGAGAGGGAGAGAGACAGAAAGAGAATGAAAGAGGGTAGGGAGGGAGGGAGGGATAGAGGGAAGGAGGGACGGAAGGAAAATTTTTTTTAAATGACAGATTAAAAAAAAAAAGCCCAGCAGTAGTGGCACATGTCTTTAATCTGACCATTCAGGAGGCAGAGGCAGGTGATCTCTGTGAGTTTAAGGCCAGTCTGGTCTACAGATCAAGTTCCAGAAGAGCCAAAAAAACCCTGTCTTGAAAAACTAAGAAACAAACAAAAAATAACAACAAAAAGAAAAAGCAAAAGGTAGGCAAAATACTTAAAGATCTAAGTATAGACAAGAATTCTTTAATAGGACTCCTGTCACTCAGGAAACAATGCCAAGAGTTAACAATGGTGACCTCATGAGATGAAAAAGCTTTGACACAAAAAAAGGAACTGGTTATTTGAATAAGAAAGATAGCTTTCATGTTCTAGTTAGCGTTTTTTGTTTTGTTTCCTTGACACAAGTTAGAGTCTTCTGAGAAGAGGGTGCTGTAAACCTCTTGAAGCACAAACTGGCTACCCTACCCCACCACATACACATACACACACACACACACACACACACACACACACACACACACACACACTCATTCACTCCAGGCCATAAAACCATTCCTAGTCTCTGGAGGTGTCAGCAGCTTGACCCTCAACCCCAGACTTCACGAAAGGCCTTTCCCAGCCCCTTAAGAGTGGCTAAATTCTGTCCTACAGGGGCAGGGCATACACGTGTGTGCACACACACACCAAGATCAGTTAACAAAATCCCTCCAATCCCAGGCCACCCTAGAAAGCTCTGCCTGCCCCAGAAGGAAACCCTATATAAAACTGCCTCCTGTTCAGTTCTTTGCTGCTTCCCTCCCAAGAAGAGGCAGCCACCGTTTTATATCTTTTCTAATAAATCTCTTGTGTGAGGTTTGTTGTGTGATGTGACTTTGTGGTATTCCTTGGTTCCCAACTGCCAGGATACCTCTCGCCTCAGAACTGTAACACTTACAAGGTACCTCAATTAAGGAAATGCCTCCATTAGACTGGCTCATAGCCAAATCTATGGAGCATCTTCTAGATTAGTGATGTGGGAGGGTCCAGTCCATTGTGGGCTGTGTCATCCCTGGGCAGGTGGTCCTGAAAGCTATACGAAAGCAAGCAGAGCAACCTAGCAAGCAGTGTTCCTTCATGACCTCAGCTTCAATTCCTGTATTCAAGTTCCTGTCTTGGCTTCCCTCATGAAGGAAGTAAGCTATAAAATGAAATAATAAACCATTCCCTCCCCAAGTTGCTTTTAGTCTGGTGTTTATCACAGCAAAAGAAAGCAAACTAAGATATAATTGAGTGGAAGAAGTCTTTGCCAACTACAAGTCTAAGAGGAGATTAATATCTAGAACACAGAAAGAATTCAACCAAGTAAACGAGAAACCAAACAACCCAGTCCATAAATAGGTTTCATAAAATGAATAGATTGTTATCAAAAGACTGTTATACACAAATAACTAATAAATACATTTTAAAAATCTGTTCAATCCTGTTATGGTCCATGAGAAATCCCATAAAAGACCACCAAACATGTATGCGACCAACAAGAGCACTTAATTCCTACATGCAGGGCTCAGACCATCTAACAAAGTGGTAAAACGGCGACCCCAAGCAAAGCTCACAGGCTCCTTATGCAAGAACAGGGGAATTCCAGGAAGAGGAGGTTAATCTGGGGGCTGATTGGTGGGTCTCAACAAAAAGTTTATGGCTTGCTATAGGATTGGTTGGTGCCTTAGTGGTTAGGGGCTTTCCAGCAACAGAGTGGGAGAAGCTATCTTTAGCTATCTTAAGATTGCATAAGGCTGCAGGGTGCTTACTGATTATTGGTTGTCCCTGAGTTGTGGTCTTTCCAAATCCTGCTTGTTCAGTTCCAATAAACTAAAACAGGGGCCTGGTCCCTGACAGGGCTATTAGGAGCCTGGCATGGCGTTGGTTTGGCTCCTTGGCTCTCTCAAACCCCATCTGCCATCAGAGAAATACAGATTAAAACTACACTAAACTGTTAGCATACACCATTAATCCCAGCACCCTGGAGGCAAAGGCAGATAGATCTCTGTGAGTTCGAGGCCAGCCTGGTCTACAGAGCAAGTTCCAGGACAGGCTCCAAAGCTACAGAAAAACCCTCTCATGAAAAAAGAATAAATTCTCATCTCAACCTAGTCAGATTGGCAATCATTAAGAAAACAGCAAGTGCTGAGGTGACAAAAGGGAACCTTCACACTGCTGGAAGAATATAAACTAATCCAGCTACATGGAATTCAGTATGGATGTCCTCAATAAATAGAGATCTACCATAAAACCCAGCTGCATCACTTCTGAATAGCCCAAGAGCTCAAAATCAGCATATCACTGTCAATTTGATGATTTAGAATTGCCTACGAGACATACCTCTGGGAACATCTTTGAGAGTTTGACCAGAAAGGTTTAAATGAGGACCCAATCAATAAAGGTGGTGCCAATGAAGACTGGGAGATACCTTAGTTTGCAAAGCATTTGCAATATAAACATAAGGACCCTAGCACCAACATCAAAAGATGAGGCAATGTGTGCCTTTAATCCCAGTGCTGGACAAAATTTGGCCATTTCTTGCAATCTATCACTTCTGCTTGTCATCTACACACCAGAATTTAAGACAAATACAACTGGTGTCATCTTGAGTTCTTCATTTATTTTTACCTAATTATTTCAGATTAGAAATACCACTGCACATTTATCCCCCTTTGGTGGGGGCATTTGCCTATGTCACCATAAAGATGAAATAAAGTATCAGGCTTATGGTTATAAGTAGGGATCAACAGCATGGAAAGGAACAGCAGTGCAGTATTAACAGCAGCTAGAGACCAGGGGAAATGCAGAAATGCTAAACTTCTGGTCTGAAAAAGAAAACAGGAACCCTAACAATAGGCACCAGGAAAGACAGTAGGAAAAAAGGGAGAGGAGATTTTCTTCAGTAGGGCTTTAAGCAAAAAGAGAAAAGGAAAATTATGGCAACCTCCATGAGTATTCCATTTGGCAATCTGTGGAAATACAGATTAAAACAGGAGATCGGTGATCGGTACAACAGACAGATACTAAACAAGAGCCTTTGTACTTTTTAAATTACTTATCAGTGGTGTGGCTGGATTTTTATATATTCAAGCCACAAAGGCCTTCCCCCATCTCCACTGCCTGAATAAGCAATAACATTGAGAAGTTGGAGACTCAGTAAACTGGTTAGGACCTGAACAGACCTGGAAAGCCCAGGTCTATGTAGCAGGAAATGTAAGCAAGCTGAAAGAAAAGCAGCCTGATCTGAGGAGGAGCCAAGGAGCAGAGCAGGAAGGCAAAGGCAGAGAGCACACAGGGCCACTACTTGCCTGTGCCTTTTCCCTCAGCACAAACTTTAGGCTGTTTCCTACACTCTCTGAGTCCCAGACACAACTCTAAATGCCTATCCCCAGCATCTCCCACACCTACACATGCAGGAGCAGGTTTGCTTCTGGTGACAGTAAATGCATAATGAGTGAAAACACAGGCTCAGCAGGTATGAGCTAGAGGGTAGTTTCTACATTCAAAGAGCTCCAAATCTACATGGGAAAATGCTAGCAAGAATTCAGCAAGGCAGTGGTCATAGATGCCCTGGTAGTAAGGGCAGAGAAGAGCTCACTTTCCAATGGCCTTCAGAGAAAAAAATGGGATTACTATCTTGAATATATAAGGAACTGAGAAAATCTAAACACAAATGTGGAATATACAACTCTTCAGACCAATATCTGGCTGCAAGCAGTCATGAGTTGATGTGGAGCTCACGTCCCACTCCAACAATTCACCCTGATAACATTATCAAAGAGAAGTAACATGAAAGATATGGGGCAAACCAAAGAGGAAATTAGTTACAGGAGGTTAAATAGTGACATTATGTCACATGCATGAAAACTGATGTGATTTGGAAGGTACTATTTGTTTGATATCTTCACAAACGAATAGACAAAGTTTTACAGGGTGGAGGAAGAATCTGCATTCTGTAGCTGTTTAGATGGAATAGTCTATATTGTTTGAATATTTTATACTTCCCTACTTTATTTTATATAATATTAAAGCATTTTTCTCTAAAATCAAGAAGATAAGGGTGTCTACTCACAACCCTTTTATTCAATACAGTGCTAAATTCTTAGTTAAAGCAATAAAGCAAGAAAAGAAATAAAAGGGATACAAAAGCAGAGAAGTTAAATTATCCATCTACAGATGATATGACCCCATATTTAAAAGCTCCTAAAGAACTCACCTGAAGAAAAAGTTAATAATCAGAACACAACCCATTTAAAACCAGGCAAAAGTTATGAAGAGATTTTAACAAGTATATAGAAAACAAAATATGTTCAAAATAATTACCTATATGGGCATGTATGCATGTGTGAAATGCATGTGCCTGTTGCCTGCTGAAGTCAAATGAGAGTGTCAGATCTCCTAGAATGTTAGTTACTCATGGTTTGTGAGCTATCATATGGTTTCTGAAAACCAAGCCCGGATTCTCTGTAAGAACAGTGTTCTTATAAGCATTGAATCATCTCTCTGAGCCATATTTTTATAATTTTAAATTTCCTATCTTCTACTAGTATATAAAAAAGATAATTACACTGAAATTAAAACTGTTACCTTGATACATACATGTTAGTTCTAGAAGATTTTATGTATATTCCTAAAAATATTGTACATTGTTAATCATTTTATCTGCAAATAAACATGGCTTCATTTCTTTGCTTTTAAATTGAATGATTCTTTCTTTTGCTCATCTGTACCGGCAAACTATAACTTCTGCCCCAAATCTGTTTTTCCGTACAAACTATAAGCTACATAAAATTCAAATTTCAACATCCACTAATAAACTATTATTGGAACAGGTCACATTCTTTTGTTTATGCATTGGTGCTACAGCGGAATAACTCCATACTGACAACACATACCATGCCATAGAGTCTAAAAATGCAATGAGCTGACTCCTCATAGAAAACATTTGTTCATCCCTGGGCCAGAGGCACCAGTATAACATTCACTAGAAGAACAGATAAACTTCCTAATACTCAACCACTGAAATTCTCAATCACTAAACCATCTTTCCAGTCCCCAATCACTCAATTCTCAAGTGATGGGTAACATCTAGTATACACTAAAAGCAAAAATATACCTAGTGCTCATTTAGCATTATTTTCCACACATGCATGAATTTCTTCTACATTACTATAAAATAAAATCTTCACTGTCAATACTGACTATAAAAAACTAAGAATAATGTAATGCCTATAATTTGTATCCATCTAAATTATAGAAAGTGTATAGTAGTAAAAAGGGTATTAACAGTCTATGATTGAAAGAACGTTTTTAAAAGTTCTAATCCTGAAGATGGCTACGTGCTTGCCACCCAAGAATGAGTTCCTGAGTTTAATCCATGGAACCCAAGGGAAAAGAAACCCTGGGTCTGATTGCACATGCCTATCATCCTAGTGTGGGGAAGGCAGACAGGCAGATCCCTGAAACTCACTGGACAGCCAGCCTAGCGGACTTGGCAAGCTCTAAACAATGACAGCAGAAGGAGCTCCCGCAGCATGTGCTTCATGGTCTCTTAAAGGCTATTGGCTGAAGGAGCAGAAGGAGCTCCTGCAGCACAGTGACAGACCATGTCAACAAACCAAATAGATGACTCCTAGTAGCTCATCCAAAGTTGATCCCTGATCCCTACATGCAAACACACAGGTACATGTGTACTCCCACACAAACATAACACACACATATCCATATCCACAAACAAAGTTTACTTTTAAAAGTTACACCATTATTCTTCATCCAGAAAAATGGCTGAAAAATCACTACACTTATCCATTTACATTCTGAAACGTATGTAAATTACTAATGATTTTTTAAAAAAGCAACATACCCATAACAAAAGGCAGCCATAAGCATATAAGTCTGAACTTGCAGAAGGAGGTTTCCCAATTTTCAATTCAGGTGATATCAAACTCAATCCACCAACCATCATGTTCACTGAAGCTCGCTGACTCTACAAAAACAGTATTGTAAGCATTTTAGAGACAAAACAGTTGAGGGCTTTGTGTAAATGCCTCTGTTCTCAATTTAAAGTTCTTTTGAAATATGTCATTATTTACCTCTAAAATATCTGTACAAAGAACTGGTACACTAATGTTTTAGTTAGGGTACAATTCATAATAACGAATTCATAATAACTGAGAAGCATAAGCCTACACAGCTAGGCTTGAGGGTACAGACTTGTAATCTCAGCTAAGGCAGGAAGAGCACTATGAGTTCAAGACCTGTGCTACAAAGATGGTTCAAAGCCAACAGTTACTACCCAGTAAGACCCTGTCTTAAGTAAACCAAAAGAAGTATAAATCCAAATATCTATCCACTAATGAAAACAAACACCAAAGTATTACATACGCATACAATTAAATACATTTGGTCATAAAAAGAATTATATCCTTAAACATGCAGCAACATACATTAACTCTTTGAAAGTTACACAAGTAACAAAAGTGATTTACAAAAGGTCAAGTGCTGCCTCATTTTACTTTTATAAAATTACAGAATAAGTGAATCCAGAAACACAAAGTTTATTACTGGCTTCCAAGGCCTGAACAAAAGCAGAAATGAAAATTAACTGCTAATCAGTGACTACTTTGAGGTGTGATAAAAATGATCTGGAATTAGACAGTGGCAATTCATAAAGTGGCTAAAAAAATAGTACTGAATTCTACATTTTCTACTACATTTCAATAAAGTTGTATTTTAAATGGGAATTGTTGATTTAGCCATTCATATTATACACATACTTCAAAACAACAGGCTATATATAATAAACATATACATCTTTGTCAACTAAAAATAAAAAAAAAGGAAATTTCTCCCTTGTGATTATATTTCTAGACTTCGTATTCCACATATACAAATAAGAGTATCACATTCTCTTAATTGTCTGGACTTTGTTATCTCTACAAACTGCCTATTGGGAGATAATATGGCACCAAATTAAGCTATGTAGCTGAACCTAGACTTAAACAAAAATACCCATGGTTCTCAGTCTTCTTCTTATGTACTATATTAATAATAGAAAAGCATGTATATCTGAATTTAATCTGTGAGAGAAAGGCACACAAACAGAAGGAGGTTCTTATGTGTTTTCTAGCAAGTGTTTTCTGAAAAGAAAAATAATGAGCAATGTCAATGCCATTGAGTAGGTTAGACTGTTTCTGTATTTATGGCAAAAACACACAATGCTCATCACAATCTAGACGATTGTTACCAATACTATTTGTACAACATGGCACACCTTAACTGAAAGTACAGATCTTACAATACATTACCACTTTGTGTGGAAGTTTTAAACCATTTATTAAAAGGTTTCTGTCCAGTACAGCTATGGTATTTTACCTCAGATTTGGTGAAGTCAAAATCTCCAACAATTCCTTGTTCACGATTTAAGGCAAATACATTGTTTTGATGAAGTGATCCATGAATTATGTTAGCATTGTGCAATGTATGAAGGCCTCGGGCAACACCTTTCATGACTTTTAAAGCTTCCTACAAATAAATATATATGAAAGAGATGGAGTTAAGAAAATTGACAACTCATTTTCATGTATAAATTTTGTCTCTGTTAAGATTGTCCCAGAAATAAAGTAAAGCTTCCTTCAAATTAAGGATATATCACAGACAAAGAATTAAAGGCTAGATAAAGCTTAACTATGTGTGGTTGTTTAAATAATAATGGCCTCAAGTTTCAAAAGCCCATGTCAAGCCCAGCATATCTATCTATCTCTCCCACCTTCCCTCCCTTCCCTCCCACACCAGCCTGTGGATGTATGTAGCGCTCATACATGTGTTCCAGTCACATGCATGCCACCATTCTTTCCCCACGATAACAATGGAATAACTTTCTGAAAATGTAAGCAAGTCCTTGATTAAATGCTTTCTTTTACAAGAAAAAGAATGACCTCAATAGGCTAATGTTGGTTTGAACACTCAGTCCCTAGTTGGTAGACCTAGTTGAGAAGGATTAGAAAAAAATGACCTTTAATTAAAGGAGGTACATCACTCAGGGCAGACTAGAGATTTCAAAAAAACTAGAGTCATTCCCCAGTTGTGCTCTCTGCCTCCTTTCTTTCAAGATAGGAGCTCACACCTTTCCCACCACCATGTACTCTCTGGAATTTTAAGTCTAATTAAATGCTTCTTTTAAAGTTGCCTTCCTTATGGTATTCTACCACAGCAATAGAAAAGTTAAGTAATACTCTATGTAACTGGCAACATCATAAGTGGTCTTTGCACACATGCAGGCACATGAAATGCATATGCACATACATACATACACACACAAGCTAAAGCAACTTAAATTATAAATAACCACCTCATAAAGTATCTAGAAGAGAATAAAATAATTTTACTAAATAGGAAGAATCAGAACCTCCTCTAAATTTAAAATAAAATCTAAAGCTGCCACTTTCAAAGTATCAACTACTGTCATAGGCAGTTACACATAGCACAGCTTAATGGTTGCTAAGTCTGGGCTCTGGAACCAGAAAGACCAAACTTTAAGTTTCAGCTCTACTTCTGGATGAAGAGGTTCTATACAAGTCACTTAATCCTTGTACAGAGCTGATAAAACAATGAAATAGAATAATGCAGGCCAAATATTTGTACAGGACAGCATGTAGTATTAGGTGTTGCTGTGGGATAATGCTCTTGTACACTGTAAGATCTGTCACTCATATTGGTTTAATAAAATGCTAGTTGGCCAGTAGCAAGGCAGAAAGTACAGGTGGGGCAACCAGACCAGGAGAATTCTAGGAAAAGGAAAGGCAGAGATACAGTTACTAGCTGGATGCAGAGGAATCAAGATGAGAATGCCTTACTGAGAAAAGATACCAAGCCATGTGGCTAAATAGAGATAAGTATCATGAGTTAATTCAAGTTGTAAGAGCTAGTTAATAATAAGCCTGAAGCCGGGCGGTGGTGGCGCACGCCTTTAATCCCAGCACTCGGGAGGCAGAGGCAGGCGGATCTCTGTGAGTTCGAGGCCAGCCTGGTCCAGAAGAGCTAGTTCCAGGACAGGAACCAAAAGCCACGGAGAAACCCTGTCTCGAAAAATCCAAAAAAAAAAAAATAATAATAAGCCTGAGCAGTATGCCAAACAGTTTATAAATAATATAAGCCTCTGTGTTTCTTTGGGACAGAATGGCTGCAGGACTAGGCAGGACAGAAACTTCTATCTACAGGGTGTTACATATTAGATGTTAGTTTCTCATTTAATGCATCCCTGAAAATGATTTTTACTTACTTCTGAAGTTAAAGGCATACTAGCTTGAATTGCACTCAGGTTTGCCTTAGGATAATATGGGACCATCAGGTAGGCAACAGGTTCAGACTAAGAAGCAAAATAGAAAATGTAACTCAAAGTGAACAATTAACCAATATATTTGCATTATACAGTGATTCTATTAACTTTTGTTTTATATCAAGAAAAAATCACTACTTTAAAACTTACTTTAAATAAAATTATTTCTTCAGTGAATTAACTTAAGAAGTTTACCTTACACAGAAACAGGAATATCAATGGCAGTAATCCAGACTCTTCCTTAGAATCTCCACAAGCTCTATGATAGGAGGCTGCTCTCTGAATCACCCTGCCTTCTGTGTCAACATCCACAAAATAGCCCTGAACAACAACAAAAAAGACATTGGCAATTTCAACATTAAAATCCCATTCTAATTTATTATTCCAACTTAAATATGATAGGTTATTGCATGCAAGGTAAAGTGTATCTATTTTTCTATTTTAAGTACCTTCTCTATATGCATTGAATACTGTAATATGGGAAGAAAAAAAGTAATTCTACCTGTAGCCTACTCTACGTCCCCATATATGTAGCAACTAAGGCCAACTTAAAGACTCTTTGAAATTCATGCACAGTCTCAGCTCACAAGAAGAAATTAAGGGGCTGAGGAGATGATTAATTGTTAAGAGCACTTGGTGTCCTTGTGAAAGAGGAGAGTTTGGATCCCAGCACCCAAGTGGAGTCTCACACTATATGAACAGGTACCAGATATGCATACAGAACAAAGATATACAAGTAGTCAAAACACTATACACATAAATATATAAAATGAGGTAACATTTCCCAGTATAAAGAGTACATAAATACAAATGTGTACTTTGCATATAAACACTTCAATTACTTTTGACATATAGTCAAAAAAGACAATAGCAACATAGAAAAGATTCTACTTGTCGTATCTGTGATTACTCAGAATTGTCTGCCAGAGTTGCTTCATCCTATAGAGAGGAGGAAAATCATCTGCCTTTCTAGAATTAAGCCAAGGCTTGAGACAAAGTGCACGTGTCAATTGGTGATTATATCTTAATCTTATAATACACATTGGTAATTCCCTCTACTAAACTGTTTTTGAAATTTGCCTTATCCCGAACCAGTGTTACTTTCTCTCAAATTTAAATTCTTTCTGTAGTCTCTTCAATGACACCTCCCACAGCCTCTATGGATTGCATTCCTTTTTTTTTTTTCTTTTGGGCTTTTCTTCTCCAGAATCAAATTTAGGTCAAGTACACCAGACTCGGTTATTAAGAAATTCGATTATTCTGTACACTGTTGCAGCTTCTAGAGTGGCCACATCCTGAAACGTTTGTTATAAGGACCCTCAGTGATGCTTACATTCTAGATCAAATCCTTAAGGATGGTGTCTATTTGTGGCCATTTGATTTTGTAGAAAGGGCAGAAAACACTTAAAGAGAATCCTGTGACACTGTTTAAATGTGTGATGATGAGATTGTGTGTGTTATAGACTTCCTTTTGTGCTGCTTATAAAATAGAAACAAATGTTTCCTTTTGGGTATAGCTATGTCCAACTTGAGATGGGTGACATGAACCACAGGATAACTGTGAGTTAGATACTTACTTAAAGCTTCTTAAAACATTAAAGGGAATTTTTGATCCATTTAAAAAAAATATATAAAATGAATAAAAAACTTGAAAAATTTCAAAGAAATTAAGCAACCCAAGATTGTGTTGGCGACATAGCTAAGCTTTCAAGAAACATCTAGGAAAAAACAAGAATTTTTAAAGACTATTGAACAAAATGCAGTAAGTTTACCCAAAAAAGAAAATCAAGTACTCTTAGGGAAATGAGAGGAAGGTCAAAATTAGCTCAAGGACAATCATCATGCAAGTCAACTTACATACTTTAAAATAGTGGGTTTTCTTCTTGAACATCACTACTTCTGAAGCTTCCATAAATCAGAACTTAAAATTACCTTTAAGAGAACTGGCTGCCCATTAACGTCAGAGCACACCAGAGGACGTTTGCTGCTAAGTTCCTTCATGGGCTCAGTGTCAAGAAGGTCTCGCTCTAAGCTCATAGTAAGAAGACCACCAGAATTCTAGGCATAAATTTTTATTACATTTAGACAATCAAAAAATTCCTTAAGGCTTTCAAATCACCAATATAATCAGGGGCATATTATTAAATGCTATGAAAATCATCAATCTAACTGAAAAATAAAAATGTTTAAAGTTTGGATTCTTTTTTGTTTTTTGGGTTTTGTTTTGTTTTGTTTTTTGAGACAAGGTTTCTCTGTAGCTTTGGTGCCTGTCCTGGAACTAGCTCTTGTAGACCAGGCTGGCCTCGAACTCAGAGAGATCCACCTGCCTCTGCCTCCCAAGTGCTGGGATTAAGGGCATGTGCCACCACCACCTGGCTAAAGTTTAGATTCTTTTTGATATGGTTATGCTATGAGTCACAGAATCATTCAGTAATTAATTAGCCTCATTTCACAAGATCAGAGTCAGGGACTCTGTATTAGAAGACTGAGTTGGAATTATTGCCTTGTGAATAAAGTGGCTGTTTTTGCTGTAGATTTCTCACCATAGCTTATCCCCATCTGTGACAAATTTGGGATTTATCTCCCTCAGATATATCCTAAAAATTAAAATGAAGACAACTGAAGGTAGTTATAAAATAATGAGAAATCTAAATATTATGACTGTTATAAAGTAATCCTGACACCTCTACTCCTGCTTAACATCCTTAAATGTGAAAATGATTTTCAAAAAATTTAATTGTAACATTTTTTACATTTTTACATTAATATTAATTTTTTCTTTAGTGGTAGATT
Organism: Microtus oregoni; assembly: GCF_018167655.1. Taxonomy (NCBI): domain Eukaryota; kingdom Metazoa; phylum Chordata; class Mammalia; order Rodentia; family Cricetidae; genus Microtus; species Microtus oregoni. The sequence continues at coordinate 3,093,660 of NW_024543874.1, forward strand.
TGATTGTTTATTCCTTCTTTGCTTTTTGAGACAGGATTTCTTTGTTTAGCTTTGGCTATCCTGGAACATTATGATGAAACTACTACTGCCACTTTCCAATTCATTATAATTTCTAACTGTATTCTTAATACTTATCCTTATACTCACCAATAAGTACAGCCCTCACCCCACATCAAAGGATCTTATTTTGCAGCAAAGATTATTACTGAAACCATGACTGGTCAAAATGAAAAGAAACACTGACCATGGGGTGCCCAGCTCTAGTAGCTACATCTACACCACAATTCATACACCTAAGGCTCAGGGAACATCACAGAAAGGGAGACAAAAATTTTATAAGAGTCCAGAGGGCCAGGAAGTCTGGTGCAATATTGGTTAGTCTATAAAAGACAGAGAATCTAAACCCATGAACTCTCAAAATACAGATGACCCAAACAATGACAAAGTTTTACTGCAGTGTAGTTTTATAGTAGGCAAGGTTATAGGATTGCTTTCTAGTTCTTGTTTGTGTTGTTATTAAATTTCAATAATATATAATTAGTACAAAGGATTTCTAGGAATATACATCAAAAATCATCTTGAACATATTAAAGTCATTGGGGGCATCCATAAATCATCATTTGCACCTCTTATAATCTTCTACAACAAAATTAGTAAGTTAATTTCAGCTTCCATATAGCTATACACACAATCAGTCACCAGACACAAGAAAGTCTCTACAGCTAGAGTTACTTGCATCAAGGAGAAATACACATTTTTTTATTGTTTTGGTTTTGTATTGTTTGTCTTGGTGTTTGGGGATTTTTAAGTTTGTTTGTCTAAGGTTTTTTTCTTGGGTTTAGTTTTTGGTTTTTAAGTTTGGTTTGGTTTTTTGAGACAGGGTTTCTCTGTGTAGCCCAGGCTGACCCAAAACTCACAAAGATCCCCTGCCTCTGACTCTCAAGTGCTGAAATTAAAGGTGTGTACCATTACCACTACCACCACCACCCAACTCATGTTTGGGCTTTTAAGACAACTCTCACTTAGTATCCCAGGTTATTCTAGGACTCAGTACAAAAGTCAGGCTGGCTTCAAACTAAGGGCAATTCTTGTGCCTCAGTTTCCCAAATTTGGAAACTCTAATAGTAAGTTGTGATACCCACCTTACATAACATTTTTAAATATATTATGGGAAGACATTATAACAACTGTTTAAAGAACGTTCTTTATTTTTATGGATCTGGGGATGAAATCTTGGATCACATACCGTGATCCAAAACACTTTACATATTTATGAAAATAAACTCACACGTTTATTTTATAGATTATGTTTTAGCTATTATCATAACTTAATACACTTCTTTTGCAACAGGGTCTCACGTAGCCCAGACTGTCCTTCAACTCTGATCCTCCTGCCTCTACCTCCAAAGTACTGACACTATACATATTTTATTTAATATCTGTATTTAAATACAGAATGTTGGAAAACTGAACAAAAGGTTTTATGTATGCCAAGCATGTACTCTGCCTAAATTAAATCCCTGGCCATGCATTAATGACAATCTCAATAAACAAACATGATTAGCATCTATATCTGTGGATTCTGCTTCCTTGTATCCAATCAATTGTGAAATGGAAATATTCAAAATAAAATTTTATCTGCAACAAAACTGCAGATTTTTGTTATGCATTCACAAAACATTGTCTACTAATTAATTCTGTAACACATATTTTACTGGGTATTACAAGTATTCTACATATGTTTTAAAAATATAGTGGAAAAGCGGGAATATGGTCACTCAAGCCTGTAATGCTAGACCTTACAGCAGGGTCAGAAGGAGAATGGAAGTTCAAGGTTAGCTCAGAGTGTGTGAGACCCTGTCTCAAGGTCGGGCGGTGGTGGCGCAAGCCTTTAATCCCAGCACTCAGGAAGCAGAGTCAGGTAGATCTCTGTGAGTTCGAGTCCAGCCTGGTCTACAAGAGCTAGTTCCAGGACAGGCTCCAAAGCCACAGAGAAACTCTTTCTCGAAAAACCAAAAAAAAGAAAAAGAAAAAGACCCTGTCTCAAAAGTCAAAAACAAAAAACACATATACAACACATATACAAATATTATGCCGCTTTATGTCAGGAACTTGTACATGTTGAATTCTGGAACCCTACTGGGAAGCAATTCTAAACAATGGTGTTTCATCTAGTTCTCTGTTGCCACCAGGCAATCTAAAACACTAGGGTATATATAGATTCTCCTCAGAGAGTTAGTTTTCCTAGTCTTCAAGTTATTTAATATGCTAATCTCCTGGCTTGCGAGTCCTGCTTGCCAAGAAAACCAAACTTCACATCAACCTCTCTACTTTAAACTACCTGGTTTAAGACAGCCTCAAGAAAAAAGGTTCTAATAATCCTTTAAACTACTTATCAGGAGTACTTTCATAGAAAAGATACTACAGATGTGACACTGACATGATCTGAACATCACTAGGCTTTTTACATTCTCTGCATGGTGGCAATTCTCAGAGGAAACAAAGCTTACCATATACTTAAGTAATCCGATTTCAGGGTATAACAGAGGCAGTTCAGGGAACCATTTCTGCGTCAAGGTGTTCAGCTTCTCCTAAAGTTAGAAAGTATTTCTATTGTAGATGAATATGTAGTCAACTGTGGTATATTGCTCCTCAGGAAAATATATTACCATATGCCTTCCTAAATCTAATAAGATACATAATCCTATTTCAAGAACTATCAAGCAAAACATGAGCTAGTTCATATTCAAAGTAAGATAAAAATATTTTTAGCTGGGCGGTGGTGGCGCACGCCTTTAATCCCAGCACTCGGGAGGCAAAGGCAGGCGGATCTCTGTGAGTTCAAGGCCATACTGGTCTACAAGAACTAGTTCCAGGACTCGCACCAAAGCTACAGAGAAACCCTGTCTCAAAAAACCAAAAAAAAAAAAAAATTAATTCTAAAAATAAACTTTCATTTCTCAAAAATAAGAACATAGTAACATTTTAAAATAATGATGATTTAACTTAGGAAGAAAAATCATAAAAGCCAATCCTAAAAGCCTTGAGATAAAAGTAAGTATATAAGTCTACATACACTTTGAAGCAAATGAGAAAACAGTATTTACAAAGTCATGTATCAACATATTTACTACGGAAAACTTCTAAGTATTTACCAGATTTTATTCAAATATTCAAAGGTATGCATAGTTACATGAATTTGGTAAATAAAGCTGGACACTTGTCTATTATTTGCATAATATTTTTACTTTAAACAACAGTCCCTTACCTAACTCTCCTTCATAGTATCTCTCAGACATAAAATGAAATATTCTTTCAATTGTGAATAAAAGTGGACTGGCTGATTTTTCTAAGGCCACAGAACATAAGAGTAGAGTGGAAACAAAGGTGAGATTTTTTTTTTTTCTGGTTACAATCACTCAGGAAGATCAAGCTGCTCCATTCATGATTTTATTGCTTATTAAGCTAAAGGGTGTTAATGTTAATCTGTGAGACTCTCTATGCTTTACAACAAAAAACTATGCAGAAGCTCATTTCCAAAATCAAGCAGAAAAAAACTAAAGAAGTTCAATTTTTCTTACTACTTTTACCACTGAGAACATTACAAGTGATTTTTTTTCTTTATAATAATCTGAAATTTCCACATTGGTATAACTGTCTCAAATTTTGTCATATTTAATTAATTTGCAAATTCATGTAAACATTGCTATGACAATGATGCCTCTAGTACATGATTATATGAAGTCTATGTTTTTAAATTCAAATTCCTGAGTAAAATCTACTTTAAAATTTCAGAGAATCAAATACTTACATATTCCTCCCTCTCATGATAAATTTTCTGGAAGACACTATTGCGCAACTGAGTTATTTCTTGTTTTATTTTCTCAATTTCAGTTCCATCATGGTCATCAGACTATATCAGAGAGAAAAAGTTGTCAATAGGCTTATTGCACTAGATGAAAAGTAAATCATTCTGTGTGGTTCACATTCATCCTTCAGTACCTAACATACAGCAGGTCGTCTAACATTAAATAAATCAGTTTATTCTAACACTAACTTTCCCCAAAACTATAAAAAAATGTATTATACATAAAAAATTATTGCATATGTTTTAAATTCCTGTACATTTTCTTGAAGATAAAAACAACTAGCTAATGTGAAGATAAAAATTAAAAACAGCAACTGAATTGGATTCTGTGAAATTTTTACTTGAAATCAGGTTTTTAAAAGCATACACAACAAATAGATGTGAAAATCTAAATTATCTACTATGAGAAATTCTGTGATTCAGAAATACTCCAAATGACTTCAATGGGATTTTAGTAAATAAGATACCTTAAAAGGAATGACTGCATTAAAAAGTTAAATTATGTCTACAATGTCTACAGTACTACTACAATGAATGTGCCCAATCTCGTCAGGTATATTTCTCCAAAAGTTGAAAAGACTAGAAAAGACCACCTCCTGCACAGCCTAAACTACAGTAAAACTAGAAACCTCTTAAACTGCAATTAGTTATGAAATAGCTCCCATTTTGCTTCCAATTGCATGCTAAGAAGAGGAAAAGATAAAATCACACTGCATGAAAACATACTTTGGATCTCTTCTGTACATAAATAAATCCTCAAGAAAGTTCAGAGAATTACTAGTTTATTATTCATAAAGTTTCAAGCCTAAAAGGAAGTGTAGTCAAAATTAGAAAATCCTAATCCCTCCAGCTCTATTATTATATGAAACTATTTTTTAAAACTTGCAAGAAATATTATAAGCAGTGTTAAATAAGTTTACAAAAGAGAGCATGATCTTTAAAAATACTTTGTCACAAAACTCTACCTTTGGAGATAGGAAGACAGTAAAGTGCTTGCCTTGTAGGTCAAAGACCTAAATTCAATCTCCAGGAAAAAGGCTCACAGCGTGAGCGTGACCCATCAATTCCTGCCCTAAGGAGGCAGAGACAGGGATTCCTGGAGCTCAACCTAACTGCTCCAAGCCAGTAACATACTATCTCCACAAACACAAAAATAAAGGTAGACAGTGCCTGAGAATGACACCCAAGGTTGTCCTCTGACTTTCATGTACATGTGAGCACACATACATGTGCGCGCACACACACACACAAAAAGAAACCATGGGAGACTATCCTACTAATCTAAATGTAGTAGGTTTGTATTATAACAGACATTCTAACAGTTCAAAGGGGAAAAAAAGTTCAAAAATTAATTCTACAATTTTTGTGTTACTAAAAACCATGGTAGCAATGTAAAATATTTAATTTTTTAAATACTTAATTATATGGGACACATGTTTTCAGTATGAATGTCATTTCAAATTTATTTCCATATACAGAGATAAAAAGATAAAGTACTGGGGCCTGTGAGATGGTTCAGTGCCTCTAAGTCAAATGACCTGAGTTCAGTTCTCAAGACCCACATGATGGAAAGACCTGACACTTAACAAGTTATTCTCTGACATCCACATGTCACAGTGGTATAGACACACTCACATATTCACACATACACACTAAATAATATAATTAAAATAAGTAATTTTTTAAAAGATAAACATACATAATAAAAGAATACATTAGCTCTCTGGTTTTAGAGAGTATTTATTTATACATAGCTTTATGAAATAGTTCAACCAAAATGAAAAACAAAACACATTAGCTAGAAGCAATTTTTTTTCTTACTTCTTCCAAATTACTCTTCTCAACCAATTTCCATCTCAGTTGAGCTTTTAAGCCTTTCAAAGTCTTCTTAATGGACAACAAGTAATCCACACTGGGGCTCTTATTTAAACAGTCAATGATCTGATTTTTAAACTATATAAGAGAAAGAATTACCTTATTTTCAAACACATGAAACAACAGTCACTAAACATCATTATTTTTGCAAGTACCTGGGTTCAGAGTGAATATTAAGAAAATTCTGTAACTGTCTACAAAGCAATGCAACCAACTGAATTTCCTAATTGACCACATTTCTATGGTTCAGTGCTCAAAGTACCAAAGGAAATACTCTCCAATTCAACTGAGGAATGAAATTAGACACACTATACCAACATTATAAAAACTGAAATTTACGGTGAGGATCTAAGTTGAAATGATCCTTCTCAAAAGTAGTTTCACAATATGTATCAAGTTTCAATAATGTTCATTCCTTTTAACTTTAGAATTATAAATTATAGGTATCTGAAAAGTAATGTGTAAAGATATGTTCAGATTTCTAAAGCATTATTTACATGATAAAAAGGAAATACCTTCAACATCCAACATATGATAAGGTTAAATAACTATATGTTTATGTAAGAATGAAAACATCCAAAAGGACAGTAAAGAATTGTTGATCATGGCAAAATGTTCACAATATACTCTAAAATTATGAAAATACCTTCAAAAGTGCTCACAAGACAATGCATTGCAAAGTACATGTGTATATTCATACCTGATAAATGTGCCCATTCACAGAATACTAACTATCTCTTACACTAAAAGTATTAAAAACAGTTTTTTCTTAACTTTCTATATATAGCAAATTTCCTACAACAAATCTGCTACACAGAAAATGATGACAAAGATATTTTTAAATTTAAACTAAGAAGAAACTCAATATTCTAAGACTCACTGAAATAAAAATCACCATTCATATTTTATAGTGAAGTCAATTATATACCAAGCAACAATGGCTATACTATTTTTTAGGAGTACTAATTAACACACTGAATATTAAACTACTTGAGAAAAATTCACCAACTTAGAAAAAAAGTATCAGTTCATAAGACCAATAAGAGAAAGCAAAATCCAACCTCGACACTATCCTTGTACTTGGCTAGCAGGGTGGCAATGAACGTTTCCTCAGAATGGATCTTCTGAAGCACTTGACTGCATGTACTTAAAATAATCTCCTTGTCTACAACACCTTGTTCCTACACAAAAGAATTTGCATGAACAACAAAATGATTAAAACCTTTCATAACAATGAATAAACTTCAAAATGAAAATGTCTTTGAAAACTGCTATATCCAATACAAATTATTTCTCAAATCTTTTTGTAGACAGAATCAAAGATGCTCATAGGCAAAATGCTATCCTAAATATACTATAAATTATTTCTGAAGCTGTCTGAAAGGATGTCAGGACAATCCATATTCTAAATATAAAAGAACAAACAATATATAAACTTCAACACTTTAAAGTTACTTTTAGAAACTGTCTCTCACCAACAACTTCTAAAATCAAGTCTTATAAAACCAACAAAAACTATTTAATAATAAAGAACTACAGTAAATCCTAATTTATAAATAAAATTTCAAAAAAGAAAGAAAATGAAAAACATTACCACTGAGACTTTGGAAAGCAGGCTAAAAAACTGAGTAAGTGTCCCAGGTAAGCAAGGCTTAAAGGTCTAGAGTACAAAATACTCTTCAACACCTATACTTATTTTGCACTGATAGAGCAATAGAGATTATACACAATAAAGGTGTTCTAATGTATGTATGTATAGTTGTCCAGATTTTATTTAATTTTCACAATATTTAATGTGTATATTCTTAAATGCATCGGATATATGTAATATTAAGTTGTGGGCGTCACCCCAGCCACTGGCCTGGAGTTGCATTGGTCCGGACTCCAACTCACAGGCTGCCAAGCGCTGACCCCTCCCACAGGCTACTTAGGCTCACCTGAAAAAAGGAACACGCGGTTTTGGGTTCTCTCCCTCTGTCTTCCCCTCCCCCACTGCCTCCCAGCCACCTGAGAGTGATGCATTTATTAAACAGAGGCATTTTAAATTCAGTCTAATCTGGTTTGACTGGAATTCTTTGTGTCAGCAGAGAAGCCTGTCTTGAGATTTTTCCTAACAATATGTTGTACTCAGAAGTCAAATTGTACAGAAAGTCAACCCATGTAGATTAAGGAGAGGTCTCCTAGAATTAAACATTAGTTTTCCTAACGTGAAACATCCTATTAAAATGAAAGCATTATTCTGTGAAGAATTAGGACACTAATTGAATTGGATTGGACCTCGACAGTGTAACTGTTTCAAGCAGGCCTATAAAGAAGAAAGTGAAAGTGAATGTTAGTCTTAATTCTAATAAGAAGTCATATTATTGGTTAACACAATCCAACTGCTAATGAAACTGCTGTCTCAAAGAAAACAATAATAACATTGTTACTCACAATGAGAGATATCTCCAGCTCTTTGCAGACAGATGACTCCGTCTTCTCTAGAATTTCATCAATATTACCAATCATGTCTTCTGAAGTCAGTGACTCACCCAAAGATAGATCAAAAACCTTATTTGCAAAAAATAAAAGCATGGTACATCTCAATTAATTCACTTAACCTTCATTGTGCCTATATATCTGGAGTATGAGGCTATACCATGGACAAAATAGGAAAAGTAAAATTTCAGGAAAAGAACAAAGGATACACCCTTGTAAAATTACACATGAAAAGAAAAAAACATATGTAAGCATAGTATGCTGAAAGAAAACTAGTGGTTAAGACAAGTGGTCAATTCAAATGAAATGAGAAAAACAGAAACAAAATCAACATGATTTTTAATATAATAAAACAAACAGCCTAAGTCAAAAGTGATGAAAAATCTTGACCGCCAAGTCTTAACTCTGATAGATACAAGTAGATAATGTCAGCTATTGAACAACAGAAGAGACAGAGTTGGAACAAACATACAATCCCCACTTCCTTCCATAAACTTTGCTATTTGGGAGCTCTGCTCACCTTCTGACTGCTCTGGAACCATGCCACAAGATGCTGCAGAGAAGCCTCTGTCTCACTCCTAATACTAGCAAACTCTTCTCTTTTGTTACACTGCCAGTCATAAAACTTTCTAAGTATTTCTTCAGAGTTAGTTCCTTCTTTGGCCTTTCCATACACTGCTTCTAAAGAAGTTGATAAGTCCTAAAGACAGAAATATTCATTTGTTAAAGTAATTAACTGAATGTTAGTATTTAAACACTGTGTTAGGATTCAAGAAACAGAATATCATAATGTTGAACCCCTACTCTTAAAAATGGTATAAATATAAGTAAAACGAAGAGAAAACATATTCAAATTAACAAACTTAGAAACAAAAGGGGGACATAACAACAGACACCAAGAAAAAAAAAAGAGTATAAACCTATACTCTATCAAACTGAAAAAACAAGAAATTTTATCAATATATACCACCTACCAAAGTTAAAATCGAGATCAGATAAGCAAATAAAACAGACCTATATCTGTAAGGAAATAGAAGCAGTCATTAAAAGTCTCCCAAACTAAAAATTCCCAGGGTCAGATAATTTTAGCACAGAAGTCTACCAGACACATTCAAAGAGTTAATGCCAATACTCCTAAATTACTCATTAAAAACCTAGAAATCAGCAAAGAAGAAAAAATGATACAATTATCCGTACTATCTAAAATATCAAGGCTAGTACTGATTTAATCTCTTAAAGAATAAGTTTAATTTTAATGTATATTTAATATATTTTAATCCAAACCTGCAACGTTTTTAAGCGTTTATCAAGTGGTAACTCATCTACTTCCAGAATAAAAACATCTACAGCCATGAACAGGTTTTGCTGCACTTCATTTCTTTTAGCGATCAAAATAGTACCTTCATTCTGAAGGAAGGAAAAGACAGTAGTCACTATCAGACAGAAGGTATTTTCACACATTTACCTATAAGGACAATAGTGATTTCTAAAGCTTAATACCACACTTAAAACATAACATTTAAGCTCAACAATTCTGTTAATTTCATTTTTCCCTATTATTTTTGCCATGATGAACTTGTTCCTTTGGGATAAAAAGTATATAATCTCCTAGAAAGATTTCAGTCTCCATGCTTCTCCTTCCTTCATACAAACTACCTCTCAACACTGAGTGACTTAGTCAGTACATAATAATGTGTCAGAGTCCAACTGTAGTAACATAAAACATACTACTCAGACCCAAACTCAAGGTCCCTGTTGTAGTGTAATTGCAGACTAGAGGAAGACAGCAGCTTTCTTATTGTGTTTCCCAATAAACATTTGTTATCCTTACTGGCTCTCATGGACCTCCTTAATTACGTTAAATGTTAGCAGGTTTAGAAGTTGCCCTAGTTAAAACCACATATGAGACCCTCAAAGTCAGTATTTCTGTTAACTCCTCCACAGGTTTAGCTTCTAGTAGCTGTGAAGGACATACCCAGATGTAAGAACACTCATTAGTTGTTTATGGTTCTTCCTAATGCAGATACAATTTATCATTCAGGAATATTTACCATAAAGAATCTTGACTATTAATATGGTTGAAACATTTTATCAGATTTCCAGGGAAATATAAAGTTAGTTGAATATTAAATATAAACACAGAAAAGGAAAAAAAATTGTTAATCATGTATATAGTTGCCAATTACCTACCCTAACTTCCTCTACAACAAAGTATCACTACAGTGTCAGACCCTCTGCTTTCTTAAAAATTTCAACAGATTTTTAAAAAAATAAATAAACAAACACAGGAGACAAAATTCTTAACCCACCTCATCATGACAAGTTTTGATCTTCTCCTGAGCCACATTATATTCAGCCCAAATTTTTTCCAACTCATTCAAAGATTCTAGAGTAGTAAAGGAGCCTTCATTCAACACTTGCATAGCATCCGAAAGATCATTACCAAAACGAATACTAATGTTAATGTGCCTAGTAAAAAAAGCAAACAGAAAAAGGGGAAACAACAAGAAATTGCAAAGTTCATATGAAAAAATTCATCTAAAACATCTGAAAGTTACTATTTATAACACTGGTCTATGACTACATACTTTTTAAAACTTTACATCACATGTAACTACAATACAAAGTTCTAATTAAAAACTGTGAGTAGAACTAGAGGGATGGGCCAATCAATGGTTAAGAAGCTTGCTCTTGCAAAGGACAAAGGTTCAGTTCCTCACACCCATACGGCAGCTCGTAACTATTTGTAATGCCAGTTCTAGGGGAGTAGATGCCTTCTGGCCTCCACAGGCATCAGACTTGAATGTAGTACACATGCACACATGCAAGCAAAACATTCATGCACATAATAAGTAAACCTTTTAAAATGTGTGCAAAAAATAATTTCATACATATTTTGAGATAAAATATTGCTGTCAGCCAGGTGTGGTGGTACACATCTTTAATCCTAGCACTCAGAAAGCAAAGGTTGGCAGATCTCTGGAAGCTTGAGCCTCTTCTATCTACACAGCAAGTTCCAGGCCACCAGGACTACATGGTGAGACTGTGTTTCAAAACAAAAACAGCAAAAGATACTGCTATATTACTCAGCTTGGCCTCAGAACTTCTGAGGTTTTTTTTCCTGCCTCAGCCTCCAATAGAACTGTAACTATTGACACATGATACACCATATATAACAGAAATAAATTTTAAAAAAAACTTTGTAGAGAAAGATGACTTCCACCGGGCGGTGGTGGTGCATGCCTTTTTAAAAAAAAAAAAATACTATTTTTTAATGACGAATTATTACCTTTCATCAATAGAATAAAGTTCTTTTTAGCCTGAGTAACAATTTCTGTCACTTTACTCTACCCCAGTGTTCAATTTCTATGTTCTTTAAGCTTCAAAGGTAGTGATAATAAGCTCCCTCAAGTCTTTCATGGGAACTTCATTCTGGTGAGCACAGGTAAATGTTATTTTAAAAGATTCCTTAGCATTTTGAAGATTATTGGGACCTACATCTTTAACTGTCTGGGTTCTTAGCTGCAAGCAAGAGAATGGAAGTGTTTGGAAAAGGATTTATTGGAAGGGTACTGAAGGGATTACAGAAACAGTGACAGCTCAACCACCTGAGAACTGCACAAAGGTAATTCTGCAGAGCCAAGAAGTCTCAGCTTCATCTTTTATAAGAGTTATTGGTTCACAATGCTAGTGGATCCTACCTCTTTTCCTGCAAGACACCATTAACACAGACCCTGCTGCTACTTCTACCTCTACAAGCCTAAAAGCGTTTTTACTGCCATGAGCTTTTCTTGTCTTTGGGGCACTATCTTTCCATTAGGAATCTTGGGTTATAATCCCAGCACACAGAAGGCAGAGGCCAGCAGATCTCTGTGAGTTCGAGGCCAACCTGGTCTACAAGAGCTAGTTCCAGGACAGGCTCCAAAGGCTACAGAGAAACCCTGTCTGAAAAAAACAAAAAAAAAAATCCAAAATATACAGATTTTAAAATGTCAAAAGGACCTTTAACTTCTGTTCTATAATGAGATTTATAAATTTATAAAAATTTTAGACATCACCTGTCTTGTTTACCAGGGCCATAGGCAAAGTCCTTTCTACCCAGTATATGCTGAGTTGCTTGGGTTTTTTTTTTTAATCTATAAACAAAGCAATCAGAGAGGTCAGGTAACAAAACCAACAAGTTTCATCTATATTTTTTTTTCTAGCACCCAACTAGATGGCCACCATTCTAATAGCACAGTTTTTCCTCAAGAATGAATTAAAATATGCTGTCATTTGGTTCAGAGCAAATACAGACACCTGAATTTTAGTATTGTATCACAAGTTAATTAGACTCTGGGAGTCCAAATTATCCAACAGACCATATATTATGTGAGGGATTTATACTGGAGAATACAAATTTCCACTGGGGGAAGAAATCATCATGCAATATATGCATTCATGGCAACATCAAAATAAAGGTTGAAAATGAATCATTAGGGGTTTGGGGGGGTTGTTGTTGTTGCTGCTGTTTCTGGTTTAAGACAGGGTTTCTCTGTGTAACAGCCTTGGCTATCCTAGAACTAGCTCTTGTAGACCAGGCTGGCCTCAAACTCATAGAAATCCATGTGCCGCTGCCTCTGACTCTCGAGGGCTGGGATTAAAGGCGTGTACCACCACCACCTGGCCGAATCATTGGTTTTAAATCCAAAATACAGCGTGAAAAAGAGAATTAGATTGTTTTAACAACTATTTAATCCATACATTAGAAAAGAGGGACAAATTGTGTCTAACAATAACATAACCCCCATTAACACAAAAACCTACAAATTCCAATGAAGACTTTGAGAACTACTGAATAAATGCTGTATAAGACTTGTTAATTAGTTCCTTTTCTTCACATTTTCAAATAACACTTTTTAGACAAAATATAATAAATTCATATTAATAAAACCTTCAGTCCCCTTGCCTGGGCTGCACACTAGGGCCCACAGCCCCAGCAACTTTACCAGAGACCAGAGTGGTCCTAAGGACCCTAGGTAAGACACTGCTCACCGCCAGCTAAAACTCCTTAAAACCTGCCCAACAACCCCAGACTGCAGCCCCTCCCCTGAATTCCATATCCCAGTCTTAACTACAGAAGCAGACTTTGACTTTACCTAAGCACAGGCCAGATCTAGAGACCCCAGCCCCTCAACTGGGCTGGAAGCCAGACTGATCTTAGGGACCCCAGGTAATGCACTACTCACTAACCCCTTTAAGCTTGCCGAACAATCCCAGACTGCACACTCTCCTCTGGGCTCCATATCCCAGCCAACTTCTGAAGAAGACTTTGGCTTTGCCAGAGGCCAGGCTGGATCTAGGATCCCAGGTAAGATATTGCCCCAGCATCCACTAATACTCCTTAAAACTACAACCCCAGACTGCACTCCCTCCCCTGGGCTCCACACCAGGCCCCACAGCCCCAGTAGCCTTATGGGAAGCCAGGCTGGGCCTAGAGACCCCAGGCAAGATACTACTCACCATCCACTAAACCCCTTTAAGCCTGCCCCAACAACTATAAACCCAACACACACACACACACACACACACACACACACACACACACACACACACAGGCTCCATATCCTTGTATACAACTTCAGAAGAACACTTTAGCTTTACCAGAGGCCAGGTTGATTCTAGGGACCCCAGGCCTCAAAAATACCAGAGGAAACACCCTACTGGATCTGAAAACTTACCAGTCATTAGAACTGTTGGCCATTTAGACCAGAAGACCAGAGAGGAAAGAAAAGCCAAGAAACAAAACACCCATCCCACAAAGACAAACACAGGAATCACACCTTGCCAAATAATCATGCCAAATCCAAATGACTAAATGTCACTGTAAGAACACAATAACGGAAAGGGCAGTATGGCATCACCAAAGCCCAGGTATCCAATGATAGCAAAACCTAAACAACTTAACACAGATGAAGCACAAGAAAACAACCTTAAAAATAAGTGAAAATGACATAGCTCCTTAAAGAGGAAATTTTAAAAATCCCTTAAAGAAATTGAGAAAAAAGACAAAACAAAAAATTGGAAGAAATCAATAAATCCCTAAAAGAAAGTCAAGGAAAAACAGAAAACTGGAAATTTTTCTACCAAGGAACCCAGCTATGCCACTCTTGGGCATATATCCAAAAGAGGCTCAATCATACCACCAGGACACTTGCTCAACTATGTTCATAGAAGCTTTACTTGTAAAATCCAGAACCTGGAAACAACCTAGATGTCCCTCAACTGAGGAATGGATAAAGAAAATGTGGTACATTTACATAATGGAGTATTACTCAGCTGCTAAAAACAAGGACATCAGGAAATTTGAAGGCAAATGGATGGAACTAGAAAAAAATTATCCTAAGTGAGGTAACCCAGACCAAGAAAGATAAACATGGTGTGTACACACTCATAAGTGGATATTAGCTGTAAAGTAAATATAACCATGCTACAATCTACAGACCCATAGAGACTAGGTAACAAGTAGGGTTCACAGGGTGCAGGGGTACCCAGATCTCCCTGGGAAGGGGAGACAGAAGAGATTTCATGAGCAGGTAAGAATGGGAACATAAGAAATCAGGTTGTAGGAGAATGGAGAAGAGAGTACTAAAAGAGACTACTGGAAAGGGGGGCATTTCAGGGTCAGGTAGAAACCTGGCATGAGGGAATCTCCCAGGTATCTACAATGATGCCCCCCAGCTATGGCTCCTAACAACAGCAAATACTGAGACTGAACTGGACATCTGTGACCAGGTAAGAAGACTTCAAGTGGAGGGAGTGGGAAACCAACCTAGCCACATAACCTTTGACTTACAGTTTGTCCTGCCTATGGGATATGCTGGATTAAGTAAGGATAGGCTAGAGACTGAAATAGTAGTCAAAGAATGACCAGTCTAGCCTAAAAGCCATGACAGTAGAGTAAGCCCACCCCTGACTCTGCCTGAAACACCACCAGACCCACAGTCTGGGTAGCCCAAAGTCTTAGGATAAAACCAAATACGACAAGAGAGGAAAAAATGTAATGTCAATGTAATGATGCCTATCAATATTTTGCTATACACATATATTGGTGCCTAGTCCAAATGTCATCAGAGAATATTCATTCAGCAATTGAAGGAAACAGATTCAGAGACCCACAGTTAAACATTAGGCGGAGCTTGGGAAATTCTGAAGAGGGAGAGAAAGGACTGTAGGAGCCAAAAGGGTCAAGGCCACAAGAAAACTCAGCAAATCAACTAACCTGGGCTCAAGGGGCTGGAAGAGACTGAACGGACCACCAGGGAGCCTGATTGGGATTGACCCAGGCACTCTACATATATGTTACAGTTGTGTATCTTGGTCCTCTTGTGGGACTCCTAACAGTTGGGAACAGGGGTTTCTCCAACTCTTCTACTGGTTTGGGGGACCTTAATCCTTTTACTGGGTCACCTTGCTCAAACTTATACATGGGGAAGTTCTTAGTCTTACTGCAACTTGATATGTCATGTTTTATTGAAACTCATGGGAAACCTGCCCTTTCTTAAACAGAAACGGAGGAAAACTGGATTGGGGAGATGGAAATAAACAGGAGTTGGGAGGAGGAATTGGGAGGAGAAGAGGAAGGGGAAACTTGACTGGGATGTGAAATAAATAAATTTAATTTAAAAAACGTTCAGTTCCAGTAAACTGAAAAAAAGACCTCAAATAGAGTTAACATGCTGACTTCCCTTCAAATCACCGCTTAGAAGCTGAAGTAAGGAGAGAGGGTTGTTTCTAATTTCACTCTCAAAGATGAATTTACGACTATAATTTTAAGTGAGAACAGAAAACTGACCAAAGGATTCTATAAAATTAATATAAGGTTTGAAACTTTCTCTTTAAAGTCATAAAAATCCAAATATTAAACCTCAAAAGCAAAAACAGTATACACACAATTTTTACGTGTGTGTGTAATATAGATGGGGATGGTCTAAAAAAGATCAGTTGGGAAAGTGCTTGCCACAAAAGCATGGAGACCCAACTTCAATCCTCAGTACCCACACTGAAAGGCTAGGCCGAGGGGTGTACAGTGTAATCCCAGTGCTAATGGGATGAAGATCAGTACATCCTGGGTCTCAGTGGCCAAGCACAACAGCCTATCTGGTGAGCTCAGAACAGTGGGAAACCCTTTCTCAAAATCCAAGGTAGAAAACACCTGAGGAATGATACTCAAAGTTGTCTCTGGCCTCTACACATATACCCATGCACATGTATGCACACAAACACATGTATCCACATATAAAATACTTTTTGAAGCTGACATTTTTGCTCAATGGTAAAGAATCTACCTAGTATACACAAAACTCTGGGTTCAATAACCGTAACTGTAAAAAATACACATAATTTTGCTTTAAGATACCTTATTTCTTTCAATAGTTCCACTTTAGCTGCCAGATTCTTCAGCCTGGTTCCTACACATGTCTTCAGAGTACTTTCTAAATTTTCTAAATGCTTAGTCAGATCCATGGTAGTTGTTTTCTCTTGCTGAAACAAAAAATATACTATACTATCTTAGTGAGAACCAATTAGGACACTGTACTTTGAGCATTCAAAGGACTGTTCAGTTAAAGACTCTAGCAAAATGTTAAGGATTTAAAAAAAATGTTAGTGTGAGAACTGAATGGAATTGTTGGACATCCAGCTAATACCAGGTCTGGGACCCAAGTTGAAAGGGATAAATTTTAAAGATGTATGCAACCACTACTTTTTTTTTTTTTTTTTTGGTTTTTCGAGACAGGGTTTCTCTGTGGTTTTGGAGCCTGTCCTGGAACTAGCTCTTGTAGACCAGGCTGGTCTCGAACTCACAGAGATCCGCCTGCCTCTGCCTCCCGAGTGCTGGGATTAAAGGCGTGCGCCACCACCGCCCGGCCCACTACTTATTTTTTATGAACTATGTAATATGGTTATAGTTTGGCTGATTTTCAGTTGAGGAGGGCTGGGAATCTAACCCAGGACACCTGTACCTAGAAGTAGTTGTTTGAAGGAAGTGGAGGAGGTAGAGGTGGTGGTAGTAGTGCAGATGGTGGCATTGGTGATGGTGGTAACAGGGTCTCACTATGTAACCCTGATTGGCCTAGAACTCACAGTGCTGACCAAGCTGACCTCAAACTCATAGAGATCCACCTGTGTCTGCCTCCTGGGTGCTGAGATTAAAATGTGTGCACTACCACATTCAACTCTTAGTTTCTTTAACATTCTCTTCTATTAGCAATAGATATATATTATTTTTTGTAGCAATAACTGGCCTGAAGATTGCTATACAGACTAAGTTGGCTTCATACTCATTAAGATCTACCTGCCTTAGACTCTTCAGTGCTGAAATTAAAGGTGTGCATGTACCACCATGCACAGAAAATAGACACATTCTTAAGAATATGAGATATTATTAGTGGGGCTTGTTTTGAAACATTATATGAAGTACAGATTTAACAAAAGACTAAATAACCAAAGACTGTAAAATAAAATGGTGCTGCACAATAGAGGGATTATGATATCTCTCTTTCTGGAATGTTTTGAGATTTTCCATAATTTAAAAGGGTTTGGGGGCTGTAGAGCTGGCTGCATCAGTAAAGTGCTTGCCAGACTAGCATAAGGACCTGAGTTAGATCCCCAGCTTCACTTTAAAGAGCCAAGCACAGCAGTGGCACACATCTGCAATCCAGCACTGGGGAGGCAGAAAAAAAGGAGGACCTGACTGGGACTTGCTGTTCAGTCACATCAGCATGTTCCAGGTTCAGTGAAAGGCTCATCTGAAAAAAACTTCAGTGGAAATGAGGAAAACATCTTACATCGACCTCTGGCCTCCACCACACACATGTAAATGCACTTGCATACAATGAACACACACATAAAATTGAAGAACATAAGAGAAAATATAAATGAAAAATACTTAAATTTCAAACAGCCAATGAAATCTAAACATGGTTAGCCTAAAATATAAGAAATTCTCCTTACATAAATATCAAAAGAGAATGGAGACAGAGTGACAAAATAACAAATAAAAACAGTAAGTACACAGATTTCATAGGAGAACTTTCTTCACCACAAGCCACTGACATACCTGCAGCTCCTGAGCAGTCTGTTCAACTTTCATTTCTAATGCCTTGTAATTTTCTAGAAGAACCTCTTTCTCTGTTTTAAGCTTTTCATTTTCTTCAATTAGTTTCTGGTCCTGTTTAATTTTTGCCAAGCTGACATTAGAGCCTAAATTAAAGTCACCAGCAGCCAAATTTTCCCTGTTAAAAACAAATTCGCTCATTTTTAAAAATATGCTAAGGTTGTTGGAACTCAAAAACTGAAATTATCGTGGACTTTTATAATACATTTTACAATTAATTGTGGACACTAAAACTACTGCCTAATTCAACATTAAAAACTAATTTAAGCTGTGCATGTTAGCAAAAGCCTGAAATCCCAGAATTTAGGAGGCCAAAGTGGATGCATACAAAACCTGAGACTACCTTCACCTACATGCAGTTTGACAGAAGTCTGGGCTACACAGTGAGACTCTGTACCAAAATACAAATTATTTTAATGAAAACTAGGTTTTATTAACTGGGGTATACTTCAAATACAATGCCTCCACTCTCTTATTTTCCAAATTCCTTTTAACACTATCAGTTCCAAAGAACAACATAAACAATAAACAGTTCTGTGTCAGTTTTTTCTTCTCCCTCCTTCCTTGCACTTTATTTGTTTAGTTCCTAAACCACCAGTAAAATCCATCAAATTGCTATGACATTGTGGCTTGGCTCTAAGAACATACTGGAACAAGAACAGAGGTTCTCAACCTGTGAGTCACGATCCATTGAGGACTCAACAACCCTGTCATAGGGGTCACCTAAGACCGTGGGAAACATCAGGTATTTACATTACAATTCATAGCAAACTTACAGTTATGAAGTAGCAATAAAAATAATTTTATGGCTGGGGGATCTCTACAACAAGAGAACTGTAGAAAAGGGTCACAGCATTAGGAAGGTTGAGAAGCACTGACCTAGAGAGATGCTCAGTGGTTAAGAGCACTGGCAGCTCTTGTAGAGGACCCTGGTTCAATTCCCTACCAGCACCCACATGGCAGCTCACAACCTTCTGTAACGCCAGGCCCTCTCTTCTAGCCTCTGAGGGCACCAGACATGCATGTGGTGCAGAGACATGAGTGTAAGCAAAACACAAACATAAAATAATATTTTTAAAATAATATGTTGGTATATTTGAATATCTAGTCTGGCTTTCTGCCTCAAGTAAATAATTAAAAATTATCTAAAAAGTGGCTCAAATTATGTATACCTGAGATGACAGATATGCTACTTCCTCTGATCTTTTAATTACATGGTACAAATAAATCGAAACAACATACCAACATACCATACATGAGAAGTATAAACAACTATTCGATCAGTTAACTAAAAATATAAGTTGAGGGTGGAGTTCAATTGGTAAAGTAAATGCCCTGCAAGCATCAGACCTTGGGTTTGACCTACAACACTACAAAAAAAGATGCTGAAAGAATATTTTTAAAGAAATAAACTCCTTACAGAGCAATTAAATCTCACCACAAGTTTTCACACCAAAGATCCTTAGGCATGTGAAAAATATCCTTAAAGCCAGAGGAAAAACATTTAACCTTTCTTCCCTTAAGAGAATGGGGATTGTATCCAGAGCCTTATGCATACTAGGTATGTATTCCACTGAGCTACCTACCACTCCAGCCCCAACTTCAAATCTTAAGTTCTGGGCTTTCCTTGAATAATTTTAATACTGGGTAATTTTTATTCTTATAAAGACATTCAAAAGAATTGGAATGTAAAGCTGGCAAGGGAACTTTAAACAATTCAAGAACAATTTTATTTTCAAACTGGTTTTTAAGGAAAATACTAAAGAAGAGTGGGACAAGCATTTGATGAGGGAAAAAAAACAGAAACTATGTAAGATCACAAAATCATAGGCACTATTAAGAATTCCAAAAGTCTACAGAGTTCTATAAAGGCCACTACCATAAATTTGAAATCAATTAAAATAATAAAACAGCACCACAGTTGTCCTGGCTGCTTTTGTGTCAACTTGATACAAGCTAGAGTCATCAGAGAAGAAGGAACCTCAGTTGAGAAAAAGCTGTAAGGCATTTTCTCAATAAGTGATCAATGGGGGAAGGCCCAGCCCATTGTGGGTGGTGCTATCCCTGGGTTAGTGGTACTGGATTCTGTAAGAAAGCAGGCTGAACAAGTCAGGGGAAGCAAATCAGAAAGCAACACATCTCTCTCTCTCTATGGCTTCTGTATCAGCTCCTGCCTCCAGGACCTTGTCCTGTTTTGAGTTCCTGTCCTGACTTCCTTCCATAATAAACAGCGATATGGAAGTGTAAGCCAAATAAGTCCTTTTCTCCCTAACCTCTTTTTTGGTCAAGGTGTTTCACTGCAGCAAAAGAAACCCTAAGAAAAACTAAGACAACCCCGTCTTACTTTGGAAATGTCACGTGATTTCCTGCATTAGTTTCATACTTTGCATCAAGAGTCAACTTCCCATTAAACTGCCCCTTCGGCCTGTTGAAGGATGACTGGTTTGATCTGCGCCCCCACAAGGGGATAGGGTTCTTGAGGCTCCTGAGAGCAAGCTGACTAGGATCTGGTTTCTTTGCCTCACAGACGTCAATGCCAGAGGTTAGTCTGCACTTTTCTGCAAATCCTTTCTTTGCCACTTCTTCCCCTATATCGACAGTGCCATACTCAGCCTGAGCAATAACTGTTCCATCTTGATAGGTTGCTTTAATTCTCATTTTTATTTCTTTTTCAAAAATCAAGCTCCCCAAAAATGTTCTGCCCTAGGAAAGATAAGGGGGGAAAATATAAACCATCCACATTAACATTTTCTCACTTACTGTTTCTATTCATTGCTCCCAAGCATATTTCTATTTTCTAAAATTTGTATACAGGGGGGGTCTTACCTTGTTGTTGACTTATAAAAATATATATCTTCATAGGCATGAATTATTCCAATGTTTGTGAAAATTTTCTTTTCTAGAAGTAAAGCTAGTATTCAACCATATTAATAAATGTTTTTTTAACATTTATTTATTTATTATGTATACAATATTCTGTCTGCAGGCCAGAAGAGGGCACCAGACCTCATTACAGATGGTTGTCAGCCACCATGTGGTTGCTGGGATTTGAACTCAGGACCTTTGGAAAGAACAGGCATTGCTCTTAACCGCTGAGCCATCTCTCCAGCCCCTAATAAATGTTTAATAAATATTAATTAAATATCCTAGAATAATTTTTTAACCTAGCAGATTGAACTATTTTGGCTCTAATTAAATGTAATGTTTTTTTTTTTTTTTTTTTTGGCTTGGTTTGGTTTAGTTTTGGTTTTGTTTTTCAAGACAAGGTTTCTCTGAATAGCTCTGGATATCCTGAAGCTCACCTTAACCAAGCTCTGGAATTAAAGGCATGAATCTCCACCATCAGCTATAATGATGTTCTAAGTAGCTTTCTTTTTATACAGATTTCTGGTACCTATAAAAGGAGTCCAACAAAACTTAAAAATACTTTAAAGGCAAAATGAGATACTTTGATTTTAATCAAAGAAAAAGAAGTAGAATCTCAAAGCACAAAACAGATGCCCACAATAACTCAGTGGGTAAAGAGTCTGCCACCACATCTGACAATCTGAGTTCAATCCTCAGAAGCCACATGGTGGAAGGAGAAAAATTCCTACAAGTTGCCTTCTGACTTCTACGTGTGCCATGCCACATGCATGCCCACACGTGTGTGTACATATACACACAATAAATGTAAAATAATTTCAAAATTTATTAATTAAGGATTTTAAATTACAGAATGTGAGATACTACAAATCGTTTACTCAAAACTCAAGACATTAGGAACGCTTGGCTATCTCTGTCTGAAGTCCCCATAAATATCAGTAACTAGAGTACCATAGAGGAGGACAGATGCTATTGAGGGAACTAGGAGTAACAGAAGCTGTGTTTGAAGCCAGTTCACTGAGTCCGATAGAACCATGTTCACAGAAGAGTTAAAGAAAAGGCTGATCCTGCAGGGACCTCAAGACTCGTATGGAGCTTGAGCGGCTTTGCTGAGTCCATTGGTGGGGCAAGACCTTTATAAAGCAGGAAGGGCTTTAGCAGATCTCAGTGACTTAGACCAGCATGTAAAGAGAGTTCAGAAAGGGGTAGGACAACCGAGAGGAGATAGTTAAAGGGTAAAGGTAAGGAAGAGGTCTGTCTGGGCTTCTCAAAGACAAAGGGCAGGATTTGTGTGGAGCTGGAGTTCCTGAGGAAAAAGGTGATAAAAGCCAAACTGTATGCTAAGGAGCTTCTGCCTGAGGAGTAGTTCACAGAGGTGTCCTTGATTAAATACAGGAGATGATTAAGACTGTCCCAGGTTTGGTAATCTGCCCACCACCACTCCCTCCACTCCTCCAAACACCTCCACCTCCCCAACCCCCTGCAGACTAAGGAGGATACATTTCCCTCCAGCAAAAGGTTATACAAGGGGTGGAGATGGTTTGCCCAGCCAGGAACTCCCCCCAACAGTCAGGTATGTTGACTGGGGAGGCTACAGACACCATGCTAACCCAGGCCACTCTGACCCTGGGAACCAGCAGGTGCAGCAGGGCCCCATTCACCTTTGGCCCTAAGTGGGTCTGAGCAGATAAAGTCAGGCCCACTGAGTTTATGAGATGTGGAGAAATGTAGGGAGGCTCCCAGGAAAAGCTCCAGGATGTGTAAAAGGTGTGAAGATTACAGAGAACTAATTAAGTTAGCACCTCCTATTCAAGCTTTAGACTCAACCCTGAATTGCAGAGGAAGCAAACTGTGGAGGAAGCAAATGATACAAATCGGTGAAATCTTTCCATGCTGTATTATAGCTTGCTTATGTTCTAATTTTGCATCGTCTTAACTGTGAACTTAGGAATCACCTGACACTTTCTGAGAACAAAATGACAACAGACATTCAGGTGTTTCACCAAGGTTATCTCTGTAACCCTACTATCTTATGAGACAGTAGTTCAGGACAATGCCTTGTCCTATTTATCTTCTGGAAAAGGTCTTGCTCTATAGATAACATAATGCTAACCCCTAAGTGTATTGCATATTTGGAAAGCCACTAAAGAAACAACCAGATAAAGTGGTACTTCTACCTACCTTACAACCCTACTGGGGCTGGGTTAATTCTTTAAAAAAAAAAAAGAAAAGAAAAAGTACCCTACATGCATAAAAAAGGACACTCCAGAGACCCTAGTGCTATTAAATAAAAACCCCAGTACCAGGAGTGTGCTACCTTCCTGTGAGTAATCACTGGGG
Source organism: Microtus oregoni (assembly GCF_018167655.1). Classification (NCBI taxonomy): domain Eukaryota; kingdom Metazoa; phylum Chordata; class Mammalia; order Rodentia; family Cricetidae; genus Microtus; species Microtus oregoni. The sequence goes on from NW_024543874.1 coordinate 3,117,242, forward strand.
ACACTCCTGAGATCCGGTGACTGTCACTGTGATAGGGTAGCCTGTTTCTTAGCCACTGGTGGACATCTATCGTCAACCCCACCAAGGCCCAGTGATCATTGCAAAAGAGGGGGCTGAAAGAATTTAAGAGCTAGAGGAAGTGGTGGGGAGTGTTATGTAACACTTTACTGGTTAACTGAAATATTTCATTCTGCAAGAAGACTCCTTAAACAGAAAAGTAATCAACTCAAAATAGCTTCATGCCGGGCGGTGGTGGTGCATGCCTTTAATCCCAGCACTCAGGAGGAAGAGACAGGAGGATCTCTGTGAGTTCGAGGCCAGCCTGGTCTACAAAAGCTAGTTCCAGGACAGGCTCCAAAGCTACAGAGAAACCCTGTGGGGGGGGGGGGGCGGGGGAATAGCTTCAGGCTGTCACTGAAACTAACCTGATCCACCGGGACCCCTCCTGCCAGAGTAAGCAATAAAAGACAGTCCCTCTCAGAAGAGGAAGCAGGGCTGCAAAGTCTCTGAGATAAAACCAGCTGCCACAAAGACTCAGACCAGCTGGGCTACAAAGAAGACTCTCAGAAGAAAAAAAATGCAAAATAGACTCTGACATACAAACAGTTGCCTAGAAGGAAAACCACCCAAACTGATTCGTGGAGGGTTAGAGCAACTGAGGCACCTGGAAAAGACACTCTAACCTGTTGAGCTGCGTGCAGGCTGAGCACCATGCTCCATTTGCTCTGTCATGGGATCTCTATGTGGCGTGAGTAGACATCTGTGTTGCATCTCCCAGTAAAACAGAATGGAAAGGGTTTATCTGCCTTACAATTTCAAGTTAGATTAAACACTACAGGGAAGTTACAGAGGCTGAAACAGCCAGCAACACCACAATCATGCTTAAAGTAGAAAGAAACGAATGTCCCCATGCTGCATGCTTGCTCTTATGTAGCTATCTCCTGTACTGCATCATTCAAGAGACCTTAGCCAAGGATTGGTACTGCCCACAATTGCCTGAGTAGTCCCACATTACTTAGCAATCAAAACAGGTCCGCATATACACGCTCACAGAGCAATTTGATCTAGATAATTCCTTAATTGAGACTCTTTCCAGGTTATTCTAGTTTGTGCCAGCTACCATCACATTGCCTAAAACATAAATCTGACTATTTGTAATACTATTTGTAAAAAATTCGAACTACTGATATTTATGGACAGGGCTAAAGATCACTGAGCGGTGCTCTAGATTCAACCCCAGTACTGCCAAAACAAATCTAATATTTTCACAAAAACAATGCTAACTGAATTTCTGTCATATAAAAGACAATTCCTTTACATTTTTACAGAAGAAACCATTTACATTTGTTTTGTTCACTTATATATAAAATCACTTATGTGATCATTAAGAATGATTACTTACCAAATAGGAGAACAAATATATAATTGTTTTTTATGTGTTTATGCTCATTTGTCTGTTTGCTGGGTTGGTCTTTTGTTTGTTTGTCTGGTTTTTGTTTTTGTTCTTTTTTTTTCGAGACAGGGTTTCTCTGTGGCTTTGGAGACTGTCCTGGAACTAGCTCTTGTAGACCAGGCTGACCTCGAACTCAGAGATATCTGCCTGCCTCTGCCTCCCGAGTGCTGGGATTAAAGGCATGTGCCACCACCATCCGGCTCATTTGTCTGTTTGGTAAGTACCAGGAGTCAACCCCAGGGTCTGATCATATGAGGTAAGTATTCTACCGTAAACTTTATTGTAATCCTGAATTACTTTATAATTAGTATTTTTTCACCAAAATATACAAGCTTTTACATTAAAAAAACTGACATTTAAAGGTGCATATGCTTTCATGTATATAGTTTCAAGTATAATACATTAACAAAAGTATTTAAATGTGTGACTTGCCTGATCAAACTGGGTAACTTCTTGGCCAGAAGGGATCTGTAGTCCCCAAAGTCTATACTTCTTGGCAATACTAGAAAATTGCAGCTCCAGGGGAATTTCTACTATGTCAGATCGGTTCAAAATTTCAGTATTTCCATAGTCAATGTACCTCACCAGACACTAGAAAAAAAATTCAAAAGGCAAACAGTAGTACTGAACCTAGATTAGAAATCTGTTAACAAGACCTATAAATGTTACTACCTCAAGTGACTAATGCCTCATAAACAGCCTCAAAATAAAGAAAACTGCACTTGGGAGTAATTTCCATAGTCCCATTTGTTTTTTTTAACCCCTGATATTTTTATACAAACATGAGGATATAATGTGATCCTTTCTAATTGCTGATATTAAAATCAATCTAAATTCTTAAATTTAAATTAAAAACAGTAAAGCCTGTTTTTTCCACAGGAAAAAAAATTGACAAAATTAAACCCACTCTGGCTAGATCTTGAAGCTGACCAAATTCACCCTTACTTCCAGCCCTGCATCAATTTTAATTTACTCCTTCTGGGATTGTAGAGATGGCAAAGCAATTAAAAATGCTGGCTGCTCTTCCAGAAGACCCAGGTTCAGTTCCTGGCACCCACATTGTGACTCACAACCATCTGTAACTCCAGTCCCAAGGAATCCAACGCCTTCTGGCCTTTGTGGGCACTGCAAATGTACAACACACATACATACAAGCAAAGAGATAACTCCCATACACATACTTTCTTTAATTTTTAAAAACTTTCTAAAAGTATATTCTGAAGTTAATCATCATTTTGTGCCTTAATTTAAAATCTTAGTCAGTCCAAAAGGCAAGTGCAAAATATTTTTCAACTGTCAAATTATGGGGAAGGTTATATTAGAAAATTCAGTTTTACAAAGACAAAACAACTATGGCAATATTAAATGACATTTTTTAAAACACAAACCAATCAGAGAAATCATTAAATTGTTCTACTTAGCATTTATCAAGAAAAAATATTTTCCAAACACATACATTGTGAAATATATTTTAGGTCTAGAAAACAGATGTAGAAAAATTACTTAAGGAATGCCTGCAGAACTGTTTCCATGATCTCACAATGTACATTTTGCCCCCAAATAACTCTGCTGAAGAATCTTATCTCCCTTAGGAGGGTGTTTGTTGAGAAGAAAAAAAATAGGGTTGGCAAGAGTGGGAGGAGAGTAAGACAGGATAATGGGGAGGATGAATATTATCAAAGTAGATTTTTATATATGCAAGAAATTGTGAAACAAAATATATAAATAAATAAATCTTCCACAAGCTTTCAATGTAAGAAATAAAACAGATTGACACAAAAGAATTTATCACATTTAGCTTAAGGATTACAAATGGAAAACCAATCTTTATTGTTAATAATATTTGACACCAAATTCAAAATACAACTAACTTCAAGATCAAATAAATGTTCTTTTTCTATTCATCAATGTTAATAGGCTGAATTTTAAAAGTTATTTTACAATTAACCATTAAGAGTAGGACTTAAAGAGCCACCTAATCTGCAAAAATAACCCACAAACTTTAACTTCTATTTTTTAATTTTCTTATTTTATTAATTACTATTTATGTATATGGGTATTTTGTTGGCATGTATATATGTGTACCATGTGTGTACATGTTGCCTAAGGAGGCCAGACAAGGGCACTGTCCTAGAACTAAAATTACAGATGGTTGTAAGCCCATCATGTGAGTGCTAGAAACTGAACCCAGATCTTCAGGACAATCAGCCAGTGCTTTTAACCACTGTACCATCTACCTGTTTTTAGACAACCTGATGGTTGTACAGAAACTTAAATTCAGAAGAATATTCCTGAATCTTATCTAGTTTTAAGAAATTAATTTTTCATATTAGCAGGAAAAATTTTTCATAAATTTTAAGTTTATTAAACTAGACATTATCACTATGAATAAGCAATAATAGACTCAATAAGCACCAAGTTTCAGAATCAAGGGCCAGCAAGATGGCTTAGTAGGTGAGGATGCTTGGTGCTAAAGCTGATGACCTGAGCTCAATCTCAGGACCCAGTGGTGGTAGGAAAGAACCAACTCCTCAGGTTGCCCTCAGGCCTCACAAATGCTATTCACTGTGGCGCTCTTGTGCTCACATACATATGTGTGTACATACAAAAATAAATAATTTTAAAACTACATATTTTAAAAAGTTTTGGAACCAAAATAAACTTAAAACCTTAAGCCCAAAAACATGAATACATATTTCCTGCCTTATCATCACTGATGGTTTTTAGCACTTTGCATCTGTACCAACACTTATCTTCAGAAAACAATCCACCATAAATCTGCAGAAGAAAAAGAAACATTTGTCATTTTAATTAAAAGTACACTACGTAGATCAGGATATAAATTAGCACTGTGCACTAGTGTGTGTAATAAACACAGTAACTTATCTAATCCTCCTGTGAAGCAGGTACTTTGTTTATACCACTATGTATCCAAAGTCATAGCCTCGTCTTTAGCAGAACCAAGAGTCAAACTTCTGATTCTCGAGTCCATTATACTAGTCTACCTCTTAGAAAGTAAATTTTAAAAAAGACCAAGACCACCTTCTGGTCTTCTGGGAGAGGACAATACTCAGCTATCACAATCATGTACTTGCACAACCACATATGACTATACTGAGTCTGTGCAAGCACGGGTCCATCAACAGCCAGGCATATATTAAAGAGAGGTCCAGGGAAGCCTATGCCATTACTCTGGCTTTATCGAGGAATAGTGACTGCCTTTCAGTTATGTACCTACTAGTCATCCCACTGGGCTCCAATGCTCACACATACTTCCCTGGTTAAACTAACTGGGCCACAAAACAATACCAAAAATCATAAATGTGGAAAGGGCCAGGTGAGGAAGAGGATGATAGGGCTGGTATGGAGAGAAAGTAACCAGAATGTATTATATATGAACAAATGAAATTATCAAAAAACTAAATTAAATTTTAGGGCAACCTTCAGGACAAGAAAAATGCCATTCGATTTTTCAGAAAATTAGGAAACAACCTTCCTCAAGACCCACTAATACCATTTTTGGGTATATATTCCAAAGGATGCTCCATCATGCCACAAGGACATGTGCTCAACTATGTTCATAGCAGCTTTGTTTGTCATAGCCAGAACCTGGAAACAACCTAAATGCCCCTCGACCGAAGAATGGATAAGGAAAATGTGGTACATTTACACAATGGAGTACCACACAGCAGAAAAAAAAAATGACAGCTTGAATTTTGCAGGAAAATGGATGGAGCTAGAAAACATTATTTTGAGTGAGGTAACCCAGACCCAGAAAGACAATTATCACATGTACTCACTCATAGGTGGTTTTTAAACATAAAGCCAAGAAAACCAGCCTACAAATCACAATCCCAGAGAATTTAGAGAACAATGCGGACACTAAGAGAGACTTACATAGATCTAATCTACATGAGAAGTAGTGAAAGACAAGATCTCCTGAGTAAATTGGGAGCATGGAGACCTTGGGGGAGGATTGAAGGGAGGAGGAGAGAGGCAGGGAGGGGAGCAGAGAAAAATGTAGAGCTCAATAAATATCAATTTAAAAAAAGTAAAAAAAGAAAACTGCCATAAAGGAATGCAGAAATCCAAGGTGACTAACATGAAAGATCTTAAAATCTCTCATGCCCTACATGCCAGAACCCCAAGAACATTGAGGCTGCAGAGACCAATAGTTCCTACTTGCCCCTTACACACCTAGGAGCTAGAGCCAGAAGAATCAGAAGATATTACCTCTCAACTCAGCATAACTGTGCCAGCAATTCTCCGTAAATATTCTTTTTATTTCTTATTCTCTATTATTTAATCTCCACTCTTGAATATATATCTTGTAATGATCTCCTTTTGTTCGTATATTGCTCAAGTAGGTTTCAGTACTGTTGTCCACCAGTCTAATATAAAGCAGTTTCTACTACACTTTTCTCCCATATCTCGTATAATGCCTCCTCTTATTCTTCATCTTTATCACCTCTTCTTTTTACTAAATTACAGCATTCCATAGATATAACCACCTCTATTATTTGTGGACCCTAATAGTACCACAATTTTCACGTCCTAGTTACATTATACACCTTGATTTTTTTTTCATTTCACAATAAATCTAATATTGTGCTGGCTAGATTTATGTCAACTTGACACAAACTGTAGTCATCTGAGAGGAGGGAATCTCAATTGAGAAAATGTCCCTATAAGACAGTAGTTCTCAACCTTCCTAATGCTGTGATCCTTTACTAAAGTTCCTCATGTTGTGGAATACCAAATTTAGACTTTAATGATGTTTAATAAAAGAGCAAAAAAATTATAGTATGAATTTGATCCTGCCTCAGCTCTACTGACATTTGTGACTGGATGGTTATTTATTTGGAGGTGAAGAGCAGTACGGGATGTTTGCCATCATTCCCTTTGGCATCACCCAATAGATATCAGTAGCACCACTTCCAGTTAAGACAACCAAAAGCAATCTTCATTGTCAAATGTCTCCTAAAAGTAGAAGTGGAAGATACAAAACTCATTCCTGGGTTATAACCACTTAAAAATATACATTCTCAGCTGAGATAATATTGTCTCCATGGAAACAAAAAGTAGATTTGGAGAAATACAGTACAAGGGAAATCTTAGCTATTACAGTTGTTCACAAACCTCCTAAATTCCACCCTACATGACAACATATGCAATTTATCAATAGTATGATATTATAATATCTTGTTGGAGAAGTCCAACTAAGAAAAGATTAGCCAAAGATGTTTCTTAGGAGGAAATAATGAAAAGTCAGAAAACTTAGCCAAAACAATTGAGCCCCAGCTTCAGTGACAGACCTTGTCTCAAAAAAAAGTAAAATGGAGAGCAATAGAAAAAGATACCCAATCTCTGGTCTCTAAACAAGTACAGGCGCTTGCTCGCGCTCCCCCCACCCCTGTGTGTGTGTGTGTGTGTGTGTTGCCCTTGCCTTTCCCTCTCACTCTGACACCTTCTCCTCCCTCTCCTCTTCTCTCCTATCCTTCTTCCCCCATCTTTTTTTTTTTTTTTTGGTTTTTCGAGACAGGATTTCTCTGTGGTTTTGGAGCCTGTCCTGGAACTAGCTCTTGTAGGCCAGGCTGGTCTCGAATTCACAGAGATCCGCCTGCCTCTGCATCCCGAGTGCTGGGATTAAAGGCGCGCCACCACCGCCCGGCCCCCCACAGAGTTGAAGTAGGAAAGAGAAATCATATAATAAAAAAGAAAACACTAATCTAGATCAGATTTCAAGTGATATCCAGATGGTAATCAAGTTAGGCACAGACTAGGAGCAAGTATTAGCCGTACACATCTAAGACAAAAGTCTTACATCAACATAGAGGCTGAAGACGCAGCTCTGGTGGTAGAGGGCTCACCTAACATGCACTAGACCCCACACTTGATCAAGAGTCATCCAGATTGTAGCTTATATCACAATTCTTGACCATAGTTATTTTAAATTAAATAAATTTACTATTATTGTAGTTTTGGAAATTCTTAAAAATTCTAAAAAATCTGTCTTTCCAAATTCCAAAATCTGTAATTCTAGAATGTAGAAAAACAGCCATATGAGATGAAATGGTTATATGCAGAAATAAAGCTTACCTTCTTAGGATCAAGATTCCCAAAAACTGAATTAGCATGAGGACAAACTTCAGATAGTGAACAACTGAGCTTCATAATATCCTTATTTTTACTAATATTCTAAGAAGAAAAGAGAAAAAGTATGAGATTCAATAAATTCTGTTGGTATTATATATAATTGAGGATTCTACTAAGCATGACACTTAAAAGGACTTTAGAGCACTGGGAATTAGATCAAATTCTTGTGCTATCATTTTATAATTCAAATGAATTCTTAGAAGAAATTATATTAAGCTACATGAAGTTTAATAGCAAGAAGCTCAGATCACATAGGTAGAATTCAAATAAAGTTTTGTAGAGACACAAGAATAAAATATTCAGTGAAATCGGGCAGTGGTGGTGCACACTTTTAATCCCAGCACTTTGGAGACAGAGACAGGCAGATCTCTGTGAGTTTGAGGCCAGCCTGGTCTTCAGAGCTAGTTCCAAGACAGGCTCCAAAGCTACAGAGAAACCCTATCTCAAAAAAAGAACAACAACAAAAAAAAAAATTTGGTCCCCGCACAAAAAAAAAAAAAAAAACTAATTTTAAACTGAAGCATTAGAATTAGTTCTTGGAATCTGTAAATAAAGTTCAAGTATATCAAAATATTCCTGTCATTCACTATCAATACACAGACTACATAAATGGAAGTTCCTTTCAAAGAAAGAAACAAATAGATGTGGGGAATGAATTGACATACCGTTTAATCCCAGTACTCAGAGGCAGAGAGTCAGGCAGTTTACATAGTGAGTTCCAGGCCAACAAGCGCTATACAGTGAGACTCATCTCAAAAATACACACACGGGGGGGGGGGGGGGGGCACACAAAAAAAACAAAGGAAAGAAGGGAGGGAGGGAGGAAGGTAGAGAAGGTGGGAGGGAGGGAGGGAGGGAGGAGAGGGGAGGGAAGAAAGAGTTGTCATTCATCTGACTAAGAACACCAACAATCCTGAAGTATTCTCTTTCAAGTGACTTATCTGGCAGAAATCAGTCAGGGGAAGCAAACAACAGATCTTCACCCTGGCTTACCTCTGCTTCCAAATCTCTTTGTGTCTCTGATCTCATCTCACTCCCAACATCAAAAAGGTTTTATGATTTGCATTTTGGGAGCCTCAAGTTGATGGTTGGAATAATAAGTAGGTAAATTATACCAACCTGTTTTGATGAACCAAGTTTATTGGGTGACAACTGCATACCTTCTTTCAACATGCTGTCTATGGCAGCTTTTATACTACAGTGATAGGGCTAACAGAGATGAATAGCTACAACAGAGAATGTATGACCCATTCATTAATCATGTAATATTTGCTATCCGGTCATTTACAGAAGTTCTGACTCCCAGTTTAGATCATAGCTCTATTTTTAATTTTTTTAATTTATTTTATTCATATGTGTCTCTGTGTCTGTTAGTGTTAGCAAGAGCGTGATTTGATCTCCTAAAGCTGGAGTTACAAGCAACTGTGAGCTGCCTGACATGGTGCTAGGATTTGAACTAGCATCCTCTAGAAAAACAATGAGAGTAATAATTTGAAACACTAAGCCATCTCTCCAGCCCAAATTTATTTCATTTTATGAGTGTGAGTGTTTTGGATTCATGTATCTATGTGCAAAACATGTGCTTGGTGCCAAGGAGGGCAAAATTTGATAGTCAAAAGAAGGCACCAAATCCCCGGAACCGGAATTACAGAGGGTGTGAGTTGTCCCTTGGGTGCTGGGAATGGACCATGGGTCCTTTGGAAGAGCAACAAATGCTCTTAGCCTCTAAGCCATCTATCTAGTCCCCATAACCTGAAATTTAAACTAATGACAAAGATAAATGAAAATCAAAGTCTGGAAATACACTAACAAATACAAATAAAAAAGATGCAATATAAGAAGAGGAATACAAATATCTTGCTCATGTTTTATTATATTTGTCAATTGTGTAAGTGCACTTTCTTCTAGCATTGGAAATGGAAGCCATAGCCTCCCTCACACATCCTAGGCACATACTGTACAACTAAACCACATCCCCATTCTTATTTTATTTTTTTTATTTATTTTTTTTTTAAATTTATTTATTTATTAAGGATTTCTGCCTCCTCCCCGCCACCGCCTCCCATTTCCTTCCCCCTCCCCCGATCAAGTTCCCCTCCCTCATCAGCTCGTAGAGCAATCAGGGTTCCCTGACCTGTGGGAAGTCCAAGGACCACCCACCTCCATCCAGGTTTAGTAAGGTGAGCATCCAAACTGCCTAGGCTCCCCCAAAGCCAGTACGTGCAGTAGGATTCAATAACCCATTGCCATTGTTCTTGAGTTCTCAGTAGTCCTCATTGTCTGCTATGTTCAGCAAGTCCGGTTTTATCCCAGGCTTTTTCAGACCCAGGCCAGCTGACCTTGGTGAGTTCCCGATAGAACATCCCCATTGTCTCAGTGTGTGGGTACACCCCTCGCGGTTCTGAGTTCCTTGCTCGTGCTCCCTCTCCTTCTGCTCCTGATTTGGACCTTGAGATTTATGTCCGGTGCTCCAATGTGGGTCTCTGTCTCTGTCTCCTTTCATTGCCTGATGAAGGTTAATATTCAGGAGGATGCAAATATGTTTGTCTTTGGATTCACCTTCTTATTTAGCTTCTCTAGGATCGCGAATTATAAGCTCAATGTCCTTTATTTATGGCTAGAAACCAAATATGAGTGAGTACATCCCATGTTCCTCTTTTTGGGTCTGGCTTACCTCACTCAGAATAGTGTTTTCTATTTCCATCCATTTGTATGCAAAATTCAAGAAGTCCCATTCTTATTTTATTGAACAGGGTATGATTAAATATTTCAAGATAGCTGTAAACTCAAGGTCCTCTTGGTTCAGCCCCACAAGTACCTGAGATTACCATGTCCAGTTTGCTGATTAGATTTTGAAACAATATTTTTGATATATTATGTTAAATAAAAATATTAAAATGAATTTACCTATTCATTTTACTTACTCCAATATGGCTGCAAAACCTAGGTTTAATTACTCATAGGACTCACACTGTATTTCTAAAGTGATAGCACTAATCTAGAAGAATTATTTTAGTATATATATAGTTACTATATAATGAACTTAAATGTATAATTTGTCTATCAGTGTAGGGCATCATTAAGGGGCACATGTGTTATTAATACATGACACAGACACAGACCTACAACATGTTAGCACCATTTTAAAAGTATGTGCATAGCTGGAAAGATGGCTCAGCTGTTAAGAGCTCTTGTTGCTCTTCCAAAGGAATCAATTCAATTCCTAGCATCTACAGGGCAACTCACAATTGTCTGTAACTCCAGTTCCAGGGAATCAAATGTTCTCTTCTGACTCCATGAATACCAGACACACAAGTTGTGGACAGACAAAAAGAGTCAAAACATACATACACAACTTAAAAAATAATAAAAATAAGTACCGGGTGGTGGTGGTGTACACCTTTAATCCCAGAACTCAGGAGGCAGAAAGAGGCTGGCTGATCTCTGTGAGCTTGTGGCCATGGCCTCCAAGAGCTAGTTCCAGGACAGCTAGGACTATTATACAAAGAAACCCTGTCTCTAAAAATAAAAAATAAAAAATTATAGTGCTTAAGTATAACTCACCACAAATTCTAAATATTCTTTGGCTTTTAAGAACTTTTTGATGTTGTTAAAGATTTATTTATGCAGTGGTCAACCTGCGTGTGTGCCTGTACACCAGAAGAGGGCACCAGGTCTCATTACAGATGGTTTGTGAGCCACCAAGTGGTTGCTGGGAGTTGAACTCAGGACCTCTGGAAAGACAGTCACTGCTCTTAACCTCTGAATCATCTCCCCAGCCCAGTTTTTAAGAACTTTTAATCATATTCTTCTGTAGCTCCGTATAACTTCTATTTACACACTGTACACTTAGTCCCATCAAAAAGGAGTCCCAAGCCATGGCAAGTGTAGATAAACACAACTTTCTTCCCTCCCTTACCATGTACAGCTTGCAAAACCAAAAATCCATTGGTTGGAGTATATTAGAAAGATTCACCTCTTAAAATCTGAAACCAAAGGACTTTGGTGCTTTTGTTTTGTTGTTGTTTTCTTGTTTTGTTGAGAAAAAGTCTATGTCAGCCTTGCTGTCCATGACTCAAATCTACCTGCCTCTGCCCCTAAATGCTGGGATAAAAGGGATGTACTACCACACACATTTAACTTTGTATTTAAAACTGAATATACTTACCTGATTTTCAATCTGTCATTGACATCAGAAATAATTCATTAATTCTCCAAATTTTATAATTACATAAATATTTGTCTTACATTAAAATTTATGCCATTAGAAAAAATGAACAGGGTTTTCTTTTTCACCTCCCAGTGTCTTGACTATGGAGCTCTTCCTCTCCCTATCTTTATTCCTTTTACAATCTACCACCTTCTGATATGCTAGACACTTTCAAGAAATGTCTCTGAAATGGCACAGGAGTATAAGAATGGTCCCATATTTGACATATCATCTGATCTCCCCCACAATATAACTTCTAACAAAACAATGCTGTCCCAAATCCCAGCATGGAAGAGGGAAAGTGAACATGAAACCCCACACCTAGCAAAGAAGCTACTCAAAATTGATAGCTTCTAGGAAAATCAGTATTTTTAATGGAATGATACTGGATATATTAATCACATTCCTGAGCAGGAGTAGTCAACCAACACAAATTGAATACCATGGGTTTTTGTTCTGTTTTTAAGAGAAAGAGCATGAAGGTGTGTAGGTAGGAAGGTGGGTGAGGATCTACGAGTTAGGAAATAACAATATCAAAATATACTGTATGAAATTCTCAAAATAATAAAAAAATTAAAAATATTAAACAGGAAAAGCACATTAAAATGTTATTTTATAGAGATATAAATGGTACATGTAACCAAATTCAGACGTTAAATATAATTAATGTTGTTTTAAAACTAGGCTGCCCAACCCTCCAGCAATGGAACTGTTCACCTTTATACCAAGAAAATTGGGAAAACACGAAATTTCTGAGTGTGCCTTACACCTAGGCCAACTGAGAAAGTCTGCTGTGCGCCTTCTGAGGCCACCTGCTCATGCATCTACAACCCCTGCAACGTCAGCATGTCTGCTAGTCCCTGTGTAACAAACTGGTCCATGGCAGGATCAAGAACGAAACTTCATTTTGAATAGAGGTGTGGGTATGACGACAACATGTTTAATAAAATTCTCAAAGAATAAAAATGAGAAAAATAGTCAATGTGTTAAAGGAACAAAAAAAGCCCCACACACAGGTCAGAAAGCTAAAATCTTTTTAATCAAGTTTTCTTTAATAATAAAAAAAATGTTTGTTTTCAGGAAACAATCTTACAAAAGACCTCTAGATGGGGATATAACTTCATAAATACGACAGTATGTGGCTTCCTGACCCTACTGAATATAACTTTGAAGTACCAATCTTGATAATTTTCTTATTTAATTCAGCTGTATTACAAGCATATTATTCAACTTAGGAAAACTGCAAGTTGGGGTCATTTTGTCTTCTAAGTATGTCTTGTGCTACATGAGTTCATCAAGAGTGATACTGAGGCCGGGCGGTGGTGGCGCACGCCTTTAACCCCAGCACTCGGGAGGCAGAGGCAGGCGGATCTCTGTGAGTTCGAGACCAGCCTGGTCTACAAGAGCTAGTTCCAGGACAGGCTCCAAAACCACAGAGAAACCCTGTCTCAAAAAACAAAAACAAAAACAAAAAAAAAAGAGTGATACTGATAATGAAAACAAAAAATGCATTTATTCTTAACTTTTTACTTTGTTTTTGTTAGGAAAGGCATGGCTAGAAAGGGGAAGGTAGAAAAGAGAAATCAACTACAATTCTATTTTACCTGGGCCCAAAACGTCACTGCATCTTCTACATGACTTCCAACAACATCTTCAACTAAAATAAAATCACAATGCAAAACAAATCAGAACTTCATCATATCATCTACCTCCTCCCCCCCGCCAATATTATTTAATGCCAGTACCTTTATTGTAATGTGTATCTTCATCCATTTGGACAAGTCCTGAAAAACTAACAATTCAATACTTTGAATTAGATTTTAGTATCTATTAATAATGAAAAACTCTAAACCACCTATATTCAATTTTTTTTTTGTTTTGTTTTGTTTTTCGAGACAGGGTTTCTCTGTGGTTTTGGAGCCTGTCCTGGAACTAGCTCTTGTAGACCAGGCTGGTCTCGAACTTACAGAGATCCGCCTGCCTCTGCCTCCCGAGTGCTGGGATTAAACGCGTGCGCCACCACCGCCCGGCTATATTCAAATTCTTAAAAGTGTTTGTCCCTTATGGGGTTATCAAAACTCAAGCTCTATACTAAAAATTGCCTTACACGTATTTTCTCATGATTCTTATATTTGTTATGAATATATTGTAGTTTTTAATGTCAAAATGTATCATTTCTATCCCTATCAGTATCATTAACCAAACTTTTACAGATTTACATGTAAGATAATTCACTCACAGTTTGATCACTTATTTAAATCAATACTTTGGAACAACATGAATACTCTTGTGTGTATGTGCCTTCAAGTTTGGGGGGGGGGATGTTTTGTCTGCATGTATGTGGGGGGGGGATGTTTTGTCTGCATGTATGTCTGTGGACCCCATGCACGCAGTACATGCTGAGGCCAGAAGTGGGCTTCAGATCCACTGGGACTGGAGTTCAGCCGGTTATAAACCACCATGTTAGTGCTTCTGGAGGACTAAGGGCCAACTTCTAACAAACCTCGCTGGCCCAAGTCTCATCCTGGAGGAGGGGAAGTGAACCCCAGTCCTCTGGAAAAGCAACCAGTGCTCTTAACTGCAGAGTCCTGCAGCCTCCATACAAAAAAACAAAAACAAAAACAAAACAAAACAAAGAGAAATGCTACAACTGTCTGTGAGACAGGCTATTTGGTTTTTTTAAAATACCCTGGAAATTTCATTACAATATTTTAACTGAAAAACATTTCAAAAGAAGTGTTTAGTACTTTTCAATTTTATTCTAAACACACCAGAAATCACATTTTCCACTCATGAATCTTAAAATGATACAAATACGTAATGTATTTCACTATTCAATTCCAACTGATTTTATTTCGTTCTCAAAAAAGGCACGGAAGGTATATGTAACCAGCCTCCACCCTTCAAAGCTGTGGGGTTTGGGGGACCAGGGAGGTAAGAGGATTAGTTTGTCATCCAACTTTAAGGTAACTATTCTACACATTACAATACACGGGAAAAAATAATTTTTCGCAAAATTGCCTTTAAAACATAGAGTACATGTCATGTTTTAAAACACATTTTTGTGAACTTTTAAATTATTCAAGAACATCTACATCAAAGTTTCAAATGCTCTCAACTATGAAAAGAAAAATTAACTCATAACAGAAAATAACGGCTTATCTATAAAAATTTAAAACTTTTGATTTTTGTTTAGCTTAAGTATTTTTGGGTTGTTTTGTTTTGTTTTCCAAATAGTATCACAGAAACATCTTCAAATCAGGGATCCTGTACTACAGATCAAAAGGCAGTTTTAAAATTCAACTAAGAAGCTGTAAAACAAAGTTAGAATCTGTTTAGAGGAATAATTTCTCTGGAAAATACTTCTGTGTTTCGTTTTGCTTGTTTTTTGAGACAGGGGCTCTCCGTGTAGCCCTCACTGTCCTGGAACTCCCTCTGTAGACCAGGCTGGCTGCGAACTCATAGAGATCCACCTGCCTCTGCCTCCCAAGCGCTGGGATCAAAGACACGCACCACCCCTAGCTGGCCACTGCCAGGTTCTTAGTTTTAAAAAAAAAAAAAAAAAAAAAAAAAAAAAAAAAAAAACCTGCCGCTTGTTAACTGTTTTCTAGAATTACTTGAAGTCATTTTTAAAAGACTTGCCACGTAGTTTTTAGAAGCCGGAATGGCTGTGAGCACACGTGGACGACCGAACGGTGGGTCTAAATCTCACCCTGAAACAGACTAGGGAAGAAGCGGAAGGAAGCCCCTCCACACTTGCTTTCTGGGGGGCTCCTCCGCCCCTCCGGCCCTGGAAGGTGAAACCACCGCCGAATTTGCCAGAAGGGGAAGAAATTGTCCACACACTGGGTCTACCGGCACCTCACAAGGAAGCTGGGGTGCCGTCGAGTTCCTGCGGCAGGCGGCCCGAGGGCAGCGGGAGGCCCGCGGTGGGGTGGGGGCAGGGATAGGCCTCATCCTCGACGCGAACCCTAAAACTGCGACAGCGTGGACAACACCGCCCTGGAAATGGCCCCCCGTCACCCTCACCACCAGGACTACGACTAACCTCACACTTTCCGCCTCAGCCGGCCCAGCAAAAAGCCGCTGGCCCCACATGCTAGGCGCTCCACCCGCCCGCCCGCCTCGCAGGCCAGCCCTCGGCGCGCTTGCAGACGCTTACCGCTCGAGCTTCCGCGCCTCGGGGACCGCACTGCGCCTGCGCACCTGGTGCTGCGCCATGGCCGCTAGAGCGCGGCGGTAGTCCTCGAGCTCGGCGAAGCTGGCTAGGCCGCACACGGCCGTGCACGCGGGTCCGAAAGCCGCCCGCCCCTATGCGCTGGGAATTTATAGGATGGCTCCCCCGCACCTACCGGCCAATGGCCGCTCGCTCTCGCCAGGCGTCAGTGACGTAAGACCATGGCGTGAGGTTGCGTGGGTTTTCCTTTTTCGCAGGGATTTAAACTACAAAAGAAAAGAAAAGAAAAGAAAAGAACCACAAAAAAAGAAAGAAAGAAAAATGGAGGAGGAAAGGGAGGGAGGAAAAGAGGGAGGAAGGATATCCCAAGGTGGAAAAGAAAATAACTTGCTAATAGACAGTTTCTTTTCGTCGAAATAGCTTTACACACATTTGTCCCTGAACCTTTGCAGCCACGGCTAAGGTTGCAGGGGTGGGGGAGGGTCTTTTTTTCTCAGGCCATTAAGAAGGGAAGGGAACTGATGTGGTTGAGCTATCAGGTACACGTGGCAAAAATATTGCACAGCTGAAAACTGTCTCTAGTTGATTTATTTTGCAAAGCTGGGAACGGAACCCAAATCCTCCTGCAAGGTTAAACTACTGAGCTACACCCAGCCCTCCAGTTAATTTCTACAGCTTGAAGTATAATTTGCATACATTGCAGACGTCAATATTTCATATGTTAATTTTTGCGTGCCATGGAAGTCATCCTCCCAATAAAAATTTCCATCAACTTCAAAAGTTTCCTCGTATCCATTTACAACAACATGGCTTTCCTTCCTTTTTCTTAATACTGAACATTTATTTTCATTTTCTGAAAGTGTTAACTGGATCATATATAATGATCATTTTATCTGTCTTCTTTCAAATGGCATGGCTATTTTAAGATAATTTGATCTGTCTTTTATATATCACTAGCTTCTAATGTTTTATCCCCGTGTACTAGTCCACTGTGGATGCATAACAGGTTTTCTACATTGCTGTGGACATAGGGAGTGTTTCCCATTTAGAATTGTTTCGATTAAAGCCGCTATGATCTGCAGGTTTTGTGTGAACATTTTTTTTTTCATTTCTTTTGGGTTAATGTCACCCAGAGGATGGCTAAATGGTAGAAGTGTGTATAAGATATTGCCAGGCTGTTTAACAAAGAAGCCACGCTAATTTATACTACCATCAAAGTGTGATGGCCCCTATCACAAGTTGCCCTCCTCTGACAGTGACCTCATGACATTCCAAAGCACCAATGAGATACCCTCATGGCTGTTGGGTGTGTGCTTTGGTTTTACTCCTAATAAGAGCCCTTGCAGATGGATGCTTTTGTTCGACTACCTACCTGCTTGACTGAGCCTGTTCTCTTGGTGACTGGCCTTCCTACAGAGCTCCTTACGAGGCATACCATGCTCCCTTTTCCGGGACCCATGGGTAGAAGGAATCCTTAAACTCATATCTCTCTGTAATTTACCCAACATTATTGGAATTCTTCTTAAAGATTCCACATAAAGGACTCACTTCCCTGTTCCATGATTAATAAAAACCCAGAGACAGAAACTGGGGTTCAACCTGAAGGTCAGAAAAGCAAAACAAACAACCACCTCTACCTCAGTCCGAAATGGCAATCCTGCCCCCAGGAATCTCAGAATGAGACTGTGTGAGAGCTGTCTCCTCCCATTTTATAATCCTCTCTAGTGCTGGGATTAAAGGTGTGCACCACTACTGCCCAGTTTCTATGGCAAACTAGTGTGGCTACTGGGATTCAAGGTGTGTGTCACCACTGCCTGGTCTGTAAGGCTGGTCATTGTGACTGTTTTACTCTGAACTTCAGGCAAGCTTTAATTATTAAAATACAAATGAAATATCACTACACTCCCCTCCCCCTCGGTGTTTTCCAAAGGATTTGTCTGTTTGCATTAGCAAAAATAAAGGAAGGTGAGGCATGGAATTATTTACATTTTTAGTAAGTATAGACTCTATGGGAATGGCAAAAGTTACAATCCTAAAATTCATAATTTGGGTCATCATCCCCTAACCCAATCACATCCACTGATCAGTCACGGCACAAGTTTACTGGCCTCAAAGGAAAAAATTCATCTGTATTGACTTCCTCTCATGTCTTCCTGCTTGTTTCAATTTATGATCTAATCTTTATTATTTCCTCTTTACTATTTAGTTCTCATGGCTATTTAACTCCACAGAATCACGGTCTCATTGCAACATTTCCATGCATGCACATAATTGCCTTGATCCGGTTCACTCCCCATTGCCCTCCCTGATCCTACTTTCACGTCTTTGTCTAGATTCTACACGAGAAACTCGTGTTCGTCTCTGTGAGTCCACCTTATTTCACTTAAAATGGTGGTTTCCTGTTCTAGTCATCTTTCTACAAACGACAGTTCTTCTCAAACTGAATAGTACTTCACGACATAAAACGAGACATGATTCTTCACCCATCCCTTCGCCTATGGTCATCTAGAGTGAGTCTATACCAGCCATTGTGAAGAGTGTCATGGCATACATTGGTATGCAGGTATCTTCTACGATACAGTAACTTTGATTCTTTGGGGGTGTGGAATAGCTGAGTCAAACAGTAGTTCTATTTTTAGCTTTTTTGTTTGCTTGTTTTAATTTTTTATATTTTTTATTTTTATATATATATATTTTTTATTTTTAGCTTTTGAAACGCCTCCAAACAGATTTCCAAAATGACTGTCCATTTGCATTCCTGCCAACAGTGTACCCCATCACATCTTCGCCAGCGTTTGTTGTCCTTTGCTTTCTCAATGATGCCCATTCGACGAGAACTGTTGCCATCTTGGTGTCGCCCTGACTTGTGTTTCTCTCGAGGCTAAGAGTGTTGGGCATTGGGCATCTGTCGTGTGTACACCTTCGCAGGTTGGCATGTGCAGCTCATTTTCCAAGTACTGACTGGACTGCTTATCTTTCTATATTTTTCTACTTTCATAACATGATGTCTGGACCCGCTAATTTGACAGTGTCCTTCTTTGCTGATTTAAATATTTGTTGTCCTAAGTTTTCCTATAAATACTACTTTAGCTACAACCCAGGAGTACTGTTTTCATGGTCAGTTATTTTTAAGCACCCTTTTGTGAATGGCTAAACTTGAGACAAAGTATTGAATTCAAGTAATGAACACAGTTATGAAAGGATATAAAGCTAATTATTTGTCCAGTTCTAACTCATTTATGTTTTTTTCATTTTTTTATTGATAGGTAAGTATGTAAAAATATACTTGAGAGTGAAAGTATAATATCAGATATGATGTGCCACAGCTTCAGCGTGGAAAGGATGCTAGAACCATATAGAAGTTCATCCAGTTGCATAGTCTTTGAATCTAGTTAATTTTGGTAATAATTTTTATTTGTAGTTTTATAATGAAGTGTAAAACATTTTAAATGCCCCATTTATTTATGTATTTATTTATATAAATGTACGCTGAGTAACCCAACAGTGGCCGTCAGCATGCTTGAGAACCTGCCAGCTGCTAGGCCCACAAAGCTAGATGCCTCAGCAGTCCCAGGCAAGGTGCTAAAGGCCTGGAAGATTCCTGGACAGATGCTGATGTCCAGTCCACATTAGTAGGCCAAAGAAGCTTGTGTATGGTATCAGTCAAGAATGGAAGCAGAGCAACACAGGCACTCAGCAGCAAGGAGGGAAAGCAGGTAGGCTACACTTTTCCCTTAGGTCTCTTGGCCATTGCAAGGTGCTGCCCACTTTGAGGAAGGGTCCTCTTCCCTCAGTTAATCCCTTCTGGAAATGCCCTCATAGACTGACTCATCCAGAGGCAAGCCTCTTAGCTGATCCCAGATACCACCAAGGTGACAATCAAGAGCAACCATTGCACCTGGCCACCAAAACAAGCTCCCCTGCTTTAAAAACAAAAATTTTAAAAAAGAAGAAAGGAAGGAAGAACTAGGAGTTGGGAAGGACCTACTGAGGAGGTAGCTCACTCAGTCAAATAGGAGACCTTGAATTTGATCTCCAGCACCCCCCAAAACAAACAAAAGAAGCCAGGCGCAACAGGACGTGCTGGAATCCCAGTGCTAGAGGGGCAGAGCCTGGAGGATCATTGGGGTTGTGACCCTATCTCAAAGACCAAGGTCAGTGGCTACTGAGGAATGACACCCTCAGGCGACCTCTGTCCTCCATACACATGGGTTGGCATTCCTACATGTGAGTGTACACACAAAACCTTTTGTTAAAAAATACTCTTAACCAGTGGGCCAGAATATTTTTGGTCCTTTTGAATCTGTTAATGCACATCCTGTGCCTTTGTGTCCTTGACTGAAAATGTATTAACCTTTATCTGCTGAATAGTTGCTCTAGTAAATATCTTCCCCAGAAAGATTTTCAGAAGATAGTAAAGATCCTTCCTGCACTGTGTGTGTGTGTGTGTCAGCTTGACACAAGCTAGAGTCATCAGAGGAAGGAGCCTCAGATAAGGAAATGCCTCCATGAGATCCAGCTGTAAGGCATTTTCTCATTTAGTGATCAATGTGGGAGAGTCCAGCCCATGGCGGGTGGTGCCATCCCTGGGCGGGTGGTCCTGAGTTCTATAAGAAAGCAGGCTGAGATAAAATGAACAAATGGGTCAAGACCATGATGGGGAAACCCACAGAAGCAGCTGATCTGAGCCAGTGGGAGCTCACTGACTCTGGACTGACAGTAGGGGGACCTGCATAGGACCAAACTAGGCCCTCCGAATGTGGGTGACTGTTGTGTAGCTTGGGCAGCTTGTGGGGGTCACTGGCAGTGGGACCAGAATTTATCCCCAGTGCATGAACTGGCTTTTTGGAGCCCATTCCCTTTGGAAGAATACCTTGCTCAGCCTAGATACAGGGGTAAGGGCCTTGGTCCTGTCTCAACATGATGTGACAGACTTTGTTGACTCCCCATGGGAGACCTCACCCTCTCTGGGGAGTAAATGGGTGGTGGGATAGAGGGAAAGTAGGGTGTGTAGGAAGAGGGGAGGGAGGGGGAACTAGGATTGGTATATAAAATATTGTTTTAAAAAATAAAATAAAATAAAGCAGCCTGAGCAAACCAGGGAAGCAAGCCAGTAAGCAGCAACCTCCATGTCCTCTGCATCAGCTCCTGCCTCCAGGTTCCTGCCCTGTATGAGTTCCTGTCCTGACTTCCTTCATTTTGAAGAGCAATGCTGAAGTGTAAGCCTAATAAACCCTTTCCTCCACAACTTGCTGTATGGTCCTGGTGTTTTGTCATAGCACTAAAAACCCTAACTAAGACACTTCCTGAAGGGATCTGGAATCTCCCTTCCTCCTAGAACCAGGACTGAACTGCTTTAGAACTGGTAAGTAGATAAGAAATTGTGGAGTTTGTTTGTTTGGTTTGGTTTTTTGTTTTTTTCTGTTCCATTACCAGAACTTACATGAGCCTTCTGCTTGCCAGTTACCAGTTTGGGATTTGGGTTTATTGTATTTGAGAGATGAGGCAGGAGTAGATATCTTAACTGCCTTCCCTTTGTATCGTGAACTTAACTTAATCAAACTCATGCCTTGTTGCCCATTTCGTTACATTAAGCCTCTGACAGTCAGATTCCCCCACTTGATATTCCATTATCAATCTGCTCGGAGTCCAGGATAAGGGCAGTATCTTCCAATAATCCTAAATTGTATTGGTCAGCCAGGCGAAGGTGACGCACGCCTTTAATCCCAGCACTCTGGAGGCAGAGGCAGGCAGATCTCTGTGAGTTCGAGACCAGCCTGGTCTACAGAGCTAGTTCTAGGATAGGCTCCAAAGCCACAGAGAAACGCTGTCTCGAAAAACCAAAAAAAAATAAATAAATAAATAAAAATAAAATAATAAAATAAAAATAAATTGTATTGGTCAGACCTGCTGAGTTGTTTCCAGGACACTCTCAGCTATTGCATAAGACCGTAGTGGTGAGTATCATCCAGGCCTTCCTAGAGGAGATTCAGACGATAGCTTCTCCAGGTTACTTTTCCAACATAATATACACCACAATAACACTCATTTCCCAGTCCCCCCAGGTCCACCCTCCCACCCTTGGACCCTCCCCAATAAAAGAAAACATACACCAAGTCCAATTTGTGTAGCCCATA
Organism: Microtus oregoni; assembly: GCF_018167655.1. Classification (NCBI taxonomy): domain Eukaryota; kingdom Metazoa; phylum Chordata; class Mammalia; order Rodentia; family Cricetidae; genus Microtus; species Microtus oregoni. The sequence goes on from NW_024543874.1 coordinate 3,139,375, forward strand.
TATTCATTGAAGCATGGTCAAACTCCTAGTAGCCAGCCCTTTACTGAGTCCACAGGGTGGTGATGGAACACGCCTTTAATTAATCCCAGCACTTGGGAAGCAGAGGCAGGCAGATCTCTGTGAGTTTGAGACCGACCTGGTGAGTTTGTAGTGAGTTTGTAGTGAGTTTCAGGACAGCCAGGAAACTCTATACATACATACACACACTCATACACACACACACACACACACACACACACACACACAACTGAGTCCTTCCCCAGCCCTACCCCACCCCCACAGAAGTCATCAAGTGTGGAAGAGCTACACTTCAGATTTCAGAATCCCTATGACAATTTTGAAGGACTCTCTTCAATGGCTTCCTGTCTAGACTGGTTTGTTGTTGTTATTGTTGGGGGTGGGGTATCACAGAAGCCTTCAATGTCTCTCACTCTCAGGCATTCTGCGGTCAATCAGGCCACTGCAAAAGAAGCTTTCTTGTGCATAACAGCCAGCAGCAGCACAGATCATGGACTTCCACATGGTTTCCAGCAGCAGCAAGGATCATGGACATCAACACGGCCTGAGACAACATGGACCACAGACAACTCAGTCTCTGGCAGCAGCACAGACCGTGGAGGTCTTTCGAGGAGGCCCAATCCAGAAATGAATCATTCTCCATCTCGGACATCCTGCCGTTGCTCAGAGCCAAGGAAATGGTGTGACTGGGCAGCACTTGCCTGAGCTCCAAGCTGCTGCACAGCACCCTGCCAGCAAGAAGGTACCACGTTCCCACACCTGTCTCCATTGCCGTGTCTGTAGTTCTCCCTATTCCCGCCTGGCCCCACCTGGCATGTGACTCCATTCTGCCATCTTTCCCAACTCTCCATCACACATGTATTCATTGAACTGTAACTGCAAACTTCAGTGTGTCACTGTGTGTGTGTGTGTGTGTGTGTGTGTGTGTTTGCAGCTTTACATGCAAATTCTTATGACAATGAGCCATTGGTCTAGTTCAAGGTTCCTGGTTTCTGAAGCACCATAAATACTACCACTGAGACTCATCTCAGATACCCTGTTCTTGCCCAGAACCAGGGTGACCTTGCAGGGTCAGCACCTTGAGGCCCATTGCTCCTTGCCTCCTGGCAGGCAGAGCACCAGCCCTACTCAGCTGTGACAAGTTCTTTATCCACTACAGCCATGTTGCTTCTCTGTTTTCAACACTCTCACATCCTTGAGTTTCTGACCCTTTTATTCAGTACTATGTCAAACAACTTCTGAATTCCATATAGGCATTCCATATCTTCTGTGCACCATCCCTACAGTCTCTTAGGGCCAACTGCAGGCACCTTTGTCAAAGTCCAAATCGCATATCCTTATGAGTGCTTCCGCGTCATCCTTTCCTACCTTACTTCATATGCTCTTTTCACCCCGCTCTTTGATCCAGCATATTCTCAAGATCTGCTCTCAGACATGTTTCCTGGGTTCCAGCCAACACTCTTAGACCAGAATCTGCAGTCCCATTCAGGACATAGTATTCTCCTCAAGGCAAGACTATTCCCCAAAGGGGTGCAGTGAGACCTGACCCTCATTATTAATCTGGAGTCAGTGTAAGGTAGCAGGAATGGGGTGTGAGAAGGACAAGTGTCATTTGTCATACAACTGCCTTAGGTTATTTTTTAATTAAATTTTTACTACATACAGGTGTGTGTGTGTGTGCGCGTGTATGTGTGCGCGCGTGCTTCACTGCAGGTGTACAATACACCTATACCCAATGGACAAGTTTGTAAGACAATGTAAAAACTCAAGTGATTTTTATTAGAAAGAGACTTGTAATTAAAATATAATTTTTAATTAAAATAAGTTAACATTCCAAAGCTTAAAAAGTAAAACCTAATGGTTGTAACTTTCCATTTTGAATGAAAAACTGACCAGTATTTATTTGTTTAATTTTATAGATAGCCTACAAAAGTTAAATATAATATGCTAAAAATATTTAAATAGTTTCAGGGTTCTAATAATATGAAAATAACATATATAACTCGCTGAGAGAGAGAAAACATACGTGTGCTGTGGCGGGAGTACTGTGACTTCAGCACCAGCCTGGGCTACATAGTAGACCACATTTAAAAAGCATAGAAAGTGCTACGTCAGGAATTCTGGCAAAAATAATTTCATTTCACTTGTTTCAATAAAGATAAACAAAATTCAAAAAGACATATTTATACAATAAGAACGTACACAGATCGAGAGATAATAAATAAATAGAGATGTGTCCAGAAGGTGGCTTGTCCAACAGACTTCAAGAAGGTTTTGTACCTGGTGGCAACAGAGCTTTTCCTTTCTGCTTAGCAGATTTTTCCATTTTTACCTGTAAATTTAAAACATTTATTGATAAAATATTTAAATTATCCTAAATAAAGCTATACATATCATACCTTGTTAGCCATGCCTTATTTAGCATAGTCATGCCAGAGTTATTAACTGTTAAACACTAACACCAAAATCTGATCATTAATGGTGCATGACGGCATTCTTCAAATGACCGGCTTTAGCTTTTCAGAAATTTGATAGGAAGAATATATAAACTAATATTGCCTTGGATAAAAATAAATCTGAAATGTTACTGGAGTATTTCTGAATGCTTAAAATCCTGACAGTGCACCTGGCCTGTCTGTTTCCTGCAGTTACAGAATAAACCTAATTCAACAGGATCATCTGTGACGCACCGGCACCAGTCAGGGTGAGTTCCTAGGATCCCAGAGTCCCCAGGGACCCTAAGTGGCAGCTGCCTAACTGAGGAACATGAACCTTCTCATGACAGCAGGGACTCCCCATAACACCAGCACATCTACTTCTTCGTCACGGCCACTCAGGACAACTCCCAGGCACACCATCTCAGCCTCAAACTTCAAGGGGACAGGGGCTGGAGAGATGGCTCAGTGGTTAAGAGCATTGCCTGCTCTTCCAAAGGTCCTGAGTTCAATTCCCAGCAACCACATGGTGGCTCACAACCATCTGTAATGAGATCTGGTACCCTCTTCTGGCCTGCAGACATACAGACAGAATATTGTATACATAATAAATAAATATTAAAAAAAAAAAAACTTCAAGGGGACAAACAAAAAATAAAGGGCCCAAAGTGAAAACAGGACCTTTGAGCTTAAGAGACAGCACAAGGGGAAATGGAACAGGGATTGAATATGACCAAAATAAATTATATACATGTATTAAATTCTCAAAAAATAAACATTTTTTTAAAAAGAAACCAAAAAAAAAAAAAAAGTCAGGAGGACGGTGTAGCTCAGTGGCAGAACACTTGCCTAGCAAGTACCAAAACTTGATTTCCAGCAGAAAGGGAATGAGAAAGGACAGGACAGAACAGGAGGAAACAGAAGAGGAGAAGAGACGAGGGGAGACTAAAGGAGCAAGGGAGAGCTGTAGAGATCAATAAAAATCAATTTTAAAAAAAGAAAAAGATGCCAGAGAGCTAGCTGCCTTACCTCGTTCACAACCACACACCAAGAAGGTACCAAATATGGACCGGAAGGCAGCTCTCACAGGATACCAAATCTGCAAATGTCTTCACTAAGGCTTCCTGGCCTCAAAAACTTAGTAAGCTTCTATTGTTTATAAGCTACTTAGTTTACGCTATTTTGTTAAAGTAATCCGGACAGAGCGCTGCAAAAGAACTCTGCAGTGGTGGAAAGGAGGTATCTTTGCTGTGTCCGTGGGAGCTGCTAGATCCTGTGGCTACTGAGAACTTAAGCCATGGCTCGTGCAGCTAAGGAAAATTGTTTCATTTTTAATTTTATTTAAATCTAGACTTATACAGTCACAAATGATACGTGATTATAGCACAGATAGCGATAGTTTCTATCACTGCAAAATGGTCTGCCATTTATCTCTGGCCTAAATTGTGTCCAGGATGCCCCTTCCCAAATTCAGAACCTGCCCCCCAACTTCAGGATTCCTCATGGAGGCAGCTGAGGTAATCTTGTTCTCTTTTCACCTCCTGTGCTCATGCATGGAATTTATTTAATATTCTACTTCTAGATCCTCCATTTCATGGTGAGCTGAGCTAGGCATCATGGGGGGACAACAAAGTAAAAGGAGAGTAGTTAATTATGTATACTGGCGAGCTGCAGTGTGGTCCAATACAGCATAAAACGTCTAATAATTGCACTAAGGTAGTTGGCATATCTATTACCTCAAACATAAACCACTCCTGTGTTTTAAAGCCATTCAAATCCTCTCTGCTAGCCATTTTGAAGTACAGTCGAGCATTCCTGGTATGCTACAGAACATTAGAATGTGCTCCTCCTACCCAGCTTCACCGCTGCACTCATTAACCAGCCTCTCCCCTGACAATTACTTATGTAAAAAACTTTAAATCATGTATAAAAAATTCAATACACATAATTAACAAATATGCAGTTGGTTGATGTTTATTTTACTTCTGTATTTAATCAATATATTTATGAGTTTCACAAATCAGCTGGTAGATGAGTCCATTTACTCACTGGTGCTATTTCTATCTGCATTGTTCTAAGGAAGCCTTAAAGCCCAATACCAGCTGTGAGTTAACCCTTTACAAACTATTTTCAGTGATGCTGCACATACTCGATTGAATCTTCAGTGGTATCTGTGTTTCAAGTAAAGCCTTATGCAAGTAAATTTCCGCAAACACTTACCCTTTCCTGGTATCGCCTTTCAAAGTAAGCCATATCATCCTCTTCAGGTTTCCTTAAGGAAGAAATCTGAGTGCTTGGACCTAGTAACGTGAGAGAAAAATTCAAGTTGTGTATTTATAACATTACGTGCCCTCTCCCCAGAAGGAGATGGGGAGGAGGCAGAACTCCCTTATACCAAGGAATAATAGTTTATTGTTCAAACCGGAAATGACCTAGTGGTCTCATATTAAATTCTTTCTCTACAAGAATTCCATCACAAAAGTGATTTTTCCATGGCAAACATTCTCTAAATATTCAATTGGTTCCCATTAAACAACCCCATACGGCTATTCCATTTGAGTAGCCTAGAAGTAGGCACAGAGCTTATACCTAAATCCAAGCCACTGAGAGAGGCAGGAAGAGTTCAAGTGGACTCCCTACATAGCAATCCACGCTACGTTAGGCTACACCGCTGCATCAGAAAGTAAAAGAGAGGAACCACAGATGGTTTGATAGGTAAAGGTACTTGTCACCAACCTAAGTTGAGTTCCCAGGACACATGTGTTGGAAGGAAAGCACCAACTTCAGCAAGTTGTCCTCAGAACTCCACATGCGCGCGCGCACACACACACACAAATACACTTATTTTCCAACTATTTTTAGGATGTAACTAGAATCCACATCATACCTTATGAGATAATATACAGCATTGTACACTATTGAGGCTGTCTATAGGCAACAATAGAAATGATACTAACTGCTTTGAAAGTTCCAGAACTAAAATAGTTTAACCATCTTTCATGGTGTTTATTTTGTAAAAATTAACCAATATTGCTTTCATAAAGTCAATTTTTTCCACTTCTGTGCAAAAAGCATGGGATAAAACCAGACTCGCTGAACATAGCGGACAATGAGGACTGCTGAGAAGTCAAGAACAATGACACTGGGTTTTGATCCTACTGCAAGTACTGGCTGTGTGGGAGCCTAGGCTGTTTGGATGTTCACCTTACTAGACCTGGATGGAGGTGGGAGGGCCTTGGACTTCCCACAGGGCAGGGAACCCTGACTGCTCTTCGGGCTGATGAGAGAGGGGGACTTGATTGGGGGAGGGGAGGGAAATGGGAGGCTGTGGCGGGGAGGAGACAGAAATCTTAAATAAATAAATAAATAAATAAATAGAAAATAGCATTATTCCCTGAAGCCTATAAGAAGTAAATTTGATTTAAAAAATCATCTGATGTATGTGTAACTATCATCTGCAAATAAAATAACTAGAACAAAGTGAAAAAAAAAATTAACCAATAGTTGGTTTAGTGTTCTGAAAGGAATTTAAAATCGGTTTTGTTTTTTTTTTTTTTGCTTTTTCGAGACAGGGTTTCTCTGTGGCTTTGGAGCCTGTCCTGGAACTCGCTTTGTAGACCAGGCTGGTCTCGAACTCACAGAGATCCGCCTGCCTCTGCCTCCTGAGTGCTGGGATTAAAGGCGTGCGCCACCATCGCCCGCCTTAAAATCGTTTTTATATGTGTCTGTGTGAGTGCTGGAGTGGGGTTGGACTCAGCGCATAGACCCAGGTTCCTGGGAATTGCAACATTCCTTCCAAACTGAAACATTGCCTGCAGGAGGGGGGAGGAGGCTTTTTTCCTTTACAGCCTCACAGGGAAATGGGAGGTAAACAAAAGGCCACCACTGGAGAAAAACGAGAATTCCCAAGATTCTCCCAGCTGTGAAAAACAGGAGTAAACAGCTGCTGTGGGCAGAGAAAGCCAGACTGTGGAAGAGATCCCCAACTTGGGTTGTCCTGAGTTGGGGTCTTTCCGGTAAAGCAGCTTTCTTGAGCTATCCCTGCTCCTCACGACGCTGTTAGCAACCCCAGTAAAAACTCACTGGCTCACTAAATTAGACACTGGTACAGTCCTTACCCTGGTCGCCTGGGAAGCACATCAAAGCTCCATATTGTTAGATTGTACACCCAAAAGTACTTCTTTTACCTTCATTGCCATCTGTTAGTGTTTGTGACGCAGAAGTAGATGGCATCTGCAAGGCTCTGAGGAATGGGTGGTCCATGGCCGAAACTGGGGACTCCAAAACTGCAACTGAGGGTGCACCTGGGGACAGAAGATCCAGAGGATGGAAATCAATCTCTCTCCATAAAGATGGATGCAATTCATCATTTATATAGATCAGAACATCAGCAGAACTGCCAGGAAGAAGTCCTGTCTATAATCCCATACTTAGGAAGTGAGGCATTAGGCCAGTTTAAAGAGTACAGTGAGACCCCAACTCAAAAGAATACACAAAATCAAAAAACAACGACAAGCACAAGGAAACAAACAGGAATTTTTATTTTAAATTACTTTTATTTTCTGTGTATGAGTGTGTTGCCTGCATGTATGTCTGTGTAATGTGTATGCCTGGTGCCCAGGTGTTAGATCCCCTGAAAATGGAGTTATACAGTTGTGATCTTCCATGTTAATTCTGGGAATCAAACCCAGGTCCTCTGCAAGTGCAACAAGTTCTCTTAATCACTCAGCAATCTCTCCAGCCCAATGAATTTTTATTTTAAATTCTTATCTACCACATAAAGAAAAAAAATAGCTTTAAAAAAGTATTTTGCATTTCTCATAAACGCTTCCACCAAAGGAAAAAATATTGTATACCTATGTCCAGAAATAAGTATCAGATCTAATATAGTTATAAAACACTAAAACAGCATTCAGTATGAGGCAAACTGAACCTCTAATCCACTCCTTACTAGAAAACCAGTGATCTGCGGTGTTCGTCAGCTGGACACAAACTAGAGTCATCTGAGAAGAGGGAGCATCTTTTGAGGAATGCCTCTATCAGGCTGTCCTGACAGCATGTCTTTGCACTTCCTGATTAGAAATGACTGATGGGGCTGGACGGATGGCTCAGTGGTTAAGAGCATTACTCTTCCAGAGGATCTGAGTTCAGTCCCCAGAATCCATATCAGGTCGTTCATAAACACCTGTATCACCAGCTCCATGCAATCTAACACCCTCCCCTGGCTTCCAAAGGCACCTGTATACATGTGACTTACATACACACACCAAAATAAAAATACATTTATTTAAAAAAAAAAAAAGAAATGATTGTTGGGTGGTGGTGTCATTAACCTTTAATTCCAGCACTTGGGAAGGAGACACAGGCGGATCTCTGAGTTCAAGGCCAGCTTGGTCTACAGAGCAAGTTTCAGGGATACACAGAGAAACCCTAATTTAAAAAAAAAAAAAAAAAGACTGGTGGAGGAGAACCCAGTCCACTGCGGGTGGTGTCATCCTTGGGCAAGTGATCCTGGGCTGGTTATATATTTGGAGTTTTTGTTTTGTTTTGTTTTGTTAGATGGGGTCTATGTAGAATAGGCTGGCCTCAAACTCACAGAGTTCCCCTGCATCTGCCTCCTCAGTTCTGGGATTAATGGCATGCATCCTACCCTAAACCAGTAAGAAGCATTCTTCCACAGTCTGTTTCAGTGCCTGCCTCCAGGTTCCTGTATGGCCTCACTCAATGACAGATCATCACTTGTAACCCTTTCCTCTCCGAGTTGTTTGGGGGCAGTTTTAAAACAGTCAACAGAAAAGCAAACTAGAACAACCAAGTATGAAAAATGAAGTTCTTTCTTCAATGAACAAGAAACATACACTGCCCACAAACTACAAAAACTGCTAAAGGCATTAACTCTTGAACCAAAAAGAAGGAAGCTACAGAGAAACAGATCAAACCATCCTTCCTCAGAAACCACCTCCTTGGAAATGAATTTTCAGTCTAACTGGCTGACAAGCCAGTCTTAGCTCCTAAAGCACACAGCTCAGAAAAAGCACTCATTCTTCCAATCCCTAACCCTGCCCATCTCCACCATGCCTTCCTGTGACGGTGGGGACATGGGAGGCTCAGTCCAAGTGGGTCTGTACAGCCTCACTTGTCGCATGGGTTCCTGGTCTCCAGTGGTAAGAGCTGGCATAAGACAGGGCCTCATGGGCTCCCATTTACTCTCACTGCAAGTGCAGACTCTACCAGGCTCCAGTGCCTGTCACTTCCCATACCGAATCTTCCAGTGATGGGGACCCACCTTCAGCTATGCTCTGGGGTCACCTTAGCCCCACTACAATAGACTGCATGGCAGACCTATCATCTCACAGCTCAGCTGTCTGTCCAGCTCTCCTGAGAGCTGGGAATTACGGACTGCTTCTAAATCACAAAGGAATTAAGTCCCAGCCAAAGAGCACCACTGTTTAGAACTCTACATGGCTGCGAGCAGAAGCCTCACAGCCCTGGGTGGTCCTTCAACGGGGCAGAAACTTCTGGATCTCCTCTCCTCACCCACTTTCCCTTACCACCCCTCCCTCATGGGTTGTGGTGGTTGACTAAGAATGGCCAATAGGCTCATGTCTGAATGTGTTCCCAGTTGATGAAACCGTCTGAGGAATATTAGCAGGTGTGACCTTGTTGGAAGAGCTGCGTCACTGGGGTTGGGCTTTGAGGTTTCAAATGCCCATGTCATCCCCCATTAGCTCTCTACCTCCTAGTTGTGGCTCAAGATGTACGCTCTCAGCTATTCCTACAGTCAGGCCTTCGTTCCCCCACCATGGACTCAACCCTCTGGAACCATAAGCCCGAATTAAACACTTTCTTTTCTAAGTTAGCTGCCTAGGAAATGATGTCTTATCACAGAAATAGAAAAGGAATATGAAGGCAAGACTGCTTTACACCGCAGACTTGAGGGATAAATATTAGATAAATATTAATTAGATAATTAAATAAATATTAGACAAATATTCACCACCACTATTCAGGACAGCTGTAAAACTATTAATAAAAAGATTTGGAAGCACCTGGGGAGAAGCAAAAATATCATTATTTGCAAACTGTACTGAAAATCTATCTAAAACTCCCAAGATTGAGGTTCCACACGATAGAGGTACTCCAAAAAGTTGTTGTCTGGGCTCCATATGTGTTCTCATGCATATACATGTGCGCCTACACATACATACACACAGTGCACAAATGTAATTTTTAAAAATTTTAGAGATTAAGAGTCGCCATGATTCTCCCACTCCAGACAGACGCAGGTTAAGATCTTTCCTGGGTTTTTCATGACAATGAGACACGTCTGCTCCTGGCAGCACCAATCTACTTCAAGAGGAAGATGGGCATCGAGAGGCTCCTTATGGAGTTGGTTAGACATTTGGGCAAGAAACTGCTCCTTCCTGGACTGATGCATAAACTGGACACAAAGAACCCGCAGAGAGAGGACTGCTGAACTTGCCTAAAGGTGAGATGGGGTTCCTGATTCATAAAAGAGTCTGCAAGACATTCTGCAGAACACAGCAGACAGTGACTGTCTTTAAAATTTCCTGCTTCATGGAAATGTTTGCTGGAAACTATGGGCCTGTAGGCCAAAGATGGATGTCCCAACGGTACAAAAGAACTTTGGGTGACTGTCCAGACAGCGAAGATGTCTCTGTCACTTCTAGAGCTTTGTACTTCTTGTTGGCTTAGGTAATATTATATCCTTCTGGAGTCTTTGATGGAGTTGAAAAATAAATGGATAGTTATAGTTTTCCTTAGTTATGATAAAAGATAAAATAGATATAAATATTGTAACTGTAATTCTTGCTTGATAACTGTTTTGTTATATGTAATTTTACTATGTCAAAGTGAACGCCTTTCTTTTTTGTTTAAACAGAAAAAAGGGAAATGATGGAGAAGGGTCATCTGTCTATTGGTTAAGGTCATTTGTCTATCTGTTGCTTTCATTGGTTAATTAATAAAGAAACTGCTTGGCCTCTGATAGGACAGAAAATTAGGTAGGCAGAGTAGACAGAACAGAATGCTGGGAGAAAGAAGCCGAGTCAAGCAGTCGCCATGATTCTCCCACTCCAGACAGATGCAGGTTAAGATCTTTCCTGGTAAGCCAGCTCGTGGTGCTACACAGAATATTAGAAATGGGTTAGATCAATATGTAAGAGCTAGCCAATGAGAGGTTAAAACTAATGGGCCAAGCAGTGTTTAAAAGAAAAAAAAATTTAGAGATTAAATAGAAATAAGAATTGTGTGGGCTTTCTAGAAAAATAATTTCAGAATTCTACTTGTCTGTACAGAAGAGCACAAATCAATGAAGATAAAATATTATAAACTATCAGTTCTTTCTATATTAATCTGCATATTCAATGTGCTTTTAATTAAAATATTGTGATGTTTTTATTAAAAAAATTAGGCCAAATTTCTGAAAAATTTTAAAAATAGGTCAGAAATATTCTGAAGTAGTAAAATTAAATCGTAAGTTAATTCATTTACTTACTGTGAGCCCACAGTAATGAAAATAATACGGTGCCTATACAGAAAGAGACAAGAGTGAGGCAGACCCAGGAGTTCAGAGCAATCTCTAGGCTGAAGCCAGTCCTACTAACTGATGAAGAACAGCCAATGTAGTATATCTATTGCTCATCAGTAAAGCAGAAATCTTAACTTACCCCCACAGACTCGCTTTAATAAATGAGATCATGAGAAGTGGTTGGAACAACTGAGAGCACTACAAAGCTTCAACCTTCATTATCATCAATTTTGTACTTGCTTTGGGTTTTCTGAAGCTGTTGCATGAGCCTAAGAAAATCATGTAATTCAATCTACAGAAAATTTTGTTTATGTGATTATACAATTATGTAAAATAGAAAATATATAAAAAGTATCATAATTTTGACAGATGAACACAAACAGGAAGAATAGGTCAATGAGAAAAGATGAAAAAAAAAAGGAAAGGAAAACTGAGGAGGGAGGAGAAAGAGCAGGAACATAACAATAGCAAGTTGCACATAATAAAGTAACAAGTAACTCTATCATATCAAACAAAAGTGTCATCCAGCTTCTTCAATAAACAGGAACATGGATGGACTCAGGTTTGGATTAAGTATGAAAGACAGAATAATCTTTTGTGTTTTGTAAGTTTTCTATAACAATACGTTGTATAGTACAGCAATTTTTGTAAGACACAAATCAAATAAGGAAAATTTTCTGGAAAAAAAATATGACGATAAAATGCTAAATAAGGCCAGGTGGTGATGGTGCACACCTTTAATCCCAGCACTTGGGAGACAGAGGCAGTTGGTGGGTCTCTGTGAGTTCAAGGCCAGCCTGGTCTACAAAGTGAGTTAGTTCCAGGACAGCCGGGGGGGGGGGGGGGGTCTGCTACACAGAGAAACTCTGTCTCGGGAAAGAAAAAAAAAGTAAGGATTCATTACTATTAGTGCACCTTGTGCCAAGTTCACACTTCAGATGCTTTCACTCACCAATGCCACTGTCATCTAAGCGCATGTAGCCTTCTGCCAATGAGCTGAAACCAGTTAAACCTCCCATTGCCGCATAAGGAACATCCTGTCCTACTGGTTTGCCCTGAGCCAACCTTTCTTGCCGTGTTTCCACCACTGTGTCGTGGGCATATGCCGGCTGGCCACAGGCACAAGTGAAACAGCTGTGGAAGCCTGAACACTTGGAGCCTGGATTAAGACACAAAGGGTAAACCGTTAATAAATGCTAAGCTGCCCACCCTAAGACATGTATCTTAGGCAAAGCCAGCTAGGGGTAGGTCCTTCAAGCCCGCACCTCTTATCTCCCGTCACGACTACTCTACAGATGCTGAAGTGGCTAAGTACACACTGAGGGGAAAATGTTTCAAACACCAACTGGGCCCAAAAGACACTGAGTTAAAAACCTGAGTGCCCGAAAATGCAGACCCTCTTCCTCAAAAGCTACACTAAAGCTGAGCACTGTGGTGAACTCCTGGAAGCTTAGCACTTGGATGGCTGAGACAGGAGGATCACAACTCTCAGGCCAGACTAGTTTACACAGCAAAACCCTGTCTCTAGAAAATAAAATAAATAAAGGCTGGAGATGGTTCAGGGGGTTAAAAGCATGCACTGTCCTTCAGTTCTCAGCACCTACATGGTGGCTCACTACTGTCTGCAACTCCAGCTCCAGGGGTCTAATGCCCTCTTCTGGCTTCTGCCAGCACCAGATGCATGCATGCAAACACACACACACACACACACACACACACACACACAACTTTTTAAAGTAGCCATAGTGGAATGGAGACCAGAACATACAATGTAAAATCTTTACCTGCTCACACCACTTATACCTGTGTATGGGAACCAAAGCTCCTAAATTTTATGCAACTAATGCCATTCTTGGCAGATGAAACACATTTACTGCTGCTCTTGTCAGTAAAAATGTGTCTCGGGTTGAGTATCCTTATCCAGAATACTGCAAGTCAGAACTGCTTCAGGTCTGTTCTGGATTTGGAACTGCTACATGTAGAATTTACTGGCTGAGCACCCGTAGTCAGAAAATATAAAATGTCTGTCAGGTTGTTGTATCTTCTTTACCTATAAAATTCCTCTTTTAAAAGTCTATAAAGAATTAATTTAGGGCTGTGGGTGTAGCTCAGTGGTAGAGGGCTTGCCTAGCATTCATGAGACCTTGGATCAATCCCCAACACCAACCCCCATAGCAAAAAGGAACCAGACTGACTAAACTCTCATTATTAAAAACATTTTTGTCATTTTTTAGGTTTATTTATTTTAATGTATATGAGTGTTTTTCCTGAATGTACGAATGTGCACAGTGTTTTGTAAGCCATCATGTAGGTGCTGGAACTGAACCTGGGTCCTCTACAAAAACAGTGTTTTTACTGCGGTGCCATCTCTCCTGTTATTGACAACTTTTAATCAGAACTAGAGAGATTCTTCTAGAGGACCCGGGTTTAATCCCAGCACCCACACGGCAGCTCGCAGCCATCTATAACTCCAGTTCCAGGGATATGACACCCTTTTCTGGCCTCCACATACACCAAACACACATGTGGTTCAGACATGCATGTAGACAAAGCACCCAGACACATTAAATTTAATTTAAAAAACTTTTAATAAGGTGGTATCTAGTAATTCTTTAAAATATATTCCTATTACTTAAATCATTTAAATTCTATGACACTGAAGTTTATTATTATAAATCATACCAGGAACTGAGTATCTACCCATTGAATTTTGCTTTGTAGCCAAATAAATTGTTACAAAAATTCATCACCGGGCAGTGGTGGCACACACCTTTAATCCCAGCACTCGAGAAGCAGAGACAGGCAGATAGATCTCTGTGAGTTAGAGGCCTGCCTGGTCTACAAAAGCTAGTTCCAGGACAGGCTCCAAGCTACAGAGAAACCCTGTCTCGAAAAACAAATAACAAAAAAACAAAAGGAAGGGAGGGAGGGAGGGAGGGAGGGAGGGAGGGGAGGAACTAAAAACGGTCTGCAACTGTGTATAAAATGGAACTTACAGGAATTGCATGCGAAGCCAAGTGCAGCACTGTGCTGGTCAGCAAAGTGCTTGCACCTGCAGCGAACAGGCTGGGTACCATTCAGAGGAACATAGTGGTAAGCCTTACACTGGCACCCAGTCACTCGGCAAGGCAGCTCAATGGGGCGCTGCTGTGGGACTGTTTCAAAGTCAGTTTTATGCTGTTTGTACCTTTTAAAAATAGAAACACAAACACAATTTGGATATTGTCAAACATTACAATTTGTTGTCTATTAAATGCATATGTAATTGTTTTGATTCTGTTTTTATCTTTTGCTATTCATATTAATAAGGTAAAAGTAACCACTCCCACATTCAGTATTTCTATCTGCTTTGGTCGGTCAGTAGTCGTCACCTTTTCAGATTTTAATTTTTGGTTACGTAAGAAGTTTTACAATTGTATAAAGGAATATAATTCCCTTACAATACTCGTCATTGCAGTTCTTCAGTGTGGATGCATATCCTCAAGGGATGAAAAAGCTCCTCTTTAGGGACTATACTGGAAATCAAACCCAAGCATCAAGTATACTCAGCCAATGTACCATGACTAAAATATAACCAGCCATACAAAATAGCGCCTTACAAAAAATTTGCTTTCCATCAAGACAGTGCGTGCAGTGGTATTGAGAAAGTGGAGGCAGGAGGATCATGAGTTTAAGGCCAGCCTGAGCTATACAAGACCCCATGGAAAACCTAAGGTGTGAGGGAAGTGGTGAGATGGCTCAGAGGGTAAAGGCGTTTGCTGCCACAACTATGACTCCATAAAAGCTCCATGGTGGGAGGAGAGAACTGCTCCCCTCAAGTTGTCCTCTGCACATCCACACTGTCACACTGTGTCATAGTATATCTGTGTCCTCTCTCCTCTCCCCTCTCTCTCTCTCTCTCTCTCTCTCTCTCTCTCTCTCTCTCACACACACACACACACACACACACACACACACACGCAGAGAGAGTAAAATTATATGAAATTTGTAAGGTTAGGTAGGTAGAGCATTTGCATGCTATGTACAAGACAATGAGTGTCCTAGCACACCAAGAAACTAAGAGGGCCTGAGAGATGCCTCGGTGGGTAAAGGGACTTGCTACAAAGCCTACTGTCCTGAGTTTGTTCTTCTGGACCCACTGACCTCACGCATGTACACATATACACACACATACACAATAAATGAATTAATATAAATGTAAGGTTTTTTTTAAAAGAATTGTTTTCATCAAAGTACATCACTTAAATTTATTTTTATGCTTTGCTATCTAAACCTAAAACAAATTTAATAAAATATTAATGATATTTACTTAACTATAATTTAATTTTTAACTTTCAACATCAAAATGAAGTAATGGTATTGATAAGGTATTTTAAGGTGTGTGTTTTTGGTTTTGCATACACATAAAATAATAAAAAATCAATTTTTTTTGTTTTTGAAAAGAGGTTATGACAAAACA
This sequence comes from Microtus oregoni, assembly GCF_018167655.1. NCBI lineage: Eukaryota > Metazoa > Chordata > Mammalia > Rodentia > Cricetidae > Microtus > Microtus oregoni. The sequence continues at coordinate 3,154,838 of NW_024543874.1, forward strand.
ACCAGTTCCATTTGGTGTTTCAAGAAACTTTAAAAATTCCATCCTCTTACCCTGGAAATTAATTTTGGAAAACACACCTCAAGTAAATAATTTCACATATAGATAAGGGTTTCACATAAAGGCAGTGTTGACAATAGTACACACACTAGTAGATATTTATGTATAATAGGCAAAAAGGGAATGGACAAATCCATTACTAGAGAGCAGTGTTTTTTTAATCTAAAGAGAGTGACAAAAGAAAACCAGAGAATCACAATACTATATATAAAATATTTAGAATTTAGATGGTTAAAGCCAAAGGAAGAACAGCAATTGGAGTTCCCACTCCTGTAACCTGCCTTTCTGCCTGGCACCCTGGAGTCTCACTCACAGTTTGGAGAACAACAGTGGACTAGTTGAGACATGGACTAGTTATTTGAGACCTGCCTTGAGATTGCTAATAGCCGCATGCATGCACATTTCCTGTGATTCGATCGTGAAAAGACAGTGTTGTTTTATGAATACACAGAATACAACTAAGTGAACACTGCAAAGAGAAATTATACAGGCAAAATGGGAAGCACTAACAGCAGCAGGCTTCGGGTGGTGAGTGTTCTACTTTCTATATATGCCCTGTTTCTCTTAATAACCATGTTTCACTTATATAAACAGAAAAACATGTGTGAGACAGGAATTTCATTAAGTGAGGAATACCACAGAGAAATTTCTTCGTCGTTGGGTTGGATTTCGAGGGTCATTTCCAGACTGCACAAATTCCACACAGAAACTGGCACTAGACATTCACAAGCATAAATCATAAGACTACCACACATTTGCCCAACCCCTTCAGTTTTGACAAATATCAACATGTACCCATCATCCTCCAGTCCTCCACAGTGCTTTTGGTTATGGTTTCTAGGTAAGTCTAAAGTCAATCTACACACATTACTCATCCTAGCAACTGCCTAACAACTTTTGGCAAACTACAACTCTGTAAATAGCAACTAGACAAAGAGTCTCTCAGAAAGAGCCTCGCAGGTTGCTGTTGAAGCAGGGCGGTTCCCCTTCAATGGATTCCTTAGAACAAAAAGTCAAACCTGGTCCCTAAGAAAAAGTACTAGGTTCGGTGGATTTTCCATTTTGTACTTTTTACAACGCACGTTGGTCATTTTGCTATTTACAATTGTGAGATGATATAAAAATCTGAAGGAATGTATTGCACAACAATACAAACAACGCACATCATGACTGACCTCTCACGTCTCTTCTCTCAATGATGTTCTTGAACACAGCCATTTGAAGTCAGAAGAATTTGTATTTTTTTGTCTGTTCAAGGTAGGGGCCAGGTATGGTGGTCGCACCTGTCATCCCAGCAGCCGGCAGACAGGAGAAGCATGAGTTTGAGGCTACATGGGATGATTGCACAGCAAGTTCCAGGCCAGCCTGGACTGCATAATGGAACCCTCTCACAAAGAACCGAGCCAACAAATACAGAGTGGAAAACACCAACCCAGCTCCCTGCGGATGTAAAGAGTGATTCGTAATCCTGAGAAATGGGTCTACCTGTGGATGAGTAAGTAGTCTGACCAGCGCGGGTCAGTGTGACCCCATGTCCTATTTTTCTAATAATGGGACCAGTAGGTGCTACCTTCACCACACCGAAAGACCTCTGGACAAACACCATCCTCTGGTTTTGCCAATGGCAAAATAAGAGTTGCTCATGGTGACAGACCCTGTGATGAGTTTTAACACAGTACGGGGGTTTATTATACGTTTAAAAACCTTTACATAATCCTAGTGCATTATGTAAATGCTGGCATCAAATGCTTCTTAATCATCACAATGTTATTTATAGGAGGAAGACATGTATTTGCCATAACTTTCATTTTCATTAACAAGCACTAAAGTAGGCTGGAGAGATGGCTCATCAGTTGAGTGTGCCCACTGTTCCTGCAGAATCCGCTTCCCTGCCTCTCAGGTGGCTCACAACCATTTGTAACCCCAGCTCCAGGCATATCTGATGCCTCTGGCTTCAAAGGCACCTGCACTCACATGCACATATCCACCAAGACACACACATATACATAAGTAAAAATAAAATTTTTTTAAAATAAATGATGCATTATCTTACCTATGTGTACAAAAACACAGTGTCTCTGGGCCGATGAGTTTACAGTCCATTCCTGTTGGTGACCGCCAGCTCACAAATAACCTGTTCTGTACACGCATGGGTAAGACCTTTTTCTTGTACTCTTCATACTCTTCAGGAGTAAACAGTTTCCCTCCATCGTCCTCACCAACAATTCTACAACAAAAAGTATTCTTATAACCCTGAAATTTTTCCAGGCCCAAAATACTAAACTCTAAAATTAAATTATTCTTGTATATTTAAATAAAAAGTAGCTTTGACTTTGGATTTTTCCTTTCAACACAAATACATAGTCAAACTGCAAACGGTAACAATAAAACTGCTGCTTCTGATGGAGTCCAGGATGTACCACACCTCCCCCGACACTTGGCAAGCACCTTCTTGAGCAAACAGTCAAAGTGGGACCGCTACTCCCACCTTCCCTGAAACGGGTCCTACCCCTTGTTCCAGGAGGAGCCTCCTTCCACCCACATACTTACAGATGGATCTACACAAACAGTTCATTGCCATTAGGTCATACCCTGCTGTCCTTGGGTTATGTTTCTCTCTGGCTGGTCCCCATTCCATAAACCTAAGCATAAGGTTACAGTATTTCCTGTGTGTTTATTTTTTTTTCACTCCCATGCCACATAAACTTGACTCTGTAAGTGTTTCCCTTGTCAATCTTCCTTTTATTTTAGGTACTTTTGCTATGAACCCAGGGATGTCTGAAGAAAGAAATCTTTTCTCTATTCTCTTCCCATATAAAAGATTGTAAGTAACAATTTTTAAACATGACTTCACTGATTGTGGCAGTCTGACTGAAAAATGTCCCCATAGGTTCTTGTATCTGAACACTTGGTCTTCAGTTGGTGGGAACTGTTTGGTGACATCATGGAACCTTTAGGGGTGCACCCATGCTGGAGGAAGTACATTGCTCAAAGCCAGCATTGAGAGATTATAGCTTTTCTCCACTTCCTGTTCTGTCTGTCTCTGCTTCCTGTGTGCAGACAAAAAATGGTCAGCCACCTTCCTGTTCTTGCCACCATGTCATAATCCCCGCCATAATGGACTCTAACCCCTCTGGAACCATAAGCCCAAACAAATCCTTCCTTCTTCAACTTCTCTTGCTCATGGCATTTCATCACAGCAGCAGAAAGGGGACTCTACACTGATCAAGGTCTATCAGTGATCATCACTACTCATCTCAGTAGCTCCTTAATTCTGAAACAAACATTCATTCATTAAAAGCTAGATCTGAAACCAGATGTGGTGTCCTCCCGAAATCCCATCTGAAATGGCTAAGGCAGGAAGATGAATTAGAGGCCAGCCTGAAATACACAGCAAGCCCCTGTCTAGAGAAAATACAAATCTTGAGCTTAAACCTCTAAAAGTTATGTTTTTACCCTTTTAAAACAGTACTTTAATTCACACCTTTAATCCTAGCTCTCGGGAGGCAGAAGCAGGCAGATCTCTGTGAGTTCAAGGATACCCTGGTCTACAGAGCAAGTTCCAGGATAGCCAGAGCTACATAGAGAAACCATGTCTCGAAAAAAAACAAAACAAACCAAGGAAATAGTACCTAAAATTAAAACTCTATTAGTGCAGAAGTCAACATAACATTTTGGCCTACCTGACCTCTGGACAGAAGCTGAAAGTCATGTGAGCTCTGAAAACCTTGAAATGTTTCAATTTACACAAGGTCAAAGTCATGGTTTATAATGGGTGATCAGACGTTTTGAAGTTTCATAAGATTCCAAAATCTTATGAAAAAGAAAACTATTTCTATGGGGGAAAATTGCTTTGCTAGAAGAAAGAAAAAATACAATTTAAAAAATTTTTCAATTGTTCACAGCGGAAGAAATTTCTCTTTGAAAATATCTCCCTTTAATTTCTTCTTTAAATAATTCTTTATTTACTTATTTCACATCTTGGCTGACGTGTTATTTTTTTAAATATTTATTTATTATGTATACAATATTCTGTCTGTATGTATGTCTGCAGGCCAGAAGAGGGCACCAGACCTCATTACAGATGGTTGTGAGCCACCATGTGGTTGCTGGGAATTGAACTCAGAACCTTTGGAAGAGCAGGCAATGCTCTTAACCACTGAGCCATCTCTCCAGCCCCCATGACGTATTATTTATAGAATGTTTATGTGATTTTTTTTTGTACATTACATACTTCTCCATGCTTTGAAACAGCTGGTTGCAGTAGAAAATCGAAACCCAGAGGCAGGTGGCAGAATCGGAGTTCAAAGCCAGCCTGATCTACAAAGCAAGTTCCAGTACAGCCCGAGCTACACTGAGAAACCCTGTCTTAAAAAAACAAACAACAAAAAAAAAGAAGAAGAAAGGGAGAAGGAAGGAAGAAGAGAAAATGAAAACCCAATTTATAAGCTATACAATCAACACAATTATCTTTTTTTTTAATAAACTGGCAAATAAAATTTCACACACTGAAATTAACCAGCCCCAAAGCTACAATGTTAGAATGCCCTTTCCGAAGCTGTGAGCTTCACATTAGATGTTATACTTACAGCATGGAATATATTTCTATACACTTATCTGCCAAGAAAACAAAAAAGTCTATGACATGTTGAAATACGGAGCGGCGGGCTGTGTCCCGCCACCCGGCTAGCTTTACCCGAAATAATTACACGGAAACTGTATTCTTTTAAACACTGCTTGGCCCATTTCTATCTAGCCTCTTCTAGGCTAGCTCTCGCACCTGGATTAGCCCATTTCTAATAATCTGCTGTAGCCCATGAGCTGGCTTACCAGGAATGATCTTAACTTGCATCTGCCTGGAGTGGGAGAACCATGGCGACTCCCTGACTCAGCTTCTTTCTCCCAGCATTCCGTTCTGTTTACTCCGCCTACCTAAGGGTTGGCCTATCAAATGGGTCTAGGCAGTTTCTTTATTAATAAGAAATCACTCCCACATCAATGACAGAGTTAGGACTAGAAAAACAGCTTTGTACCATCCTCTTTCACTCCTGTGTCCATTGCCTGTGCTCAGTTCCTCCTCTTCCCAAATGCTCACCCTCTGGCTCTCTCCTTTATTCTTTTGATTTTTCTCTTCTTTGCTTAAACATTCTAGATACACACAATAGTTCTTAATAATGAACTTATTTGAGATAAGGTTTTACTATAGCCATCAAAGAATATCAAGAGTACCAGAAAGCTCTTAAGTCAAATGCAGACCTTTAAAGAGAATGCTGGTGTTTACATTTCCAAACTGAGCACTCAGACTTTATTGTACATCCGTGGTCTCCAGCGCCTCTGGTTCACTGCAGAACTCAGTCACTGAGTCTGAGTAAGCCCCAGGTGAGGCGGGATGCCAGGGGACCCACCTTCTGACACTTTGAGTAGAAAGACTGTATACTCCCTCCAGACGCCTCCCACCCAAGCTAAGTCAAAGTTAAAGAAAACTGTGAAGAAGCCTTCGTTTGGTATTTTTTCTGTGTTTGCAGAACCCAGGCCTCCCAAGTGCTAGGCAATGGTTCTACCACTGAGCTACAGCTCAGTCCTTAGTTTTTGAGCAGGTTCTCCACCCGTGGTTTTGACTGACCTTGAACTCACGGCCCTCTGGGTTGAAATGTCAGGCCTGGGCTACTGACTGTGTTGGAAAGTTTATTTCTGATGGAGATCATTTCGGGAGCCTCCCCATATAGCCCTTTTATATCTAGGAGCCCAAGTCCTCATGTCTCTCAAAGCTTGTTGATGGTTAAAGGACATGATAACCTCTCGTAAAGGGACATGTCCCATGATACTTACACTTGCACAAATAATTTCAGATGAGCCTGTCCCTAGCATTTTCTGGACAAGAGACAAGTGAAAGTCCAATCCATGTTTGTAAATATGTAAGTCTTCATTCGGTCAGCCTCGGGATCAAGTGACTTCCTCAAGGGGAAAGCCAGAGAGCCGAAAGGAATGACGCCAGCCCCGCTGGAGGTAAGAGGGTAAACATGTGATGGGCAGACCTGCCATGAAGACTGTGGGCTAGCTAGTTTGACGCCAACTTGAGAATCATATAGAAATATAAAATCTCAATTGAGAAAATGCCCCCAACTAGATTGGGCCTGTGGGCAAGCCTGTAGCTTTGTTTGCTGATTGATGTAGAAAGGCCCAGTTCACTGTGCTCAGTGCCACTCCTAGGCAGTGTCTAGGGTGCAATAAAATAAAATAAAATAAAAAATAAAAAAAAAGCAGGCTGAGCAAGCCCTGAGCTGCAAAGCAAGCTTCACCCCTCCATGGGCACTGCAATTAGCTCCTGCCTTGAATTCCCCAGATGATGGACTTCAAGCTGTAAATGAAATCAACCCCTTCCTCCTCATGTTGCTTTCGACCGTGGTGTTTTATCATAGCTTTAGAAACCTGACAGATAGAATGATCAAGCTGTTACATCTCAAATTTCCTGTTGAAAATCTTCAGAAAGTTCTAAACATTACCACACTAATGCAGCAGTATGCCGGGAAACCCAACTGCCTAGATAGATGCCCCCAAATGACTTGGGGGAAGCACCACACTTCTAGCCTTTCTTTTGTTCCCACACATACTCCTGACAAGTGGTCTGTAAACCCCATTTTCCCAGTTTCCCAACTGCCAAAATGAAACTTAGGAGATAGGAACTTAGAGGCTGATGTATCTATCAGCCTTAGTGCAACCTTGAGCCAAAGGAGCAAGCAGATGTGCCCCCTGCTTCGGAGAGAAATCTCTGAAACCAAGTCCTAAAACCATCTCCCTAGGGTTGGAAGTGCATTCATCAGTTCACGCCTTACCCATCACTGAATTAAATGTGCAAACTGACGTCTACTAACTTTTATAGGTCCCGACTGCTTCAACTGTTACTAAGAAAAACAAAAAAGGACCCACTATAAAAGTCATTAATCACCCCTCTTGTCAGGTGAGACTCAAGAGGTCTCGGAAGAGACTCATTAAAGAATAGAACCGTCTGTCGGCATATTTAATCACAGAAGAGAAAATGTGAAATTAATCCAGGCCTCCCGAACAGCCCAGGAACGGACTCCCGGAACCCTAAAGCTCTTGCCCGATCCCTGCTCGCCCCACAGTGCTCTGACGACGAGAGACTCAGCCGAGAACGGAGTCCGCCCCGGGAAGCAGATTAAGGCCTCACCTTCGGTACTCCAGGTACTCGTCTACCGCCGCCGCGCCGCCGGGAGGCAACGTCAGCCGCTCCATGGCCCCAGGAAGCGAAAGAAGCCCTCGCCTCGAGCCCTGAGGCGGCCCTGCAGCCGCCAAGCGAGGACCTGCGCGCGAACACCAGCCTTGCCGCCGGAAACTATCAGGCCCCGCCCCTCTGAGCTCCGCCTTCGCCCGACCCCGCCCCTACCTCCTCGCGCTTAGCTCCGCCCCTTAGTCCCGCCCTCGTCCCCACAGCTCCTCCCGTTTAGCACCGCCCTCTCCCCCTCAGTTTCTCCCCTATTAGCCTCGCCCTCGCCCCGGGCTCCGCCCCATTTAGCTCCGCCCTAACCTTCCCCAGAGTTACTTCCCTCCCTATCGCCACGCCCGCCCCTTGCACCCCGCCTGCCCTAGCGCCACGCCCCTTCTTTATACCACGCCCTCCATAGCCACGCCCACTCCGACCCATCTCTGGATTGACTAAACCTCTCCACCAGCCCTCAGGATTACTCGCCTGGCCCTCTTCGCTACCTGGAGGACCTCTTTGGTTCTTGAGCCTAACGTAGCTTGAGCATCACCACCGTACCCGGTACCTGAGCCCTACAAGCTGGCTTCTCCTGCATAGAAGCAGGCTGCAAAAGAGATGGGGTTTGCCACCTTCCTCTAACACTATGGTTATCACTGCTCCATTCTCAGAGACTCCTCAAGAACAAGGAAATCCAATGCCTGGATATAATGGGTTCACAAAATAGGGCTTTGTACACCTCTTTTCATTTCATCCATCTCTTGAAATATAAGTGGTCTTGGAGAGATGGCCACTTGGAGCGGTTAGAGTGCTTGTTGAGCAATCCTAAGCAGTGCAGTTCAGAACCCAGCCCCCACATAACAAACCAGGCATCTCACAGATGCCTTAAACTCCAGATTCGAGGTGGGCGGAGACGAAAAATCAAGGAGGCTTGCTGGCTTTCAACCTAGCCAAGAAAACTCCAACCCTGGGCTCAGGAAGTAACTACTAAAAAGGACTAAAGGGAAAGTGCAGAGGAAAACACCAAACACCCTCCTCTCTGTCCTTAGTACAGGTGATGAGAAAAAATGCTCTCTGAAGAAAGTGAATCACAGGTCTAGGGAAGAACAAATAGAAGCAATTCAGCCAAGTTCTTGCCATCTGGGTCGGAACCCAGAGCCTCTGAGGTGCAACAGAAGCCCTGTACCGCCAAACTATACACCTGGCTCCAAGCTAAGTCTGTTCAACATATTAAAAGAATCTCCACACATTTTATATAAAGACGGAATTATCATCCATTAGTAATTTAGCCATAAGTTGTTCTGGCAAGCTGGAAAGGGGTAAGAAATCTGCCATACTCAGGACAGAAGAATCCTTGAATAGTGAAGCTCTCTGGGGACCAGGTTTTGCGTCCTTTGTTAATCATCTTGATTTAGACATAGTTGTGTTTTTACAGAGTCAAGGTTCACAGCAACACGCACGCACCAGGTCGATTGTGGCTGTCTCCTAACAGTGTGTCTCCACTTCAGAGTCTACCAACTGAGCTGTGTCCCCTGGTCAGGGTGATGAGGATTCTGAGAGAAGGTCTCACCATGAAATCCTGGCTGACTTAAAACTTCCTAGGCTGTCCGGGCTGGTTCACACTTGCGTTCCTCCTGCCTCTGCTTCTCAGGTGCTAGGAATGAATGGAGATGTTCTTTTTTTTTTTTTTTTTTTTTTTTTTTTCGAGACAGGGTTTCTCTGTGGCTTTGGAGCCTGTCCTGGAACTAGCTCTTGTAGACCAGGCTGGTCTTGAACTCACAGAGATCCGCCTGCCTCTGCCTCCCGAGTGCTGGGATTAAAGGCGTGCGCCACCACCGCCCGGCTGGAGATGTTCTTAGTATTAAACTTCTTAATGTTGTTAGCCTTTCATTCAAAACCTTTTTTTTATTATTTTTAATTAATATACAACATATTGGTTTTCCATAAGGCTTTTTCACACATCACTAGTTTTGTTAACTCACCATTCCCCTTCCCTACCCTCATCCCTACTGAAGACTCCCTCTGCTTTCTTTTTTTAAAAATACTTATTTATTTATTATGTATACAGTATTCTGTCTGTGTGTATGCCTGCAGGCCAGAAGAGAAAACTAGACCCCATTACAGATGGTTGTGAGCCACCACGTGGTTGCTGGGAATTGAACTCAGGACCTTTGGAAGAGCAGACAATGCTCTTAACCTCCGAGCCATCTTCCCAGGCCCCTCCCTCTGCTTTCAAATCACAGGGTCTACCATCCCCTCGCCACACTGAGGCCTCTTTCCCTCCCCCTCCTACAGGACCTTTCTGGCTCACTGATGTCTACAGACACTCCATATAAATAATAAATATATAAATTTGAAACACACATCCATGTGGCACGTATCCTTTTGGGCCTGGGTTGCCTCACTTAGCACAATATTTCACTGGTCATTTTCCTGCAAATTTTATTTTTTTTCCAGATGAATAAAATCCTGTTGTGTACATATACCACATTTTCATTGCCCATGCAACAATTGGTGGATATCATCTATCGCCTCTGATTCCGTGTCCTAGCTGCTTTGCATAGAACCACAGTAAATGTGGGTGTGCAAGTATGTCTATAGCAGGATGTGGAACTCTTAGGAAATATGTCGGGAAGCCATACGACTGGGTCATACAGTAGTTCCACTTCCAGCTTTAGAGAAACCTCCACACCACTTCCATAGTGCCTGCGCCAGTTTACACTCCCTTCACAGCAGGGGAAAGGGTTCCTCCTTTCCCACACCTTGCCAGTATTTGTATTTTGTTTTCCTGATAAACAACAATTCTGAATGGGGTGGAATGGAATCTCAAAGTTGTTTTAATGTTCATTTCCCTGGTGTCTAAGGAGATTTGTGGGGATTTTTGATGTTGTTTACTTGTTTGGTTTGGTTTGGTTTGGTTTGGTTTGGTTTTTCAAGACAGGATTTCTCTGTGTAGCCCTCACTGTCCAGGAACTTACTCTGTAGACCAGGCCTGACCTCGAATTCAGAGATTCACCTGCCTCTGCTTCCAGAGTGCTGGGATTAAAGGTGGCTTGGCTCCATTTGTGTTTCTTGAGAATTCTCTGTAGTCCATGTAGATTGGGCTGTGTGTTTTCTTTATGTTTAGTTTATTGAGTTCTTTATATATTATAGATATTAATCCTCTGTCAAATCTATAGTTTACAAAGATTTTCTCCCAATCTGTATGCAGTCTTTTAATGTGATTGTCAATTTCCTCTGCTCCTGCTTTTAATTTCATGACAATGCATGATTGATAGTTGGCCTTCCTGGGCCATCAGAGTCCTGTTCAGAAAGTTCTTCCCTGTACCTCTATCCTGAAAGATGCTCCCTGCTTTCTCAGCTATGTGGGTCAGCGTTTCAGGAAGGAGTTCGAGGTCCTCGATCCATATTAGCTGTTTTTTGCCGAGTGAAAATAAGGACCCAGTTCTATTCTTTTGCATGTAGACATCAATTTTTCTAAGCATCATTTGTTGAAGAGGCTGTCTTTTCTCCAATGTGTATTTTTTGCATCTTTGTGAGAAATAAAGTAGCCTTGTTTCTCAGTAGGGTGAGAGAGTTCTGAGCCCCCCTCTGGGTGTGGGCATGAAATCCCACCAATCCCTGGGCTTGGCTTGAAATCTCACTAATCGCTACCCTGAAATTTTCCACCCTGGAAACTCTCCCCCCAAAAAACTTATCTAAGCCTGCCTCCTGTTAACTTCTTAGCTGCTTCTCTCCCAAGCAGAGGCAGTCACTCTTGTGTCTTTCCCAATAAATGCCCTGTGTGAGGTTTGTTGTGTGGTGTGACTCCGTGGTATTCCTTGGCTCCTGGCTGCCAAGATACCTTTTCAGAGCTGTAACACACAAGGGAAACCTCTCCCCTCAGAGCCGTAACACTTCCATTGGGGAAGTCTTTCCCCTCAGAGCTACAACACGTGCATTGGGGATTTCCCCTCAGAACTGCAACACTTACATTTTTCTATTTTATTCCATTTTTTTTGATCACTTTAAATATCCAATAATTTTGGCCACTTTAGACGTAGCTGAAGGAAGGAAGAATTTATGAGAAGGTCCCGAACCCCAGCTGTCCCAAGTCCCCTGTGATTACAGAGCAGTCCACAGGGCTGGAGAGATGGTTACAAAGAGTACATGCACTGCTCTTGCAGAGGATCCAGGTTTGTTTCCCAGAACCCAAGCCAGCTCATAATCACTGGTAAGTCCAGCTCCAGGGGGCTCTGACACCCTCTCTTGGCCTCTGTGGGTACCTGCATTCATGTGCATGTGTGTATGTGTGTGTGCGCGCGTACACACACACACACGCGCGCGCACACACACACACACACACACAAATCTTTACAAAATAAATTAAACTTCACAAGCCTACACTCACTAGAACTGTAACAAAATATCACTAGTGAGTATATCTTAACCAGGTGTTAGGGTACTATTCCTTTTGGATCCCCATCTCCAACACTCTTGTTAGACAACGGTCTGTCATAGATTTGGATCTATGGAAAGATAAATCAGGATCTATGCAGTACACAAGTACTCCAGACTCTGTGTATTCGTGTGTAATTCCAGAAGGGGGCTCCAGAGAAGCTAAGTACCATCATCTATTATACAAACCGAGTGCAATGGAAACCCCAAACCCAAACACCTTTATTCCAGTTGGGAAATCAAATCTGGAACATGGAAAATTAAACTGTAAATAAACAAATACATCCAGTCCCTAATGCAGAGAACTCCAACTCCTATTGAAATCAGCCTTGGCAACCTTTAAGGCAACGTAACCACTTGAAAGAGGAATTAAGAAAGTCTCCACGGCCGGGCGGTGGTGGCGCACGCCTTTAATCCCAGCACTCGGGAGGCAGAGGCAGGCGGATCTCTGGGAGTTTGAGACCAGCCTGGTCTACAAGAGCTAGTTCCAGGACAGGCTCCAAAACCACAGAGAAACCCTGTCTCGAAAAACCAAAAAAAAAAAAAAAAAAAAAAAAAAAAAAGAAAGTCTCCACGTTGTTTCTCTGTTTAAAAATTACATAAACCACATAAGCTACAATTACGAGGAACCAGGGGCCTCTTACAACATTCCTCTCGTATTTTCTCTAGTAGCAACCTTCCCCCTCCAGAATGTTTTGAATATTTGAAGTACTAATCTGGTATAGAATCAGCTGGGCAGAGCAGGGCAGGGTGTGCAGCCCGATGGATGATGGAATAAGTCTGCTTGGGCAGTTCTTGTTGAGAGGAGTTATTCCGTTATTCTTCAGGTCTGTTTTTGTGCTAGTAGCATGCTGCCTTTATTACCATGTCTATAAAGTATAACTTGAAATCAGGTCTAGCATAGGGGTACTTCTAGCAGCATTCTTTTTGCTCAGAATTTCTTTGTAAATCTAGTTTATTCCCATATGAATTTTCGATTTTTTATTTTTATTGCGCTCTACCTTTTTCTCTGCCCCCCTCCCTACCTCTCCCCTCCCATTCAATCCTCTCCCAAGGTCCCCATGCTCCCAATTTACTCAGGAGATCTTGTCTTTTTCTACTTCCCATGTAGATTAGATCTATGTAAATCTCTCTTAGGGTCCTCATTGTTGTCTAGGTTCTCTGGGATTGTGATTTGTAGGCTGGTTTTCTTTGCTTTATGTTTAAAAAACCATTTATGAGTGAGTACATGTGATAATTGTCTCTCTGGGTCTGGGTTACCTCACTCAAAATGATGTTTTCTAGCTCTCCCATATGAATTTTAATATTGTTTTTTTCTATTTCTGTCAAGACCACCACTGGAATTTTGATTGGTATCATATTAAATCTGTACATTACTTTCTGTAGATGGCCATTTTTTTACAATACTAATCCTACTAATTCATGAGCATAAGAGGTCTTTCTAGTGTCTTCCTCAATTTCCTTAATACAATTTCTGTGTATTAAGGCTTGCATTCTAGATAAGGTTATTCCAAGGTAGGAGGTATAGTTTAGTTTGAAACTATTGTGAATGGGTTGCTTCCCTGACTTCTTTTTCAGGATATTCGTCTTTGGTATATAAAAACGATAATGATTTTTACTGCATTAATTTTGTATCCCACCACTCTGCTGGAAGTATTTATCAGTCCTGTTTCCTGGCAAAGTCTTTAAGGATCCTTGTGTATGGGATCATGACGTGCACATGGAGATGCTTTGACTTCTTCCTTCCCGATTTATATCACTTTTATTTGCATCTCATGTCTTACTACGCTAGCCAAGCCTTCTAGCCCTATATTGAGAAAGAGTGGAGATAGTGTACCTCTTTGTCTAGTTCCTGTGGTTAGCAGTAATGCTTTGAGGTTTTCTTCCATTATAATGTTGGCTAAGAATTTGTCATATATAGCTTATCGTTCTGAGTAATTTCTTTCTATTCTGAATTTCTTCAGGACTTTTTAACATGAAAGGATGTTAGATTTTGTCAAAATCCTTTTCTACATTGATAGAAGTGACCATGTGATTTCTGTCTTTGAATCTATTGTGCAATTTATAACATTTATTGATTTTTATCTATTGAACATCACAAACTTGCTTGGTCAGGCTATCAACATCAAGGCAAAACTTCCACCAGCAAAAATATCACCACCTTCTGAAGGCAGAATGACAGTTAATAAGTTCTTGGTAATAGATTATGTTAATTGAGACATGTGCACTATTATTTGAGACACAATGCTGTTGTTCATGTAACACAAAGCATAACTTGTTTATGTGCGAGAAACCAAAACAAGTTGTGACTTGCTTTGCTTTGGTATACACATTCTCACAGAATGGTCTGGAACTGAGCCTGCAGTATCTCTGTGATATGCCTGTTCATGGTATCTGGGAGAGACCATAGGTGCACAGTAAGAAAAAGAATCCACTAAATTTCAATATTTTATTTTGAAAGTACTTTCTAGGCTGAGGAGAATGCTTGGTTGGTAAAGAGCTTGCCACACAATCATGAGAACCTGAATTTGATGCCCAGAATCCCATGTTAAATACTAGAGTGAGGGAGAACATACTTGCAATCCCCGTGCTGAGGAGGCAAAGACAGGTGGTCAGCCAACCTAGCCTATCAAAGACAGATGGCCAGTCAACCTAGCCTATTTGGAAAACCCCAGGTCTGATGAGGGAGGTCCTTCTATCTATGTGCTGCTTTTATTGGTTAATGAATAAAGAAACTGGCTTGGCCTGATAGGACAGAGTAAAGCTAGGTGGGGAAAACTAAATGGATTGCTGGAAGAAAGAAGGCGGAGTAAGAGAGAAGCCATGTAGCCCCACCAGAGATAGATGCCAGGACTTTACCAGGTAAGTCACAGCCTTGTGGCAATATACGGATTAATAGAAATGGGTTAAATTAAGATGTAAGAGTTAGCCAGTAAAAGGCTAGAGATAATGGGCCAAGCTGTGATTTAATTGACACAGTTTCTGTGTGATTATTTTGGGAGTCTGAGTGGCTAGGAAACCAACAAGTGGCCTTCCTTACAACACAGGTCCCACTAAGACCCTATCTTGGAAAAAAAGATGGATAGTATCTAAGGAATGGCACACAAACACATACACCCACAATACCCACATAACCACATACACAAACTCATATATGTATTATGTGGATATATGCATATATAAAATAAAAGTGGTTTCTATATGGACAAAGTGAATCCCCACCCCTTGTTGTAGAAGCAGATTCACATTCCATTAACTTCTTCTCTTTTTATTAACTACTTTTTACTAAATTATCATAACTCCACATTTTATTAGCAAGCTTAGAAGCCTGTCAGGCACACAGGCGTTTTTAAAGAGACCATTTAAGACCAAAAATCATTCACCTATCAGATAGGTCGGTGATTCTAGGATCAAGTACACATGTAGGGGAAGGATCTCCATGTAGGTCCCTCAGTCACACCTGATGGTATTTGCTGGTGCCAGTCTTACACTTTGTGAGCACCCAGTTCTGCTTTAGGCAGCAGCTAAATTAACAAAGACAAATAGCAGAAAACGTCAGGCTCTGTGAGCTTGTAGAACCCCGGCAGGGGAGGGTCTGGGTAGGCAAAAGTG
This sequence comes from Microtus oregoni, assembly GCF_018167655.1. Classification (NCBI taxonomy): domain Eukaryota; kingdom Metazoa; phylum Chordata; class Mammalia; order Rodentia; family Cricetidae; genus Microtus; species Microtus oregoni. Next base: position 3,170,163 of record NW_024543874.1, read on the forward strand.
TTTAATGAATCCAGAGGGAGATGATTAAACAGGCTCAGCACAACCATGCGTTCTCCAGGGAGATGCCGGAGCAGTGACTTTTCTACAAAATACAGCTACCAAAAAGGCAGCATGACGAACTGGAGTATGAGGCCAACCAGAATATGTAATACTGACTCTGTCATTTTATATAAAATTAACACTTTGCTAATCAGAACACTGCACTTGGTGTGGCCAGTCAGACAAGATCCAACTACAGTTTCCTCCTAAAGCATAGCTAATTTGATCCAGTAGGTTGGGTGGACAGAGAGCTATGAAAATTGCCTATGCAAGTAACTGTTAGATGTTTTGTGCACTTTGAAACATTATGAAGTGAGAACAATCTGTCATTTTCAAGGACAAATACATTAGGAATGCTCTCTCTGAAAAGAACGGAAACATCAAACTAGCAGCGCCTTAAGCATAAATTTTGACAAAAGTGTTTTTCTTATTACTCTGCAGAAGTAGTAGCAACTGCTGGCATTGGTTCAGGCATTTCTCCATGATTGCAAGAACAGTCAGTGGCTCCAGAAATTATTCTCACACTCAAGGACGAGAAAAGGAGGGCCACTAACATCAACTGCCATTTCGCCAACTTAGGGGTTCCTAGAAACCTCCCTGGAAAGGGGTTTGCTATGGAGTTTGGGAACCCTGGGAAAAGAGCATAGATTTAAAAGATGTATTGATTAGCTACTAGCGGGATGAACAGTCTCTACGCCAGATTTGAGACTGCCCTGAGAAGGGGGTTGAGGGAAGGACTTTTAAAGGGGAAAACCACAAGAAGACCTTTAGTAGCTACCCAAGCAAGCAAAAAGTAGCCTGTTCTGCCAAGCTAAATGATTATAGCTGCTCAAAACAATCTTTGGGTATCTGGATAAGAAAAATCATAGTTAACCATATTGTAACAAAGATAGTTACAGCCGTACATTTTTGGGTGGGGGTCACTGACCCGGGATTACTGGGAATTTACCGTCCAGGAACTGGAGCCAGAGACAAATGGCTGGCGAGCACCAAGATGGATGCCTAGCATAAAACAGAGCTTCTTTGGCCGTAGCAGTTACCACTGAGTCACTCACTCTCACAGTTCCCGTTTCCTCCTCTAAACACAAAGAAGGCTGAGCAAACAAGCTTAGGTTTCCAGGAGATGCTCACAAATGCATGTTAGTTTAAAGACAATAGATCCGATCCACAGGGCCTGTCACGGTTGAACTGTGTATACTCGAGCACACGACGTCTCCCCAAGCAGCTGTCTCACACGGAATGCATTCACAGACCACCGAGGCAGCAGCTCTAAGCCTCGGCAGGGTACTGCATCCGGCTCAGTCTAGGGTCTGCCATCTTCTCTACAACTCATTCCCTTTGCTCCTTCTGCTTCTCCTTTTTCTTCTTTTCAGTGCTGGGGATCAACCTGGGGACTCACACCTGGGAACTGCCTTGGCAGCCACCTATCATTGAGTCACAGCCCTGCGCAGAATCTCTTAAACCACAATGCTGTTGATGGCAGAACCTGTCCTTGAAACTGCTTGCTGCAAAGGCACTCTAGGACACGGATTAGAACTGTGTGGGTAGGAATGAGCCCTGGAAGTACTGCCGTGTCCTCTGCCGTGACTCGACCCCATCACTGCCTTTAAGTGAGAAAATACAGAACGTGCGCCACACGATAAATGACCTAGGAGCTTAAAGGAAAGTTTTCACTCTCGCTCGGGCCATCTCGGATTTCAGCGTCTTCGTGCATCCCGGCAAGATTTACCACCCTCAGCTAGGTGTGGTGCTGCACACCTTTAATTCCAGCACAGGGAAGGATCTCTGTGAGTCCAAGACCAGCCTGGTCAACATAGTTCCAGGTGAGTTCCGCCAGGGTTATAGAATGAGCCTGTTTAATATAGATAAAGATAGGGCTGGAGAGATGGCTCAGTGGTTAAGAGCATTGCCTGCTCTTCCAAAGGTCCTGAGTTCAATTCCCAGCAACCACATGGTGGCTCACAACCATCTGTAATGAGGTCTGGTGCCTGCTTCTGGCCTGCAGGCATACATGTAGAAATTGTATACGTAATAAATAAATAAATATTAAAAAAAAAAAAAAAAAAAATATAGATAAAGATAGATATATAAATTCCACCCTGAATATTCTCTCCCTCTGAACTCTGGGCAAGCATCCGGCCCTCCCAAATCCTTTTCCTTACTGCCACACTGAACAGCTCCAGGCGCTTCTGGAGCCCTTAGCCTGTGATGTGCACTGTCGCTCTCATTCCTGTAGGTGGCGAACTTCCTGAAAGAATTCTTCGGGAGCTTCTGTCTCCCTACTTTACACTGAGAACAGTAAGGGGAACCAACTGATAGGACCACAACAAAGCGCTTACCTGCCTCCTGAGCTCTCAAAGAAGAACCGCTCCTGGATAAGTTTGCTTCCACAATCCTGGGCGGTGACCAGAGTTGACACGCAACTTGTATCTATAAAAATGTGATAAATGAGTATAAGTTGAATTTTTTAAAAAGCCCCATTGGGAATATAGTTTAAATGCCTGAAATTAGGCCTTGAATATAGTGTTATCCCTGATTTGTCAATATTACCTAATGACATTTTCCAATCTGAATTGTCACAGTTATCCATGTTGTCTTTGTTTTAAAGGGAATGCTATGTTCAAGACTACATAAAATTTACACAGAGAGTGAATATATTGCAAGAAGAAAAAGTTCTTGCTTTTTTTTTTTTTTTTTTTTTTGGTTTTTCGAGACAGGGTTTCTCTGTGGTTTTGGAGCCTGTCCTGGAACTAGCTCTTGTAGACCAGGCTGGTCTCGAACTCACAGAGATCCTCCTGCCTCTGCCTCCCAAGTGCTGGGATTAAAGGCGTGCGCCACCACCGCCCGGCAAAGTTCTTGCTTTTAACTTATTTCTTTTTTAAAAAAATATTTATTTATTATGTATACAATAGTCTGTCTGCGTGTATGCCTGAAGGCCAAAAGAGGGCGCCAGACCTCTTTACAGATGGTTGTGAGCCACCATGTGGTTGCTGGGAATTGAACTCAGGACCTTTGGAAGAGCAGGCAATGCTCTTAACCACTGAGCCATCTCTCCAGCTCCTAACTTATTTCTTTCATACATGTAAACATCTTACATTATAAATTAAAACCAAAAGTTAAAAAATAGTTATCTTCCCTTTTCTTTCTCTGGTTTTTTTTTTTGGTGTTTCAAGACAGGGTTTCTCTGTGGTTTTGGAGCCTGTCCTGGAACTAGCTCTTGTAGACCAGGTTGGTCTCGAACTCACAGAGATCCGCCTGCCTCTGCCTCTGCCTCCCGAGTGCTGGGATTAAAGGCGTGCGCCACCACCGCCCGGCTCCTCTTTCTCGGGTTCTTTTCCTTGCTTCATAGTCTTGAGGCTGAATAGGAAGATAGAAAAGAGTTAAGAGGTAGGGCACTGGGAAGATAGCTCCATCAATAAAGTTCTTGAGGATCTGAGTTCAATCCCAGACACTCAATATAAAAATCTGGGCATTGTGGAATGTGCCAGCAATCCCAGTGTGACGGAGGCAGAGACAGGGAGGACCTCTGAAGCTTACTGGACTGCCAGTCCAGCCTCAACAGTGAGGTCCAGGCCAATGAGAAACAAATGAGATTTAGGGCAAGGAGTGGGGTTAAGAGTAGCACAGGCATTTAATTCCACCTCTGGAGAGGAAAAGGCAAGTGTGACTCTGAGTTCAAGGCCAGCCAGGGCTACACAGTAAGACCCTGTTTTAAAATTTTAAAAAAAAATCCATCTGGGTTTGGAGAGATGGCTCAGAGATCACAAGCTCACACTGCTCTTGCAGAGGATCCAAGTTTGGTTTCCAGGACCCAACATGTGGCAGCTCCCAACTGCCTGTCACTTCAGCTCTGGGGGATCCAACACCCTCTTCTAACCCCAAAGGACATTGCACAAATATGCCCAAGCACACTCTGAGATGTAAACATATACACATAATGAAAATAAAAAATCATTTTAATTTGTTTAAAAAAATAAGCTGGACGTGGTAGCACAGGTCTTTAACACCACCGCTAGAGAGACAGAGACATGCATATCTCTGTGGGGTTTAGGGCCTCTCTAGTCTGTATAATGAATTCTAGGCCAGTCAGAGATACATTAGACATAAGACACACAGTCTTGTCACAAAAAAAAAAAATCTTAAGAAGACAAGGGGGGGGCTGGAGAGACGGCTCAGTGGTTAAGAGCAGTGTCTGCTCTTCCAGAGGTCCTGAGTTCAATTCCCGGCAACCACATGGTGGCTCACACCATCTGTGATGAGGTCTGGTGCCCTCTTCTGGACTGCAGACGTACACACAGACAGAATATTGTATGCATAATAAATAAATAAATAATAAAAAGGTGTGCACCACCACCATCCCATACACATGCTATAAAAAAAAAGAAGACAAGGGGGAACTCAGCTGCACAAGGACCTGAGTTCAAATCCACAGAGCACATGTTAACTCCAGCACTATCAAGGAGCAGAGTTGGCAATCAGTGGGGCTTGTGCTCTGTGTCACGGCAAAAAGGCAGAGAGTGATAGAGGACACTCAGGGTCCTCCTCCAGCCTCCACACACCAGTGCCTCTGAGCACACACACATACACACCACATACATCACCACACATGCGCACACACACACACACACACACACACACACACACACACTGAAGGAAGGCAATAGCAACCACGGTGGATGGCTATTGAAGAAAGACACCCGACGTTGACCTCTAGTCCCCATACACAGACCATGCCCTCTCAAATGTGACACACCAAAAAGATTGAGGGCACGTGCGAAAGGAAAGAGCCCCTCATCTCATCGCTGGCATAAGATCGCTCACAGCTCTATGGCAGAGGCACATGAGTACATTTCTCTCCTCACATCTGCACCAATCCTCTCCAAGTGCATCTTCCCTGTTGTGAATCAGGCTTTACTCTGATTGCCCTGACATTCTTTCTTGCAGTCCCAACAAGCCGTGATCTCAGTTACAACACATACAGAGGTCCCAAGCCATGATCCTAGCCACACATGTATAGAGGTTCCAAGCCCTGATTCCAGTTACAACACACACAGAGGTTCCAAGCCATAATACAAGGCGCACACGTATAGAGGTTCCAAGCCATGATCCCAGCCGCACACACACAGAGGCCCCAAGTCGTGATTCCAGCCGCACACGCACAGAGGCCCCAAGCCGTGATTCCAGCCGCACACACACAGAGGCCCCAAGCCGTGATTCCAGCCGCACACGCACAGAGGCCTGAGGCTCTGCAGCTCTGGATTCCTCCTGGTTTCCCAGCTGCCTAGCAATCAACCTTCCCTGTTTCCCATGACCTGTGAGTTTTGAATGACAAACAATTGCCTTCAAAGATTAGTTCATAGCACAACAAGTTTTGTTATAATTAACAGCATCTCAAAAGTTTCAGTGTGTCAAAAAAAAACTTGGCTCCATAACATGCCCCAATCAACTGAGTTTCTATGACTACAATGTTTTTAAAAAATGCTAAGACAGAAGAATTTGGAAATTTCAAATTTTCAAATTTTCTTTGAGAAATAAGATTTTATTTATTATATAAAACATTATCGATTCTCAAGTTAAACATAATCCAAGGGGCCAGGAATGGGTCATGTCTAGTGGAATTGTTGACCAAAGGAGCCCCATGGAAACCCCCAACAACCCAGGCTATTCCCAAGGATATTGGTCTTTCCTGGCAAACTGACAATGAGACCCTGCTGCTGAAGACAGCACTTACATACCTCATCGAACACAGAGAAGTAAAGCTGGGGCCCAGCCAGAGCCTTCACCATCCCACTAGTGCCCATGGTACCGCATGGTACCCTGCATGCTACCAGAGGAGAAAGGTGACCAGCGCAGTGGCAAACCCTGTGGTCTACACAGGTGATCTGCCTGTGTGATACGATGGTGCAATAGTGGGAACAGACAGCTGCCAACTGCTTGGGGTTAAGGCCCACTCCACAGATGGAATCCTTCACTGACACTGCCAGGTGTTATGGTTTTTTGTTTCTTTTTTTTTTTAAATATTTATTTATTTATTATGTATACAGCATTCCTTCCATGTATGCGTGCAGGCCAGAAGAGGGCACCAGACCCCATTACAGATGGTTGTGAGCCACCATATGGTTGCTGGGAATTGAACTCAGGACCTTTGGAAGAGCAGGCAATGCTCTTAACCTCTGAGCCATCTCTCCAGCCCCCGGTTTTTTGTTTCTTTAAGAGGCAAGCCATGCCCACTCCTGGCAACTCCTGCTCCCCCCCCCCCGCGCCATCTTGGATTTCTTACTGTTCCCTCTTCATGTGTGTGTCTCTCTGCTTCCCCATGTGTCTCTCCACTTCTCCCCTTCTCTTCCCCCCACACTCTCTCTTTCTTCTAAGCAATAAATATTCAATTCTATTCTATACAATGTGTCTGCCCGTGTCCCTTCTTACTGCTGCCTGCTCAGCCACTCGCTGCTGGAAAACCACACTGGGTGGGACCAGCCCGTCGGGGACCACTGCCTGCCGCCAGATGGCCCACCGCTGTCTCTGCCTTGGGACTGACTGCTCCCAGAGCTCGCTGCCTGCCTACTGCCGCCTGGGGCCCGCCAGCATTTTTAAAAAATCATAAAACTAGGGTACAAGAAGCTGAGGCTGAGCAGGCTAGGGGCCTAGGGAAAACCCATTACTATTGGTCTGATAAAGCAACATAGCAATAAAATGGCTCCTAAGGATATTCTGCTATACCCATAGATCAGTGCCTGGCTCAGTCATGATCAAAGAAGTTTCCTCTTGCATTAGATGGCAACTAACACAGAGACCTACAGCTGGAATTTTCAGAGCACTCAGTTCTAAGCAGGATCTCTTCATCACTCCCCTCCCATTAGGGCTCAGGGATGTATGCAGAAAAAGAAGGCAGAACAGCTGTAAGAGCCAGAGGGGATGGGTGACTCCACAGAAACAGTGTCTTCCAGACACAACAGGACCGATGAACATGTGAACTCACAGAGACTGTGGCAGCATGCATGGGGCCTGCACAAGCCCAAGCTAGACGGGGTCCCAGTGCTGAGAGGGGGAAGTGGACAGGAGCCCCCATCCCTAACCAAGGAGCTATCTCCAATTGACATGCATTTGGGAAGAAATATTAGTTCTCTCCAATAGAGTCTCATTGGGAATATTAACCATTCCCAGCACAAAACAAATTCAAAGGCATGTTTGTAGACTTTTTTATCTCATATTGCTTTGTTTGGGTATTTTTTTTTGTCTTACTGGACTTTTGCTTGTATATTATGTTTTCTGATTTTGTATTTTTATGAATTGTGTGTCTGTGTGTGTGTAGTGTTTTTCCTTCGTTTTATTTTATTATGCTTTGGGTTTTTTATTGCTGTTGCTATTTACCTGTTTCCTAAAAAGAGAAAGAAAGAAAGAAAGAAAGAAAGAAAGAAAGAAAGAAAGAAAGGAAGGAAGAAAGAAAGGGCATACAGTTGGGTGGGCAGGTGGAGCAGATCTGGGAAAAGTTGGGGGAGAGAAAACTGTGATCAAAATGTGTTGTCTAAAAAATTTTTTTTCAATAACAAAAAGAACCTTAATCTGTATTTTATCAACTTTCTTCAACTCTTGTTTTTTATTTATTTATTTACTTTGTGGGTCTGAGTATTTTGTCCATATGTATGTCTATAAACTGTGTATATGTGTGATGCAGGAGGGGCCAGAAGAGGGTGTTGGATTCCCTGGAACTGAAGTTATAGGTGGTTGTGAACCACCATGTGGGTGCTGGGAACTGAACCTGGGTCCTCTGAAAGAGCAGCCAGTGCTCTTAACTGTTGAGCCATTTTCTCCAGTCCCATTTTCTTTAACACTTTGCATCTCTAAAATCCCATCTTATTAATTATACAAGCATAGCAAAGTTGAATAACGTCAAGTCGTTTATTTTACTTTAATTTCTTTTAAAGGAATAAAACCTGTATCTATATCATATTAGAGTGCACTTACTTTCTTGTGTAAAGTATTTTATGTATTGTAATTTTTCTTGTACTCTAGCAACCTTTTCTTATTATAAGTTTAGGGAAACTGAATAATCAGTATTGAATTTGAAATCATTATTTCTTCATCCAACAAATGTCACCATATACCTGTTTTGGATCCTCAACTATCGTCTCTCCTGGACTGTCCCCCCCATGCTCAGACAATAAGATGAATGAATATGTTTCTGTGCTGTCACACGAAAGAGCAAGCCCAACACATCCATGAGCACTTCCTGTCACATAAGCTCCTCCCACGAAACGTGGTACAAGCCAAAGGAGACTGTAGGTGTCAGCCCTTAAACCTCCAAAACGTTTATTCCCCCCTCCCCCCACAGGGTTTCTCTGTAGCTTTGGAGCCTGTCCTGGAACTAGCTCTTGTAGACCAGGCTGGCCTCGAGCTCACAGAGATCCACCTGCATTAAAGGCATGTGCCACCACCGCCCAGCTAAATAAACATTTCTTTATGAAGTGCCAGCCTCAAGTATTTCACTACAGGAACAGAAAGTGGACTGCTATAGCAGAGATACTTACTACAACGAGGGAAGCAGGCGCAGGGGGGAAGGGGGACATGATCAAGTGTCACAGTCAGGTAAGTTCCGCCAATGAGGCAGTAGCTTGAGTAGACCCCTGGAAGAAGGAAGAGAAGGAGCCGCCCTGAGGCAGAAAGATCTTTGGCCTATTCCAAACAACGAGGTCATTGTCTTTGGAATGGGTGTGAACAAAGAAGAGACCTCTAGAAAATGACATCAATGGGAAAGCAGAGCAAATCACAGGGCCTGGCCGAGCCAGCAGAAACATAACATAAGTTGCAGGTGTCATTTTAAAATTTCAAGCAGTCAAATTGGAAGACTAAAAAGAAACAAGTGCAACTTTAATGACATATTATTTTGTTCCAGCCAAGATATTATCATATTAACAACTGTATTACACTACAAAGCAAGGTACTAGCGTGATGGTTTACATTTTTGGCTTTCTTGCTAAGTCTTTAAGTTTAGCATGGATTTTAAACTCCCAGCACAGCTAAATTCAGTCTCTCAACATTTCTGTGAGGGCCAGCCATGATAACCTAAGTCTGGGCAGAAAGGAAGTTCTTTCCTTCCTCCAATCGTTATCACCTAGGACTCTGGCCATCGATAAATTTAAATGGAGTCTGGAGTCTCAATAGTTTACCCTGAGACAAGGCCTGGCAGGCCGAGATTACCTGACCCCCCACCCAAGAGCAGACCATTCAAAGGAAACTCCTGCCAGCACTTCACCAGGGCACCCCTAGACAAATGTCAGCCAGTCTGGGGTCCTGGACCTCAGAGACCCCTCACCCCCACCTTTACTACTATAAAAACCCAATTCTAATTGAGCTCGGGGCTCTCCGGTTATTCCAATACATTGGACATGCGGAGAGACCGAGTTTGCAAACTTGATTAAAACAAAGGATCTTTGATTTTACATATGGGACTCGGTCTCCTTTGTTGGCTTTTGTGGGAACCCACGGATTTGAGCATAACAATTTTCAGGTATCCATTATTCACAAAGGGCTACTAGCTACCCTAACTGATCAGGCAGTTAAGCAAAAATTGTGAAGCTTTTAAAGGGTTTTGGTTTTGGTTTATTTTTATATAACTATAACATTATTAATTATTCATTTTATCATTTAATATTTGATATTATTTATTTTCATTTATTACTAATTTATATTATATATAATTTAAGTGATAATGCCTAGCAATACGAGAAAAACAATGAACTATTATGAATTCATGTTTCCAACACACACTTTAAACAGCAATGTCTGGTCAAGCTTCTGTGTGTGTGTGTGTGTGTGTGTGTATATACCTGTGTGTGCGCGGGCGCTCACACTGCGACTGTGTCTGTGTGTGACTCTAACGCTGTGTGTGTAATGTGTATGTATGCACACCACCATACCACAGTACAGAGCATATGTGGCTGGTGGCTTGATTGGTTCCCCCCTCCCCTTGGGAATGAGGAGGCTATACAGTACATATGTGTAGATCAGATCAGAGACGACCTTGAGAAGCTGGCTCTTTCCTTCCAGCAAGGGTTTCAGGAATTCCTCTAATCACCAGGGTCACACTACAAGGACTTTCTCTCTAGTCAGTGTTGATTCATCTATATTAGCCAAAATCCAAGCTATTCTAAAGAAATATACTGGCAAGTTTGGAACAGAGGAGCACCTTATCAAAGCCCATTCCACTGCCTAGTGGGAAGAAATTGTGAAGGGCAAACATGGAGGGAATTATGATCTGCTGGCCTGGTCTGTCACCTAGTTACTCTGGCCTTTAAGAGACAAGCCCCGCCCTCTCCCAACTCCTCCCTTTCTGCCTAGGGAAGCTTACAGCCCACCTCCTCCAGCCTGCACCCTCTCTTTCTCTCTCTTTCCCAAAGAGGTAACTTCTGCTCCCCCCCTCTGTCTCCCCTCTCTCCCGCTCTCTCTCTCCCCCTTCCCTTCCATAACCCACTATATAAACTACACCCACTTTCTCTGCGTGGTGCGTATGTCAGCTTCTCACCCACTGAGGGCCACCAAGGCTTTGCCCAAGTCTCAGGTCACCTGCCGTGGCTCCTCGAGGGACCATCCGGTCAGTGGCCAAGGTCTCTCACCTGCCGCCTCCCACCCACCTGGGACCCACAGAGGCTTCGGTGGTGGCACCGGAGGAACTACACCATGTTATCTAAAGCATTGTGCCTAACCTCCGGTCTTTTTATTATAAAAAAAAAAAAAAAAGAGATGGGAATGTAATGGTCTATCCGGTCCCTTTAAGAGATAAGCCCTGCCCACTTCCTCCCCTTCCAGCCTGAGCTTCTTTTCTTTCTCTCCCAAAGAGGTAATTTCTCCCCACCCCACCCCCATTTTCTCATTCTCTCTCTCTCTCTCTCTCTCTCTCTCTCTCTCTCTCTCTCTCTCTCTGCTCTTCCCCCTCCTTCTCTCCCCCCTTTTCCTTTCCCTCCATAACCACTAAATAAATAAATACCCACTTTCTCTGCCTGCCTATCGTCTCTTTCACCCACCAGGTGACCCGCCAAGGTCTCTCATCTGCTGCTTAGCTCCCTCCCTGCTTGGGACCTACTGCCCCTCGTGGCCCACTGCCCACTGCATTACAGGAATATCCAGACAAACTGGCAGCTGTGTATCTTGGGGTGGTGGCTGTTTGTCAGGGTGGTGACTGACAGGGTGGTGGCTGTCGGCTGAGAATAGACTGGGCTGATCCTGACAACAGAAGCTAACCGTAGATACTGATGGATTGGTTATGGACTAAGAGAAGGAAAAGTCATTTATTAAATATGGGAGAGAACCAGCAACTGCTGAACAACAGAGAGTTTGTTTGAATTTAATGCATTAAATTCAAGACACCCATCCACTACTGAAGTGGGGACAGTAAATTTAAAAGTTGGATTTGTAGAGCTGCAGCTGGGAAAAGAAGTAGCAGCAGGAGAAACAAATTTGAGAATATAGGCAGCAGCAGAAACCCTGGGCCACCTATAATCTATTGCTCAAGAGAGAGGAGGATTTTAAGTTCTAGACCAGTTTAGGATACATTCTTATGTCAAATGACAGAGGAGGGCAGGCAGATGTGTTTAGGAGGAAAATTATGGAATTGAGAGGAACAGAGAGAGGGTTGGTGCCCCCCCCCCCATGTTCATGGCAGGAAGAGGAAACACAGAAGCCCCAAGTGAGTAAGAAAAATTTAAAAATAAAACACAAAGGAAAGTAATGTCACTAGAGATAAGAAAAAGATGTATTTCAGGAAGGGGAAAAATTAATTCACAAAATTAGAAAATAAATTGAAACAAATCAGCAGTCAGCATCTGTTTGGTGACAAAATCCAGACAAAGGGTTATTCTACCAGACCTGGAAGCAAAATTTTGTCACTCCACATCTCTGCACAGTACTTTCTTGGATGGGGGGGGGGACGACAAGCAGGGGAACAGGCTTCAGAATTCTTCCTTCAGCAATCTCATTGTTAACAATATCACAGGTATTTTGAAGCAGTGTATTTTATTATATTGCTACAAATAAACTCAAAGACAGAACATTCAGCATAAAAAGATTTGTAAACATTTGAGATCCCATACTGCCATCTGGGTGAGGGATTTCACACCTATAATCCCAGCGAAGGAGACTGAAGCAGGAAGACAGTGACTATGTAGCAGGAATCTGTATCCTAAAAAAGAGAGAGAACGAAAATATAAAATTCTCCTATTGTAGATAGAATCCTAATGTAAAAAAAATTTTAATTTTAAAAGTTACATATTTTATCTGTCTATGACAACAATGCTTCCACAGGGAATGCTCCTAAAATTCATGGGACTTTCTGGGAGAAATATAGCAATCACCTACCCTCCAAAGTCACACAGCACAAGGATGTCTGTGGGACCAGGGAAAGCAGCACCGTGGCAGGAGCCTGCGAAGATGATGACATGCTGAGCCTTGAGTGGATGGAGCTCAGACATAGACTAAGAGAACCTCTGCAGGACAGAAGAGAAAAGACCAGTGGTCCAGTTCTCAGCTAGGCGATGGTGGCACATGGCTTTAATTCCAGCAATTGGGAAGCAGAGGCAAGTGAGTCTCTGTTAGTTAGAGGCTAACCTGGTCTACAAGAGCTAGTTCCAGGACACCCAGAGCTGTTACTCAGAGAAACCCCGTCTCAAAAAAAAGAAAAGAGAAGAATGTAAATTTGCACAGCCACTATAAGAATCAATATATAGTTTCCAAAAACATTAATAGAAATTACCATGCAATTCTACTCCTGGGTTTACATCCCAAGGAAGTAAAATCAACATATCACATATCTGTGTTCCCATGTTCATTGTCACAACAGCCCAAGACAAAGAATTAATCTTAAGTGTCTATCAGTGGATAAACTGATAAAGAAACTATGGTATAAATATAAGATGGAATAATATTCAGTCCCTGAAAAAAAGAAAAACCCTGTAATATGTAATAATATAGGCAAACCTGGAGAGGAAAACATTTAATTGGGGCTGGCTTATAGGTTCACAGGTTTATCATGGCATGAAGTAGGGCAGCATGCAGACAGACATGGTGCTGAGAAGGAGCAGAGAGGTAGATCTACATCTGAATTGGCTGGCAGCAAGAAGAGAGAGAGACACTGGGCCTGGCTTGAGTATCTGAAACCTCAAAGCCCTCCCTCAGTGACACACTTCCTACTTCAACAAGGCCACACCTACTCCAACAAGCATGTCTCCTAATAGTGCCATTCTCTGAGCCTCTGCAGGCCATTTCCATTCAAACCACCACAAAAGGTAAGGAAACCAAACAGGCAAAATAAAGTTTCAACATAAATTCACTAACAAGTACAGCCTAAAAAAAAAAAAATCAAGCCACAGAAGAAAAGAACATGGTAAGATGGGGGTGTGGAGTGGGTCGGGACTAGCTAGAGAGACGTTGCTGAAAGGGTGCCACCCCCATCCATGAGAACTTCCTTCCTCCTTTCTATTCAACTGCTTTGGTCAAGGTGGCCAGAGGTTTCACGCTGCCAAACCCAGCAGCCAATTCTCTGCCACTGGCAACCTTGACCAAAGCAGTTGACTGGGCTCAGGGATGGAAAGAAGGGAGGGAGGAAGTGTTCGTGGACAGAGGGAGGCCGCGGCTGCGGCAGGCCCACAGGCCGTCTGTAAGTCTTCTGCCTGTCCGCCTTTTAGCAGATTTCTCAATTTGATGAATCTAGCTGCCATGTCAGGAGTCCGGCCATTAAGCAGCCTAGGAACCAAAGTCCTCCGAGTCCAAGAGGCCAGCGTGTACAGCCTGCACTGGAGCAGAGCTGCCAGCCCTGGCAAGCTCCTTGATGCCACTTTGTGTGGAAGGTAAAATGTCGGGGACCAGCCTCGACGAAAATACCTTTCTAGGGTAGAGGCGTGGGAATTTAAAAATATAGTAAAGAATACGAAGACATTAATGAAAATAATAAAATGCAGAAACATATAGGATAGTATCAGGAGGGAATTTCCATGAGTACTGAAAATTCTCCCATGTTTAATTTCCAATTGCTTAAAATACCCCTGACCCCAAAAGGTAGGAGTAAGATAAAGACTGTTTTAACACGATACAAGGAAATGAACAACAGACGAATTGAAGGTCGTGGACTACGTCCACAGTTTAACATTCTGTTGCTAGAACGAGCAAGTCATGCTCACACCCTAGACCAAAACATTCTGTAGGCAAACCACTCCCTGGGTGGAATCCAGAGTTCTCTCCATAAAAGAAGATAAATAGATCCTTACACTCTTGTTTGAGGTAGGAACATCTACTTCTTCCTGGAGTACAAGGTCTGGCTATTAGCCACACCTGTTGGCAATAACTCTGATCTCGTCTAGGTGGGACCTTTCAATAACCTTGAAAGAACCAGAGGTAAGTTCCAACTCTCTGCCCTTTAGTCAACATGGAAATAGGCTTGTATTATATATGAGATATTATATTTCGTATATTTCCACATTAAAAGGAGGCCCAGTTAGCTGGTGCCTGTGCATCCAATCAAACAGAGACTGGGAGAACAAGTAACTTTAAAGTGGTCAATTCTTTGGTGAAAGCGGTTACAAACAACAGGTAACTAATATGGGGGCTACAGTCAAAGTGTAGGGGGAGGGTGTGGAGGGAGGGTATGGGGGAGGGTGTGGGGAGAGGGTGTGAGGGGAGGCTGTTTGTTTGTTTGGTTTTTCTCAAGACAGGGTTTCTCAGGTTTCAAGACAGAGCCGTGGCTGTCCTGGAACTCACTTTGTAGACCAGACTGACCTCCAGCTCATCTGTATTTATTCCATACAGCTGAACAAGGGGGTTTACAGACAAACAAGGAGATGGGATTAGCTAATCTCAGTAGGAGTGCCTTAGGATTCCTATTTCTGTGAAGAGGCACCATGATCAGAGCAACTCTTACAGAGAAAGCATTTAATTGGGGTGGCTTATAGTTTCAGAGGTTTAGGTGTGCAGGCAGATGGAGTGCTGGAGTGCCCAGTATCCTATATTGACTTGCAAGCAACAGGAAGTGGTCTGTCTCACTGGGCATGCCTTGAGCATGAGACCTCAAAGCCTGCCTCAACAGTGGCACACTTCCTCTAAAAAAAAACCACACCTACTCCAACAAGGCCACAACACTCCTGCTGGTGCCACTGCCTTTGGGGCCATTTTCTTTCAAACCATGACAAGGAGTAAATCTCTGTAAACAAAGTTTTTAGGTTGTATACACCCAGGGAAAGAAGGACCGGGGAAGGCTTTGCCATCCCTGAGTCCACTTGAGAGGAAGACTTGCTATTTTCTCTTGGGCTGAGGATTGGAGTCCTTTGGTGTGGAAAGTCCGTCTGTGTGCCAGATGGTGGTGGTGCATGCCTTTAATTCCAGCACTTGGGAGGCAGAGACAAGCGGATCTTTGTGAGTTCTAGATCAGCCTGGTCTACAAGAGCTAGTTCCAGAACAGGCTCCAAAACTACAGAGAAACCCTGTCTTGTGGGGAGGGGGGAGGAAAGTCCTTCTGTGCATGTTTGTGTATGTGTTGTTCTTATTGGTTAATGAAGCTGCTTGGGCCTATGGCAGGACAGAATAGAGCTAGGCAGGAAAACTAAACTGAATGCTGGGAAAAAAGAAGGTGGAGTCAGAGAGAAGCCATGTAGCTGCCAAGGGAGACAGATGCCCAGGAACCTTACCAGTAAACCACAAGCTTTGTGGTAAAATATAAAATAATAGAAATGGGTTAATTTAAGATATGAGCTAGCTAGAAATATGCTTGAGCTATTGGCCAAACAGTATTGCAATTAATAGAGTTTCAGTGTGATTTTTTTCATGTCTGGGTCCTTGACAGGGCTGTGTGAATGTTAGTTAATAGCACACATGCACTTAGGGCTTCATTCACTCCAGGCTTCTTCCACCCCCTATATCCTTAGCACTAGAGTAACCTCCACCAAGGCTCTGTGCTAGGAACTTGAGGTAGCAATCTAACACTTCTATAAGAACTAAAAGGTAGCCCAGCAGTGGTAGTGCACACCTTTAATCCCAGCAGAGGCAGAGCAGGAGGATCTCTGAGTTCAAGGCTAGCCTGGTCTACAGAGCAAGTTTCAGAAAAGCCAGGGATATACAGAAAAACTCTGTCTCAATAAACAAAAACAAAACCAAACAAACCAAAGTACAAAACAAAAAAAAAGGTATTAGTTATGTCATGCATACTTGACAAACTCCAGCACAGTCATATATCACAGAGACTACTAGCTTCTGGAATTAGTAGCTCTGATCAATTTTTTCTGTTGCTGTGATAAAATGCCACAATCAAGGCAACTTACAGAGAACAGAGTTGATTTTGGTTTCTGTTCCATGGTAGGAAGCAAGGCAGCAAGAGCAGAGAGAGCACATCTTTTACTGCAAGCACAAAGCAGGGAGAGTGAACTGGAAGTGGAGGAAGGTCATATAACTCCCATGCCTCCCCAGTGATCTGCATCCTAAATCTCCAAGGCAGCACCACCAACTGGGACCACGTGTTCAAATACCTGAGCCCATGGGAGGCACTTCCTGTGCAAACTATCATAAAGACATTGAGTTAAAAAGTACATATTTACTAATGCCATGCTGCTAAAGTATCAGAAATTCAAAATATACATTAAGCATTCTTTGAAGGAGTCTGAGTTAAACCTAACCTAATATTATGTGTAAATCCCCGTACCAGTAGCTCACTGTGCTTGCTTCCTACCAACACCCGAGTCTTGATTTCATATCAACCCTTCTTCCTCTAGATATATCAGAACCGCAGTTCATGTCTTTGTCTGAAAAATCATAATTTGATATATGTTAGACTCATCTGGGAAGGAAGAACTTCAACTGAGCAAACGCGTTCATCAGATTGGCTGTAGATAAGTCTCTGGGGCATTTTTTTAGTTGGTTAATCATTGACATGGGAGGGTCCAGTTCTCTGTGGTTGGTGCCAGCTCTGGGCAAGTAGTTTTGGGTTGTCTAAAGAAGCAGGTTGAGCAAGCCCTGGGGAGCAAGTGTAGGAAGCATGTGCACCACATATGTCCCTCATTCCCAAGGAAAGGGTAAGCCTCCATGTGGGTGCTACAAATCAAACCCAGGTCCTTTGCAAGAACAAATGCTCTTAACCACTAAGCCAACTCTCCAGCCCTCAAAGACAGATTGTAGCGCTGGGCAGTGGCGGCACACGCCTTTAATCCCAGCACTCAGGATGCAGAAGCAAGCAGATCTCTGAGAGTTTGAGGCCAGCCTGGTCTACAAAAGCTAGTTCCAGGACAGGCTCCAAAACTACAAAGAATCCCTCTCTCGAAAACCAAAACAAACAAAAATAACAAAAAAAGATGGATTGTAATGCAGAGCTATATGCCAAATAAACCCTTTTCTCCTCAAGTTAATTTTAGTCAGTGTTTTATTACAGCAAACTATTGATAGTAAAGAAAAAAAACAGATAAATTAAGCACCAAAAAAGAATAAAAAAAGTGTTTTTTTAAATAAATTATTTTTTGTGGATGGATGTTTTGCCTGTATGTCTGAGCATGTGTATGAAGTGCCCACAGTGGTGAGAAGAAGGGTATTGGGTCCCTAGAACTGGAGTTATGGACCAGTTGTGGTCTGCCATATAGGTGTTGGGAATTCATCCCAGGTCTTCTAGAAAAGCAGCCAGTGCTCTCAACTCCTGAGCCATCACTTCAGCTGCCTATAGAGTAGATTTTAAAGATGTTATTAACCTAAATGCAAAAGGAATAAGAAGATGTACTTGACATGCTAAGGTACTTAGAGAGGTCCTAAACACCTTCTGAACAGATACTTGAAAGATACTGGTAATACTGGTCAAATTTAAAAAACAAAAAGTGTAGGGTTAAGCCCAGCCTTAGGGGGCGTGTCTGCCTCGGGCTAATGTTTACCTATAAATCTGCCGGTTGTGCGCCCAGCCCAGCTGCCCCTTCTGCTTTCCTGGTCTAAGCAGGAACGGTGGTTCTGTAAGTCTAAATCCCCATTAAAGCTGTATATATTTTTTACAATCTGTCTGCATTCATTTACGCCGCTACAAAAAAGTTTTTAAGATCTGTACAGCTTAGCTCCCTTAAGTGTACACTACTATTACCAGAGTTATAAAAATTGCATGGACTTAGCATGTATGAGGCCCTGGATTCAATCTCTAGCCACCCCCATACACCCAACCCAAATAAAAACAAAATGAATCATAAAAGCTATACAATTACAAACTCCTTCTGGGTAACACAAGCATGCGCCTGCTCACTCGCTAACTCAGTATGGATTAGGCACTGTATAAAGATCTGCATCTTCCCCTTACTCTGCAAAACTCATCTAGCCTCTACTGGTGATGCTACTGATTACCTGGTTCTTCTGCTCTAGGGAGAAGTCATGGTGGACAAGCCGCTCACTAGTGCCAGTCTCTGGCAGCTTCTGTGCCCCTGCAGCAGCAAACAGCAGCCAGCCATCTCTCTAGGATGGTTCAGCTGCTGGCATTGATTGAGCTGCTGTCAGGCCTGCTGCTATTCCAGAGGCAGCTGCTGCCACTTTTCGTCGCTGCTCCCACTGACCACAAACCTTGCAGTTCCATCTCTTCTTAGTTATCAGTTGATGTGGGATTCCCCTCTGTATGCTCACAGCATACAGAGTTTTATTACCATTGGTTAATAAAGAAGCTGCTTTGGCCTAAGTGAGGTGGGAAATTCGAGTGGAGATATATAAAGAGGGTAGGTGGAACCAAGGAGACACCGTGTAGTGGCCAAGGGAGGACACCAGAACGTTACTAGGCCACAGACTCGTGGTGATACACTGATTAATAGAAATGGTTAATTTAAGATAAAAGACCTAAACCATTGCCCAAACAGTGTTGTGATTAATATAGTTTCTGTGTGATTATTAGGGTCTGGGCAGCCGGGAAACCAACATGCAGTCTCTGTTTACGTGGCACCCACCCTCTGGCAGGGATCCACATAAGACCTAAAGTCACGCACAGTTTTGCTTCTACAGCTTAGCATGTGCCAGCTGCTCTATCACTGCTGTTTGTTTCTGATGCTTCCTGCATGCTACCAGCTCAACTCAGTACCAAAAGCCCACAAGAAAAGACCTCTCCAGGGAAGTCTTTCATTGTGCCTGATGTTGCAAAACCAGATACATTAGTTACCTTTATAACTGGGACAAAACAGCTGGAAAACAAAACTTAAGGAAGGATGCCTTTCTTTTGACTCAGGGAGTACAGTCCATCATGGCGGAGGCAGCTGGTCACATAGTGTCTGCACTCGGGAAGTGGAGAGGTAGGAATGCGGGTGTTCAGCTCATTTCTCCGTTTTATCCAGTCCACGACCGCCCAGGCCATGAATTGGTGCCATACATTGAATCATCCGCACCCCCTCAAAGAGAGGTATGTTTCCTTACTGATTTTAAAACCAGTCAAACTGACAATTGTGGCAGTTTGAATGAGATGGCCCCCATAAACCTCAGGCATTTGAATATTTGCTTCCCAGTTGGTAACTGGGAAGAATTAGAAGGTGTGACCTTGCTGGAGGAAGTGTGCCACTGGACATGGGCTTTGAGATTTCAAGTTACACCATTTGAAACTAGCCTTCTGTATTTCCTGATTGTGGATCAAGATGTGAGCTCTCAGCTGCTGCTCCAGCACCATGCCTGCCATGATGGACTCTTATCCCCTGAAACCATAAGCTCAAATAAACTCTCCCTTGAGCGGCCTTCATCATGGTATTTTATCGCAGCAGTAGAAACATATAACTAAGATAGCAGGGAAATTAAGCTATCATACGGGGGAGGCAGCACTGGAGGGTGTCTACCATCTCACTTACCTGGTGAGGTCAACAGCAAATCTCACATGCAAATGAAGGTTTGCATTTACACCAGTAACAGAAAACCTTAGTGGCTTATATTTGTACCAATCACAGCAGTCCCTCTGTGTGACTCCTCTGACCTGCGTGAAAATGGCTTCAGTCACCTAAAGCTCAGTGAGGTTTGTGATAACAAAATGTCTGGTACAATCTGAAACAGTCTTGGCTGATGTTGTACCTTCCCACACTGTCATTTTAGATGCTGGAGGGAACACGGCAAAGCTTGACTGATATACCTAAAGACAGCAATCATTCTGCAGTTTTAGCAGGTTACCAGTGGGGTGTTCAAAGGCCTGGATTGGTAGACAGGCAATTCAGCTGATTGTGGGACTGACAGTTCTTTTGCTCACTGCAGCCAGAGAAGCAAGGGCGAGCTTTCGAGTACCTGGGCAGCACCTACAGGATTGAGGTCATACACACACATGAACATGTACATACGCATACATACACACAACTATATAGGATGGAGATACAGCTCAGGGGTACAGTGTCTGCCTACCATTCAAGACCTTAGATTCCATCCTCGACACTACAGAACAAGTCTAGACTAGGGTACTGACCTGATGTTTTATTTATTTATTTTTTTTAATATTTTGTTTTGCCAGGTAGTGGTGGCATACACCTTTATTTATTTTTTTTAATTATTTATTTACTTATTATGTATACAATATTCTGTCTGTATGCCTGAAGACCAGTTGAGGGCGCCAGACCTCTTTACAGATGGTTGTGAGCCACCATGTGGTTGCCGGGAATTGAACTCAGGACCTTTGGAAGAGCAGGCAATGCTCTTAACCACTGAGCCATCTCTCCAGCCCTGACCTGATGTTTTAAATAGGCTATCAGATCCCGTTCAACGCCAAAGTGCTGTGGATGCCCACGTCATATCAGTGAACCAAATGAAGTCCTCACTTCTAAGATGCATCAGGGAAATTAGACAGTTAATACACTATTTAATGTCGGGTACATCAAACCCATGGAGAGAAACAGTGCTAGAAGATGGTGGAAAGGTCCCTTACAAAGCAATATTGATGTCTTCAAGGGAATTATGAACATCTAGGTATCTAGGGCTGGGAATTGCAGAGGAATATCTAATCTGAGGTTGCAAGGGCAACCCCATGCCTAGAATGCTCTAGGAAGGGAAAGCTGCATATGGAACAGGAAGAGAGCAGAATGGTGGGAGGGATCATGTCAGGAAGACTCAGGTGAGACACGCAGCCTGCACAAGTCACAGGTCTGATTATTTTTAGGGTCTCGTGTATCCCACACTGGCCTCAAACTTACTATGTAGCTGAGGAGATCTTAAATTTATAGTGCTGGTCTCTCAATCTGCCCAGTGTGCTAGCTAATTTTACGTCAACTTGGCATAGCTAGATGAATCTGACAGGAGGTAACCTCAATTGAGAAACACCTCCAAAAGACTGGGCTGTAGGCAAGCCTGTAAGGCATTTTCTTATTTAGTGATTGATGGGGGAGGGCGCAGCCCATTGTGGATGGTGCCATCCCTGGGCTCGTGGTCCTCAGTTCTATAAGAAAGCAGGCCGAGCAAGCCATGAGGTGTGTACCTCAGGAGTACGCAGCACCCCTCCACGGCCTCTGCATCAGCTCCTCCTCCAGGTCACTGCCCTGATGGAGTACCTGGCCTGATTTCCTTTTATGATGAACTGTGATGTAGGAAAGTAAGACAAATAAACCCTTTCCTTCCCAAGTTGCTCTGGTTACGGTTTCATCACAGCAGCAGTGACCCTAACTAGGACACTCACTGCTGGAATTAGAACATGTGCCCCATGCCTGGTTTGTGTGGTGCTGGGAATTGAACCCAGGACTTCATGCATACTAGGCAAATACTCTACCAACTGAACTACATCCCCAGCCCAAGTTAGGCGTTTAAAAGTGACATAATAATGCTACATTTTAAGTGTAGTCCCGAAGCTAGGACCTGATGTTAAAGGACTCACCCACCATGCAGAAAGGCTGTGGATTTGATGCATGCCCAGCCTTAAGGGGGAAAATTCTAGACTTTGAGGGTCTAGACTTAATCAGGGTCTCTATTGCTGCAAAATACCATGGTCAAAAAGCAAGTTGGGGAGGAAAGGGTTTATTTGGCTTACACTCTCGTATCACTGTTCATCACTGAAGGAAGTCAGGATGGGAACTCAAACAGGGCAGGAACCTAGAAGCAGGACTGATGCGGAGGATGCGGAGGCCATGGAGGGGAGAGCTGCTTACTGGCTGGCTCCCCATAACTTGATCAGCCTGCTTTCTTATACAACGTATGACCCTGACCATCACCTAGCCAATGTTCTTAAGACTCAGTTACTCATGGCTGAGATTACAGGCATGCACCAACACACTGGTTTATGGGGATGGGGATGGAACCAGGACTTCAAGCAGACTAGGTAATCACACTACCAACTAGCCACATCTCCAGCCCCTAGGATTTTCTTGTTGTTTTATAATTTTTCGTAAAAGTTATCTGAAGTTAAAATAAAGCCCAAACTTATATTAAGATTATCTTTCATCAACTGGGCAGTGGTGGTGCATACCTTTAATCCTAGCACTTAGGAGGCAGAGGCAGGTGGATCTCTGTGAGTTCAGGGCCAAGCCTGGTCTACAAAGCAAGTTCCAGGACAAGTAGAGCTGTTACAAAGAGAAATCCTGTCACAAAAAAAAAAAAAAAAAAAAAAAGATTATTTTTAGTCATTAAGGGCTGGGAATGAAACGGCCGCTATTTAAAAAAAAAAAACACATGGACCAATTGTAAATACAAACAATATATTTTATTTCATCCCTGAAAACAATGACAAAACCAGAAATGTTCACAACTCTTCGAGACTGAACAAGGGCTTCAGATTTCACCTAGTGGACAATAATTTCTTCACATAAAGGGACAGGGAAGACATTTCAGACAGCTATCTTTCAAGAAACAATATATTCTTATACTTATTTTAACAAAATAATCACCGCTACTATTTGTGGTAGCATATTATAACAATGAACAATATCGAAAACTAAGTTCAATTTAGTCTAAATCTAGAGGCTAACTGCAGTTCAGCCATCATTATATAGAATAAATACTACAAAATATAGAATACTATATAGCAATTGGATTTGCTACAAAAGATATTTAAATAAAGACATGTTTTGTTCTATATTAGAGTTAATCAAATTAAGATTTCTTGTGCTGTATACAGTAGCTGTTTCCCTAAAAAGATAATCAATCTTCATAATTTATACTTTAATGCTCTTAATTTTGCAAAGGGGTCATTTATATAAAAGAGTAGCTAACCTGGCATCTCCTAGCACAGGATACTCTTACATCACATCAACTAACATTAACATATCCAAGCAGCTTTGTGCAGCACAAATATGTTTATTATATACATCTGACTAAAGTCCTCAATCTCTTCCTTCTCCCGCCAATATAACCAAAGCAACATTTACCACCACATGGAAACAATGCACTTTCCTAATAGCAGAAACAGTCACGGACTAAATATTTTCCTTTATTTTAGACAGGGTCTGCTCTTGGCCAAGATGGCAGTGAGCTTGCAAGTCCCCTGCCTCAGCCTCCTGAGTATCCATGACTACAAGCATATGACATTGGAATTTACTTTCAAATCAACAATCATGATTGTGAAAAATCATGCACATTTTACTTTCCATCATAAAAATATGTGTTATTATGCAGAATATATGTAAGAAATTTTTAAGTATGAGATTAGAGATTACTCTCATCTCTATTAAATAGTCCCAAATGGTTAGGCTATGGACAGTGGCTGCTACCCATTTCAAAATTATACTCTTACAAATGCTATTTTTAAAAATATACAATTAACCTTCAGTTATTTTGAAGGATAGTGCAAATGAAAACATTCTTTGGGTCTATTTTAAAACATGATTTCCAACATGATACTTCCTTTTCCTGCTCATAATCTGAGTAACAAAATATAGTATTGGAACTAAGCATGTTTCTACTCACAGGGACATCATGAGGGCAGATGACAGAATGATTCAGGAACTTTATCGTCCGCTTATCTGAAAAACATGTTATATACTTAAATAAATATTTTATAGAAAGGATTCCATGTCTTTCTAGTGTTTTTGTTTCTTCCTGATCTCAAATACCAAAGGATGGCCTCCCTGCTTACCACATCAACTGTGTTACCAAAGTCCCATTAAATGTACAGAACAGCATCGAAGAGCTTTGCGGGAAAGCCAGCTAATAACGCCTGTGCATCTATATACAGAATTAGCGTCCTACGAGCCCAGCGAGCTCCTTGGAAATGTGTGGAGCTTTTATTGTCAAGTATTACTCTGTCCTAGGCAGCAGTGTAAGAGGTGTCCTGCGATGGATGTATCCCACAGTGGTGTCAGCCCTGCAAGGTGGCTTCACTGCTATCTGACACTGCCGGATGCACTGGTCCTTTTGTTGGTGGTTACTGGCACCAAGTTCCCACTGGTGCCGTTGGTAGTATTGGCTGCTGAGCCATTCACAACGATATAGTCAACCTTGTTCTCCAGCTTCACCAAGCGCTGCAAAATGTCATCTAAGAGGACTGCAATCGTTCTCTTCAGGTCCGCTAGGGGAAAAATGGGAATAAATCATATTAAATAGCAATAGAGCACTTGATATTTGTGTCTTCACAGTTTAAGGGAAAGAGGCAAACAATTATCAGGACATCTGAAAGAAAACATGCTCCAGAGAACATACTCACACCCCAGACAGGGAAAGCTAGCAAGAGAGCTAAAACACACCAGAACTCACCCTCTGAGAGCAGATTGGAAGTCAGGCTCAAGACATCAGGGACATTTAGACTGTCTCTCACTTTTAAAAAAAGGCATTTTCTTCTATGTGTATGCATGCTTTATTTGAATGTATGTCTATGCACCATGTGTATGCCTGGTGCCCAGAGGCCAGGAGAGGGTGCTGGAATCCATAGACTGGAGTTAAAGATAGTTGTGAACCCCATGTGGGTGCTTCCAGGACCTCTGAAAGAAAAGCCAGTGTTCTCATTGTCTGAGCCACCTCTTGACACACTATGCTGAGTTTCTTGAGGAGTGTATACAGAAGGCTTGGACCAGGCAGGTAAAGTACTCGTAAAGGCAGATAAAGAGAGCTATGGAAACAAATCAACCAAATGCAAGCAAGACACACGAACCCTCAGACTGGAACAAGGATGGGGAGCCAGGGCATAGGGTGACCTGCTCAAAGGACTGTTCTGATCTAAGTTACTCTAGAGTTTGATACAGTGACTTCCAGGTTTGCCTGGGTGACTCCAGGTCACCAAGCAGTCCTTGACTCCATCAAGAGGATCTTGTTTGTGTGTAGAAACTACAACCTGGCCATCAATAACCACAAGACATTGACCATTAACTTCTCCATATGAGCAAAAAGATACACACCAGACCCAAGAAGAATTCAACACCCTCAACCTGGGTGCAATAAAAAGAGAAAAAGAGGCATCAGAGGGCTGGAGAGATGGCTCAGCAGTAAAGAACACTGGCTGCACAAACAGCATGAAATATCTTGGAGTAACTCTAACCAAACAAGTGGAAGACTTGTATAATAAGAACTTTAAATCTTTGAAGAAAGAAACTGAAGAAAACACCAGAAAGTGGAAAGATCTCCCATGTTCTTCGGTAGGTAGAATTAACATAGTAAAAATGGCAATCTTACCGAAAGCAATCTACATATTGAATGCAATGCCCAGCAAAAACCCAGCAAAATTTTTCACACACCTCGAAAGAACAGTACTCAACTTCATATGGAAAAGCAAAAAACCCAGGATAGCCAAAACAATCCTGTACAATAAAAGAACTTCTGGAGGCATCACAATCCCTGACTACAAACTCTACTATAGAGCTACAGTACTGAAAACAGCCTGGTACTGGCATAAAAACAGACAGGAGGACCAATGGAACTGAATCAAAGACCTGGATATTAATCCACACCCTTTCAAACATCTGATCTTTGACAAAGAAGCAAAAAATATCAAATGTAAAAAAGAAAGCATATTTAACAAATGATGCTGGCATAACTGGATATCAACACGTAGAAGAATGAAAATAGATCCATATCTATCACCATGCACAAAACTCAAGTCCAAATGGATCAAAGACCTCAACATAAAGCCAGCCACACTGATCCTCATAGAAGAGAAAGTGGGAAGTACACTTGAACGCATTGGCACAGGAGACCACTTCCTAAATAGAACCCCAGCAGCACAGACACTGAGAGCAACAATTAATAAATGGGACCTCCTGATACTGAAAAGCTTCTGTAAAGCAAAGGACATGGTCAACAAGACAAAACGACAGCCTTACAGAATGGGAAAAGATCTTCACAAACCCCCACATCAGACAGAGGTCTGATCTCTAAAATATACAAAGAACTCAAGAAATTGGTCATCAAAAGAACACATAATCCAATAAAAAAAAAAAAGGAATACAGACCTAAATAGAGAACTCTCAACAGAGAAATCTAAAATGGCTGAAAGACACTTAAGGAAATGTTCAACATCCTTAGTCATCAGAGACATGCAAATCAAAACAACTCTGAGATTCCATCTTACACCTGTAAGAATGGCCAAGATTATGCTGGAGAGGATGTGGGGTAAAGGGAACACTTCTGCATTGCTGGTGGGAATGCAAGCTGGTACAGCCCCTTTGGATGTCAGTGTGGTGATTTCTCAGAAAATTAGGAAACAACTTCTCAAGACCCAGTAATACCACTTTTGGGTATATATCCAAAGGATGCTTAATCGTGCCACAAGGACATGTGCTCAACTATGTTCATAGCAGCTTTGTTTGTCATAGCCAGAACCTGGAAATAACCTAAATTTCCTTTGACCGAAGAATAGACAAGGAAAATGTAGTACATTAACACAATGGAGTACTACACAACAGAAAAAAATAACGACATCTTGAATTTTGCAGGCCAATAGATGGAGCTAGAAAACATCATATTGAGTGAGGTAACCTAGACCCAGAAAGACAATTATCACATGTACTCACTCATAAGTGGTTTTTAAACATAAAGCAAAGAAAACCAGTCTACAAATCACAATCCCAGAAAACCTGGACAACAATGAGGACCTTAAGAGAGACATACATGGATCTGATCTACATGGGAAGTAGAAAAAGACAAGATCTCCTGAGTAAACTGAGAGCGTGGGGACCTTGGGAGAGGGTTGAAGGGGAGGGGAGAGAGAGGCAGGGAGGGGAACAGAGAAAAATGTAGAGCTCAATAAAAATCAATTCAAAAGAACACTGGCTGCTCTTCCACAGCACCAGGGTTCAGTTCCCAGCACCCACATGGCAGCTCACAACTGTCTGTAACTCCAGTTCCAGAGTTTCTGACACCCTCATACAGATAGACCTTCAAGTGAAACACCAACCACTGCTTATAAAATAAAAATTAAAAATTATTTTAAAGAGAGAGAGAGAGAAAGAAAGAAAGAAAAAAGAGAGACATCTAACATTGAGACGATGATGATGGGCCCACCAGCTGTCCTCCAACCACCCATGTGTGTACCAAGACAAGACAAAGGACTCCAAACTGCTCCCAGCAATTTAGTGCAGGTTTCCCCACGGCTTGAGAAGACCCAATCAAACTGCTGTCCTGATCCGTCTAGACCCACCCCGCACCTGGACTGGATGGCCCAGTCCTATGGGCTTAGCTTCAGGCTCTCAGCTCCATCTCCAGCTCTTCCTTGGCAAGTTTCTCTGCAGCTTTTCCCACTGAGATGCTCAGAACCCGGTGTACTTTCAGGGACTGATTTCTATTAGCTCTCGCCTCAGCCTTGGTGAGGCCTCTCTGAACTCTGTGCCGCCAACCTTTTTCGGCTGTTCTCTCTCTCTCTGTGTGTGTGTGTGTGTGTGTGTGTGTGTGTGTGTGTGTGTGTGTGTTATTACAGAGTTATTAGCAATTAAGATTGGAATAAAAGATCTCATGTCTTCACTGTAAGGACAACTAGAACCATCTGGAAACCTGCAGCCAATGACACCAACAAAGCTTGTGAATTTACTGTCACTGCATGAATCCTGACCTCGTGGAAAGGCACACTGTGTCCACTGCTGACCCCGCACCTTCAGGAGACCTAGCCAGGGCGGCAGGCATGCCACCTACTTCTAACTGGAATTTCTTCCCGAAAAATGATGGTTACTATAATTCTTAACCTCTGTGGATGGTTAAGGGGGTTAAGTGGACTTTTCCTAGCTTGAAAAAAGAAAAAAAAAACCTGTTCTTTGTGAAACTGTCCCTTCAGGTTTTTCACTGGCATTCCACAGATATTAGGTAGTCAATAGTGGCAATTGATATTGTTATTTTTTGTTGCTCCTGGATCAAGAAGGCAGCTCAACCCTCAGTCTCTGCTCACCAGGGAAAACCATCAAACACTGGCTAAGAAAGTTGCTGGTGGCTGTGCTATTACCAGAAAAAGTATGAGACATAACAAAAAAAAAAGTGCATGCTGGACTTCATAAAAACTAAAACCTTGGGTCTTGAGAGGTGGCTCAGCAGTTAAGAACTCTAACTGTTCTTCCAGAGGACCTGGGTTCAATTCCCAGCAACCACATGGCAGCTTACAAGTGTCTGAAAATCCAGTTCCAGAGGATCTGACACCTTCACACCAATTCACATAAAATAAAGTTAAATACATCATTACAAAAAAACCCCACATCATCTCATGGGTATTCACAATTATTAAAAAACAAACAAACAAACAAACAAAAAAAACTAAAACCTTGCCGGGCAGTGGTGGCGCACACCTTTAATCCCAGCACTCAGGAGGCAGAGGCAGGTGGATTTCCATGAGTTTGAGGCGAGCCTGGGCTACAAGAGCTAGTTCCTGGACAGGCTCCAAAGCTACAGAGAAACCCTGTCTCAAAAAACAAAAACAAAAAAAAAAACCTAAAAGCTTTGGAGCTCCAAAGGATGCAGGGTCAGCAAGGCAGTTCAGCAGGTGAAAGCAGTTGCTACCAAACAATTCAAGCCTGATAACCTGAGTTCGATCCCTGGAATACACACAAAGGTAGAAACAGTGAAACGACTCCATGGGTCACATTTCCACGTATGTGCCTGCTGTAGCATCTACCCCCTCGAAAAAGAAATAAAAAGCAAAAAGACGTAGGACTCTCAGGTACTCCTCCAGCACCACTTCTGCCTGCACACCGCCATGCTCCCCACCATGATAATGGACTAAACATCTGAAACTGTAAGCCAGCACCAATGAAATGTTTTTCTCATGAGTTGCCATGGCCATGGTGTCTCTTCACAGCAATAAAAACCCTAAGACAGAAGTAGGAACCAGGGACTGAGGTATTGTTGTGATACTCCTGACCATGTTTTTGTTTGGAGGAATTTGGACTCTGGTACTTTTGATTAGAAAGCAGGTCAATGTTTAAGCACTGCTTAATGGGCCATACTAGTAGAAGCATGGAAGACAGAGGTGCTAAGAGTTATTTGAAGTGATGGGGGCTCGCTCAAGAGGTTTCAGAGAAGAAGAATTTTAGTATGTTGCCTAGAGATCATTTTTGTGATATTTTAGTGAAGAAAGTGGCTTGTCTGAAGAGCTGCATGAGGCTAAAGTGAAGAGTTTTAGAATTAATTCCATTGGCAGAGAAAAATCTCAAAACAACCTAGTATAGACTCATGCAGTTACTAGTGTTCCTGATTATAAAGATTTATATGAAAATACAAAATGTAAGTTTTTTTGGTTTTTTTTTTTTGGTTTTTTTTTTTTTTTTTTTTTGGTTTTTCGAGACAGGGTTTCTCTGTGGCTTTGGAGCCTATCCTGGAACTAGCTCTGTAGACCAGGCTGGTCTCAAACTCACAGAGATCCGCCTGCCTCTGCCTCCCTAGTGCTGGGATTAAAGACATAGCACAGAGAAGTGGAATGGAGCTTAAGTCCTGTGTTCAAAGAGATAAAGTGAGTGCTAACCTCAGGGCAAGATCCCACCCAGCCAAGTTTCCCACTTGTGGAAAGAAACAAAGAAAAACTTAGAGTCAGGTTTGGTGGGGCATACCTTGAATCTCAGCATTGTGAAGTCAGAGGCTACCAGATCTCTGGGTTTGAGGCCAACCTGGTCTACAGGGCAAGTTTCAAGACAGCCAAGCTTAGGCAGTGAAGGACAGAAAGCTGGTGAAAATGTAACTGTATGAGGGGCCATATTCCAGCCCCAGGAAGTGGAACTTGGCAACTTCAACCATGTGGTTCTGGCTTTGGAGTTAAGGATAGAAGAAATGGGTTATGGAATGTGCCTCAGTGCCTAAAGAAAGCCGCTGAGGCCAGGCAGTGTCAGGGGTGTCTCTGAATGGAGGCCTAGTAGAGAGGCCATTGTGTGAAGCTATGAAGTTGAAGCCTGGATTGCCTTGGAAAACCCAAGATGAGAGAGGCCAGAGTTGTGGGATACCTGCCGAGGAGAGCTGCTAACAGGAAGCGGAATCAGCTCAGCCCAAGAGAAGGAAGTGTGTTGCAGTCAACAAAACTGAACACAGCTGGAGAACTGAAGAGTGTTTCTATATCAGACATGGAGATGCAGAGTTTGAAGTTTTCCCAGGTCGTCTTTGGTCTTGTTTTGGTCCAATATTTCCTCACTATGCCCCCTTCCCTATGTTTTAGATGGCAATATATATCCTGTGCTGTTGTATGTTGGAAGTATATAATCTATTTTTTATTTTGATTTTACAGGAGATTGCAGTTAAGAGATTGCATGAATTTCAGAAGAGACTTTGAACTTTGAACTTTTAAACACTGTTAAGACTGTGATAGACTATGGGGACTTTTGAACCTAGACTTAAAAAAAAAAATGCCTGGATACTACCAAAGGAGGGGTAAATACAAAGCCTTTGATCTACAATGGTGACTTGGCTGCAGGATGTGCTCGTGCAATGGTGGCACCAGCTTGTGGGGGTAACCAACTATCATCTGATTTGACTTAAGGCCCACTCCATGGAATGGAGCCCATCCCTGTCGCTGCTTGGGTGACCAAGAACTTGAGACGAGACAGGCCAGAGACCTAGGGGAAAACCAAATACCAATTGCTCTACAAAAAGAACATACCAATAAAATTACTCTTTTTTTTTTTAAATATTTATTTATTTATTATGTATACAATATTCTGTCTGTGTGTATGCCTGCAGGCCAGAAGAGGGCACCAGACCCCATACAGATGGTTGTGAGCCACCATGTGGTTGCTGGGAATTGAACTCAGGACCTTTGGAAGAGCAGGCAGTGCTCTTAACCTCTGAGCCATCTCTCCAGCCCCTAAAATTACTCTTAAAAACATTCTGCTATACTCATCGATCAGTGCCTTGTTCAGCCATCATCAGAGAAACTTCCTCCTGCAGCAGGTGGGAACAACAGCCAGACCCACAGAAGAGACCCACAGCCAGACACTGTGCAGAGAGTGAGAGACCTTGGAACACTCAGACCTAAACAGTTTACTGCCATCAAATCCCTCCCACCACAGCTCAGGGAGCCCTGCAGAAGAGGAGGCAGAAAGAGTTAAGAGCGAGAGGGAATGGACGAAATCAAGGAATCAACACCCAACCACAGCAGGACCAATGCCCATAAGAACTCACAGAGAATGAGGTAGCATGCCCA
This sequence comes from Microtus oregoni, assembly GCF_018167655.1. Taxonomy (NCBI): domain Eukaryota; kingdom Metazoa; phylum Chordata; class Mammalia; order Rodentia; family Cricetidae; genus Microtus; species Microtus oregoni. Next base: position 3,201,655 of record NW_024543874.1, read on the forward strand.
GGTCCTGCATGGATCTGCACCAGACAGGGTTCTAGAGCACCCGTACCCCCATTCCTTACCCAGAAGCTATCTCTAACTGATAGCCACTTGTAAATTAATTTTTCTCCAAGGGAGTCTCACTGGGGAATACTACTTTTTCCTTTTCTTTTTTTTTTTTGTTTGTCTATACAGGAATTCTCTGTGTAGCCCTGGCTATCCTGGAACTCACTTTGTAGACCAGAGTGGCCTTGACTCACAGAGATCTACCTGCCTCTGCCTTCCAAGCAAACTACTCTTAAGAGTAGGCCCCACGTCCAGCATAGATGGCCAACAGAAAACAAACTCAACAGAGCCTTTGGAGGTTCCAAGTCTCATAATGTTAAGTCAGGGCATTTTTTTTTTTTAACTTACGAGTCCTTTGCAAATATATTATGGCTTCTGGTTTTGTTGGGGGATCAGGGTCACTATGTTTTGTTTTGTTCCAGACAGAGTCTCACTATGTAGTCCTAGCTGTCCTGGAACTCATTATGTAGACCAGGCTGGCTTTGAATTTACAAAGATCCATCTGCCTCTGCCTCCCAAGTTTCTGGGTTTAAAGGTGTGAGCCACTATGCTCAGCTTTGGTGTTGTTTTTATAGGATTCCCATGTGTGCAAATGTGTATGTGTCTATATATGTTTCTTATGCTTTCTTTTCTTTGGCTCTTCTTGTTTGGTTGTTTTGTCATATTCTGTTTTGTTTGTTCTTGACTTATCATATTATTACTAGTCTTTAGATTATCTGTTTTCTAATGAGAGAAAATATATGGATCCAAATTGAGAGGAGAGTATGAAGGAACTAGGAGAGGGAAAACCATAAGAATATATTGCTTGAAAAAAATCTACTTTTGGATGGTCTAAGTAAGAATGGCCCTACAGACTCATATTTGAACGATTATGAAATGATATGGTAATAGGAAGGGAGGCTTTGTTGGAGTGGGCGTGGCCTTGTTGGAGGAGGCGTGGCCTTGTTGGAAGGAGTGTGTCACCATGGGTGTGCTTTGGGTTTGGTTTCAAATACCCAAGCCAGGCCCAGTGGCTCTCTCTTCCTTCTGCCTACAGACCCAGGTGTGGAACTCTCGGCTTTTCTCCAGCACTGTCTGCCACTATGCTTTCTGCCATAATGACAATGGACTAAACCTTTGAAACAGTGAACCAGCACCAACTAAATGCTTTCTTTTTCCTTTATATGGTGTACACAGTAATAAAACCCTAAGACAATTTTCAAAAAAGGCAATCAATATTAGCTCCCCCAGAAAAGAATATATATCATTGTACAGAGATAAATAAAGCTGGACACTAGGATACATGCCTATAATCCCAGCACTTGGGAAGTTAAGGCAGAAGAATCTTGAGTTCAAGGCTAGCTTGAGCTACAAAGCAAAACCTTGCCCCAAAAGAGCAAAGGGCTAAGGGGATAGAGATGCCCAATTCATGGCTGAGCAATTCGACAGCCACTTATGCTCAACCTTGGCTCATTTCTGAGACAGAATCTCACACTGTACCTAGAATCTGCCAATCCAGTTAGACTGACTAGCCAGTAGGCTCCAGGGATCCTCTTGATTCCACCTTCCTAATGGGGTTTCAGGTGTGCTCTGCCATTGCTGGCCTTTTCTTTTTCATGTGGGGACCATAAACAGGGTATCTACACATCCTCCACAGCTCAGGAAATACCACAGAAGGGCAGAAAGAACATGAGAGTGACCTGGGAATGACAAGCTATTGTACTCTTGACTCACAGCAGTTATGATCCCTGCTGTGAGCAAGGCCTTTCCTCAAGATTGGAAATACCTCTGCTGGAGGAAGACAGGCGGCTTGCACAGAAAGTGATACACACCCAACAAACTTAATACAGGTGCCCAACCCCAAGACACACAGGAGGCAGGAAAGGTTCAAGATCAGCCTAATTTACAAAGCAAGAACCTAGCTCAAAAATAGAGTTGAGCACATAAGTCAGGTAATAAAGTGCTCACCCAGTGAGCAAAACCCTAAGTCTGATAACACATACACCAAGAATTGTGGCAAAGACCTGCAGTCCAGTACTAGGGGGATAGAGGAAGAAAGATCAGAAATTTAAGGCCATATTCAATTACATCATAAGTTCAAGGCCAACCTGGGATACACAAGACCCTGCCTCAAAATAAATGATTAATTAAATAAAACAGGCGAGGGCTATGGCTTGGTTTACAGTGCTTGACTAGCATTATTGAGGGCCCTGGGTTTGAGTCTCAGCACCGATTGAGCAGGCTTCATTCAGACTCATGACTCTCCCCATCTCAGCCTTCTGGAATTCCTCACTCCCCACCTCATCTACAAGGAAGAACAAGTGGGGCTGTGGAAGCACACACCTTTAAACCCAGCAACTTGGGAGGCAGAGGCAGATGGATCTTTGTAAATTCAAAGCTAGCCTGTCTCAGTGGCGGGGAGAGTTGGGAAGCCAACTGTGGTGGTATACACCTTTAATCCCAGAGGCAGGGGCAGGTGAGTTCAAGGCCAGCCTGGTCTACAGAGTAAGTTTCAAGACAGCCGTGTAGAGATCCTGCCTCAAAAAACAAAACAAAGCAAAACTTAAAACAACAGGAACCTAGGCTCTGAAAGGGAGACTGCAATGAGCAATGCTGGAACTATAGGAAATCCTGCTTCTTGAGACTTAATAAATATTGTCCATTGATGTTTTATATCGAGAAATCAAAAAGAAAAATTAGGAAAATATATATAAACAATTAGACTGTATTACATATTCACTTTGAAATACACATAATACACTTTATACATATATATTTTAAAGAGGTGAATATAGTAGTGAAATGCCACAATTTCTACAACTTACTTAGAATATAAATAAATGTGAAATATTAATAACAAATCTGGGTGAGAAATATACGAGTATTATATGCGTACTTTACACTCAAAAAATATATACCTGCAGTTTTTTTAAAAACCAGTTTATAAAAAGCACACATGGATGCTGAGCTCACACAGGAGCGGGCTGGAAAGGAGAAGACGGAGACATCCGCGGTTCTTACCGTAGCCTGCCATGGAGGCTCCACTGTCCACATCCACAACGCTCTTGCTCTCCTCCGCCAGGGCTTTCACGTATCTTTTGCTTAAGTCTAGGATTTGCTCCCGTAACTTGACGCTGCTCTGATGTCGCGGCTGTTGGAAAGTGTAGTGAAGCAGCAGGAGACCCCAGATGAGTCCCAACACCAGCAACAGGAAGCTCAGCTTCTGGGACATATTTTTCCTTGAGATTGTAAAAATCATTTCTGATGAAGCAAGCAGATTTGATTGAGAAGCAGTAACTGGAAACAATTTTGAGCGGAAAGGAAAAGCTCCCTAGTGCTGTGTATCCATCTTCAGCACGGCTGCCTCCTCCGCGTTGACAGACCTGTAAAGGAAGAACAAAGGGGCCATTATCACCTCGATGGGCAAGACAATGAAAGTTCTAGAGTTCTGATTTGTTATTAAGCCATCTTCCCTGACAACTTTCTCTGCCACATAACAAGCTTCCTGATCACCTATCAGTTCCATTTACATACATTTTTCAAAATTAAACTAGAAATAAATACAAATTCATTGAGAATATCTGAAAATGTGCCACCTCACTCATAAACTTTGAACAACTTCTCATCTGCTACTAAAGTCATTCATAAGGTTCACAGACAACACAAGGTCTCCACGGTCTGTCTGTTCAAACATGGCCACAAAGGTAGTCCTAAACAAAAACAGGGATGTCAAAATAAAAGTTAGAAATGATGAAAAGCAAATACAGAAAGTTGAAATGCCTCTCTATCAAGAATGTCCATAATGAGGCGTGGGCCGACATCCGGGTCTGCCACTAGAAGGTGGTCATGATGAGAATGAATGCATTAACCCTACGGAGCATCCAACATAACATGGAAAGAAGACAAGTGAAAGGGAAGGTAAAACCAACCATGAAGTTTGGAAAGACCTGAAATTTAAAAATAATGTTTATAGACCACTGAAGCACCCAGTACCCAGAGGGGAAAAAAAATATCGAAGTAAAAATCCATAGTGCATTCCCCATGACTACTTCATGGCTTACTGAAAGGACCCTTAGGTTTGCATTTCTGCAATGACAACAAATAACCTCAATTTTAATCCATTTACTAGGAAATAACAAACTAAACATAACCTATTTTGCGACCATGACTAAAGGTTCACACAGTACAATAGCGTAAAGGTGACAAATCAGCTGCAGAGGCACACACCAGCAACTCAGTGCGTGGAAGAAGAGTCAGCACAGCAAGCTGCAAGCCAGCCTAGGCTGCAGGGCAACGTCAAGTCTGTCTCGGCTACACAGCAAGATAAAAACAAAGCAAAAAACCAAGCCCATGGAGCAATAAATAGCACATACTGGGTTAGGAAGGAGGACTACTCTAGAGTTCTACCCAAGAAATTAGCTTCCTAGCATAGATGCTTTCAATTTTTTGTTTTACTTGAGACAAGCTTTCATTGTGTAGCCCTGGATGGCTTGGAACTCACTATGTCCATCAGGCTGACCTCAGATTCACATACTTCTTTCGATGTATACTGGCTCTTCTGTATCTTCAAACACAAGCTGCAGAGAACACTGTGTGTCTTAGCACCATGAAAAGAGCGCCTGGACTCCCCTGAGTTGGTCAGGTCGTTCAAAAGCGGCATGGCTGCAACCAGCTCGGTATTTTTAGCAGATGAAGATTTAAATGACAGCTAAGAAAGAGGAAGGAAGGGGGAGAGAAAGCAATCCAAATGCACACTAACTTGACACGCAGGAAAGCGGTAAGGCCTTTGTTTTCCGAAGTAAACCATATAGGCAGGAAAGCTGTGTGCACGGTGGACATGCTGCAATTACGACATGCAATAGTCTTGGACTACGAGCAGTGTGTTTAAAACAGCACGAGGGCATGCACACTGCAGAGTGGCATGCTACGTGATCAGAACCAAGGCTACACAACGCAGCATGGGCGAGCGCTGCCACACACACCTCGGGTTCACCGCACATTGAGTTTTGAATTCACTTCTGACTGCGGTACATTTGAGAATCTTTTACTGTTGCCCAATTAAAAAACAAATCTCAATGAATTACTCAATCCCAGATAAGATAATCACACAGTGTAAGACACTGGACTCTGACCAACATAAGATCTGATTACACCACCAGTCAGAAAAAAAGACCTTCATAAAGTCAAGAACTTCCCAATATGGATTCTACAGAGTGTGTCTCTGATACTGATATGGGGGGAATCCGGGTGTCCTCTTGGGGTCCTTTTGTTTGGTTTGGTTTTTGATTTGTTTGTTTTTCAAGACAGGGTTTCTCTGTGTACCCCTGGTTGTCCTGGAACTCACTCTGTAAATCAGGTTGATCTTGAACTCAGAGATCCACTTGCCTCTGCCTCCCAAGTGTTGGGATTAAAGGTGTGTATCGCCACTGCCTGGCAGGGTTCTTAATCTTATTAATAAAAAGATTTTAAGAACAGGCCCAGAGTTGGGCGGTGGTGAAGCCACCAGGACAGGCTCCAAAGCTACAGAGAAACCCTGTCTTGAAGAAAAAAAAAAAAAAAAAAAAACAGGCCCAAAGGAAAGCCGGAAAAGCCCCAGGGCAGGCAAACTGGAGCTCTCCACAGATTTAGTTGAAGCAAGCAGGGAAGGTGAGACAGCAGCAACAGGGAGCTTTAGAGAGAGCACAGAAGCACAGACTATCAGGGCAGTTCAAGGTAATAAGGAAAGCATGTTTAGAAAAAGGAAACTAAAAAGAGAAGTGACACTTTCCTGACTAATTCCGAGCCCCAGCAGGCTCCTGATGAGAGGCACAGGCACACTGGAGGACCAATTATTACACCAACCTCGTTAGTGTGCCTACTGGGGTAGTTCTTTTTTTTTTTTTTTAAGATTTATTTATTTATTATGTATACAACATTCCTTCCATGTATGCTTGCATGCCAGAAGAGGGCACCAGATCTCATTATAGATGGCTGTGAGCCACCATGTGGTTGCTGGGAATTGAACTCAGGACCTCTGGAAGAGCAGTCAGTGCTCTTAACCTTTGAGCCATCTCTCCAACCCCTAGGGTAATTCTTAGGTCAAGCCTTGTCCATGCCCAGCTGGAAAGCTAGGTCTCCACCCGGGCCAGATCCCTTTCTTGACTAGGAGTTTTTCTACTGTTAGCAATACTCAGCCTTCCACAGAATAAAACGCCCACCTCACAAAATGCCCACCTCTGTAGGGTGTCAGGGTCTTGGACAAACATAAACATGATAAGGAATCTATGATCTGCAATTTGGAAGTGTCTGCTTCACTAATGCTCACGGTAATAAGACATTTATTATAAAAAGGTTTTGGTCAATGTGGTATATATACACACAATAGATTTTACTCAGCCATAATGAAAAACAAACTTACTCTCAGGAAGATGAACAGAACTGGAAATCACCAGAAAGGAACAGGCTAGTCTCACCAAGTGTTATATTTTCTCTTATAGGTGCCGGCTGACTTTAAAAGAAAGAAATGGAAGGGGGAACAATTTGGAGTATAAGAGAAAAAAGAGGGAGGGCAAAGAGAGAGCAAGGGATGGAGCGAACACCATGAAAGGGCACCCTATATGTACGAAGACGGCAGGGAAACCCACTGCTGCGTAAGACCAAAACACACTGGGAGAACCGTCAAATAAAAACAGCTGTCCAGAGAATAACAAAGGTCTGTGGGGCTGGGAGCCCTGATCCAACTCTACACCAGAGGATTCTGAAAGGACATCAAATGGACGACTGACAGAAGAAAGAACTCTAGAACTTTCCCAAGTTAAAAAGATGTCCAGGAGCCAGCTTGTGTCTGACAAAGGGCTGAAAAGTCCCTAAGTCCAAGAGGATTCCCTGAAGCACTCGGAACCTGAGAACCAGTGTGAGAACCCTACAAGCAAGTCCAAGCAACACAGGCAGAAGGAACTAAGGTTTTTAAAGGTACGCATCCGCCTTAGGTCTTTCTCAGGTAATGTTTTACATAACATCACCTGGCCAGATTTTCTATAATCCCAGTACCAAATCACACCCCATACCAAATGAATGAGAACGCGGATGGAAACCAAGCCTCATCTTTGCTTTCGTTTTGCTTTTTAATGATGTGCCGGTGAGCCTTCCTACGAGGTGGAAAAACACGGTCCCAGCCAGCATCAGTGTTTACAGGCGTCAGTGCTTCGAGACAAAGGTTAAAATATGCACCTCAGGCTGGCCTGTCATCTCGCCTCAGCCTTTACAAGTGTTGGGGTTACAGATGCGTGCTACCACGCCTGCTGCTAGCAGTATCTTTTAAAGAACACTGGGGTTAGTGCTCAGTGTACAGCAAAGACAGAGAACACGGCTCATGCCAGACCCTTCAGAAAGGAAGGCAACAGCGAGAGCAGCAGGAGGCTGGTCAGTTACAATGTATAAATCACTCCATCAGGTGTGACATCTGAACCCTCTGCTTGGACCTGGGCGTGGGAGGTAGAAAACCAGTGACTTTTACCCCAGTAAACAACACAAGCTGTTACTACCAGGATGACCAAGCCCCACTTTTTGACTGGGCAAGCCTAAAGGGGAAAAGCCAACTCCGCTGAACCCCTCTAGTGTCAGGATAAACACATGTCCCCATTTGCTGGGACTTAAGCCAGACAGACAAGGAGCTGGAACTTTCAGCAACTAAAGGTTACATACTTTCAGGGGTTAGAGAAGAAATAATTATTAGCCTCAACTAGGGAAAAAAAAAGGATTCAATGTGTTTTTCTATATAAAATACAAAGCTTAAAATGACAGCAGAACCTGTGCTTTAAACACCCCATCTTTCTTTGTTTCAATACTGGCCCAGCACTTGGGAAGTGATGTAGATGAGAGAAGAGTCACTACCTAGAAAGCTGGCAGGCCAACACGTCACTAAGGGGTTCTGAGCTACCACCATAGTTTTTGTCTTTTTCTTTTTAAAAAATACTAAACCGGTGGTGGTGGCGCATGCCTTTAATCCCAGCACTGGGAAGGCAGAGACAGGCGGATCTCTGTGAGTTTGAGGCCATTCTGAACTACAAGAGCTAGTTCCAGGACAGGCTCCAAAGCTACAGAGAAACCCTGTCTCGAAAAACCAAAAAATAAAAACTAAAAGAAATACTGTAAGAGTATTAGGGCAATGATCCAGAGGTTGACCAATTTCTTAGTGGACTATTCATTAATTTATTATTGATCCATTATGTTCCAAATACATTTTACTTACATAAATCAAAGCATTACAAAGTTGCTATAAGAAGGATCTAAGAATAAAGATCAAGGCTGGTAAAGCACTTGCCTTATAAGCATCAAGGCCTGGGTTTGATCCCCAGAAATTGCCTGAAAAGGCTGACCACACACACACCATACTCACACACACCAGACACACACCACATACACACACACACAACACACATACACCACACATACACCATACTCACACACACACTACACTCTCACACACACAATCTTACACTTTAAATAAATAAATACTAAGACCCCAAACCAGGCCAGCAAGCACAACTCTTCCAGATTGGCTGGGGTCTGATCTCACAGTCATTCCCAATTGAGGAGTTTTAAAAGAACCATGCAAAAAAAAAATGAGGGAAAGGTGGGGTGTGCCACTCCGTTTTGGGGAGGGAAGGCGAGCTGGCTTTGTATAAACAAATGTGGGGAAAGGGAAAGATTTGCATAGAAGTTTTACAAGGTGGAAGAGTGATGAGAAGCGTGGGAGATGTGCGGAATTTGGGCCGCGGTTGGCTGTCTACCTTTGATAGAAAAACGACATTTTCCCCTCACATATAGCAGGAAACCCCAAAGTCCCTGTGACCCTTTCTTAAGAACTTGTCAGGCAACCTGGTAACATATGGAGTCAGTAACTGTAAGGAACCTCAGACTCGGCTCAGGACACCCCAAAACCAAGTCCTCAGCACAAAGGAGATTTATTTACCCCAGAGGACAGGGATAAGGGACAAAGACAGGAGATAAGGAAGAGGGAGAAGGGGAGGGAACGCGGGACGGAGGATAAGAAGGAGACAGATGTGGCCCATAGGAAAATGGCTGTTTATAAAGGTAAAAATGGAAACACCACGTGAGGATGAGGCGTTTGATTTTAATTGGACATGTTAGTTACCCAAAGGGGGCTTTTAATTGCTGGACTTCAATACTTTAGGTGGGTCTTGGTAGTCAGCCTCAGAAGGAGGAAGTAGCCAAATAAGGGAATAGACGTTGGTGGCTAGCTGTAGAAATGTAACCCAATGGCCTGGGGGAGAAGGGCTCCGCCTCCCAGAGCCACCTGCTCCAGTGAGCTAGTGTCCCTTCAGCCACGATCTGACATGGAGGTCTTTACAAACACACACACAAAAATACTCTACTTTGTGTCTTTTAATAGAAGAGGGGAACGGAACAGCCAGATGCAGACTAAGTCTACCTAGCAATTCCCAGAAAGTTAACGGAAAACTGTCACTAAATATTTTAAGCACAATGTGTCAAACAGCAAATACTGGCAGAAGTGTTTTCTAAATTTCTGTATGTGCTACAGGTTTTAATATCCCCACAACAACTTATAAAATCATTACAGAAAGCAGAGTGTAGTGGTGCATGCCTATATAGTTCAGTGTGCAGGACACAGAAACAAAAAGGTCTGAGTTCGAGGCCCAGGGCTACATAGTGTGAGGCTATCTTTTTAAAAAAAAAGGAAAAGAAAAAAAAAAGAAAAAAGGGCAGTAGTTTTCAACTTTCCCAATGTTGGGACTCTTCCTCATGTTGAGGAAGTATTTGATTGCTACTTCAGAAGTGCAATTTTGCTGCTGTTATGAATTATAATCTAAATATCTGATATTTGACCCTTCTTGGGGTCATAACCTACAGGTTGAGAACCACTGTTTTAAATGAAAGCACCGCTCACCTTTAATCCTTTAATCCCAGCACTGGGAAGGCAGAGGCAGGTGGATCTCTGTGAGTTGGAGGCCAGCCTGGTCTACAAGAGCTAGTTTCAGGCAGCTAGAACTGTTAAACAGAGAAACCCTGTCTTGAGGGGGGAAAAAAAAAAAGGGAAGTGCTGTTCAGAGCTCTCCTACACTTCTTTTTTTTTTTTTTTTTTTTTTTTTTGGTTTTTTTGAGACAGGGTTTCTCTGTGGCTTTGGAGCCTGTCCTGGAACTAGCTCTGTAGACCAGGCTGGTCTCGAACTCACAGAGATCCGCCTGCCTCTGCCTCCCGAGTGCTGGGATTAAAGGCGTGTGCCACCATCGCCCGGCTCTCCTACACTTCTTACCATCTTACCAAACAGTACACACCATGCAAAAAGCCAAGGAGTTGAGCAACATTTTAGTGGTTTCTACACAGTCCAAAATCAAAAGATAAACACGTTAGGCCAGCATTATTACTAGAAAAAAAAAAGAAAGCCAACAAATCATGAAATATTTAAACTAGAATTATAAAAAGGCAGGAAGGAGAGCAGCAAGGGAGCAAGAACCATCCAACGACATCAAAGGAACAGTGAAAACCGAGACAGCCAAACTCTCAACTCAGGGCCCCACTGCTTTTCAAAAGCAGGGAACATAACAGATTATTTGCAACGAGCAATGTTTTGGAAAACAAAACAGAAATCATCAGAGCAAACTGTATACACTACAGACTTTCTCGGGATATTTGTTTTTACATAGACAAGCATGCAGCTATAAATCTATGAAATCTAAAGATTTCTTGCTGAGTTGTAGTATTAAAAGCTATTTAAAAAAAAAAACAGCATTTCAAACTGCCTTCCATGAAAAATTTCCATGCATTTTTATGCAAACACTGTAATAGCAACACTAAAAACACTAACAGATGGCTAATCCTACCTTAAATCTCCCATTCGCATCTCAGCTTGCCTCGCTCCAGGGCTCGGTTTTGTGCTGTTATGAATATTACCCAGCGGCAGCCCTCACTCAGTCTCAGGTGCTCTAAGAATTGCTCCTGCCCATTAGTCTCCAAAGGACTCCACAGCCACAGAGGCACACGTGTGTCATAAAAAGGACATGGCGTGCTCACAAGCGCTCAGAGGAACACACAGCACTCTCCGAGACAGCATACAGAGCTAAGCCACACACAGACACACACACTGGACTTGGTCCTGGAAGGGAGTTTCTGGGGACAGGGTCCTAAAATATTTCCTGGACACAGCACTGCCTGAAGCAAACATCTGCTGGGAAAAATTAACATAGGCGAGAGCTATCCACTCTGTAATTCAGTCTAAACTTGAAGATGTCTTAGGCCTGGGGGTATGTAGCTACTGGGGTTCAGTCCACACTGCCAAGAAATAAAGATTAAAAAACCAAATTGTAATGCCTTGAAGACAGCTACACAGCGTTCCTGCTGAGGTAACACACAGATATCATTTTTGGATGGCATTTTTGGGAAGGGAGGAAAAACAGAAACAGTAAAAGTTACAAAAATAGGCCAGCCGGTGGTGGCTTTAATCCCAGCACTCAGGAGACAGAGGCAGGAGGATCTCTGTGAGTTCAAAGCCAGCCTGGTCTACAGAGTGAACTCCAATACAGCCAGGGCTACACGGAGAAACCCTTCCTCACAAGAAAAACAAATGGAATTTTTAAAAAAGGAATGAAGTACCTTAAAGTACTCCGCATGATTGCTCGTGCCTTTAATAGCAGCACTAGGGAGGCAGAGGCAGGTGGATCTCTGTACACTGGAGACCAGTTTGGTCTACCCAGTGAGTTCCAGCCAGCCAAGGCTACATGGTGAGACGATTGATCGGATCGATAGACAGATAGATATAGATAAACTCAAAAAGGGGTGGGGGTAAAGTGAGGCAGAGATAAAACCAGCAGCACTACAGCAGTAGGACAGCACTTCATGGCCGTCCTGCAGTGAGAGCTTAATCTAAAATACATTATGCAGCATCAGACACTTCACTCACAGCCTGAGCCAGTCAGAACCTGTACTACATGGCGGCCCTACACCCCTTTCCACAGCTAACTAGACTAGCAACGGGCACCCCTGCCAGAGGCCTTCTACAAAAAGAGGCCAGAGAGAAAAAAACTTAAAGTTATGCACAAGAGCAGGTACCCAGGACCACCAGCAAAAGGGGGACGACAGGAAGTCAGTACAGAAAGAGCTCGGGCACTGGTCGGCAGGGATCGTGGTTCCTGCAGGCGTACAGCTCTTTCACGAGTTCCTTTTCTATCTTGACGGAAAGAACTATATAACCTGGAGGGCAGGGAAGGAGGGCGCAAATATCTTCTTCCCCTACATTAAAATGGATGCTTTGGAAGCCTAAGACAGAAGAGTCCCGGGATCGACCAAGTCACTGCTTTAGATAAGCAAAGGGAACTGCAGTGAGAGCAGAGCTAAGGTCATAGAGAAGGTGGCAGCGCAGGACAGGAACCAAGGGCTCCTTTCTCTGTAGTCATTACTGTCTCCTCTGCTACACTCAGCAACACGCAGAAACGTTTTTCTTCAAAATCAGTGTTTCTGCCACACACGTTAAGGCTATCGGGAATGTTTACGTGCCTACACCTTCTTCCACACTTCCCCTTCATTAACTATGTCACTCTTCCAATAGCCATTAGAAGTCTTCCTTTTACCTAAGGACATTATGCAGTCGCCCCATCTGGCCCATCAACTCCACTGCCCCACAACTGTCCATCCAAAACAATACTCAGTTATTCCACATACTGCACAAGCGTGTCTCCACTCAAAATAGTCCACACAGAGCAAACATCTTAAATGAAAAGGAAACCCAGTTAAAGATCTATAAAGATTTCCTTGAAAAGTCATCACCAATGTCAGTAAGATTGAGAAAACAGCGCAAAAGCAGCTGACATCACGGGGACTACAGCGAGCATGTTGAAGTGGTTCCCCATCGGATTTACTGCAGTCACTCAGTGTGGGCATTCTCGAGGACAAAAACTTGGAAGCAGAAATCCTAAGTGGGGTAAAGACTGTGGACCAGTGAGAAACAGTACAGAAAGTTGCCATAGGGAAGGCTGCAAAGGGCTTGGGTGCTGACTGACAAAGCCTTTAATCCCCTCGTTGGGGTTTCCCACAGACAAGGCTGGGGCAGTGGGGGAAGGTGAGTGAGTCCTTGTACTGTATCTCCAGAGCTGATCCCGAGGAGAGCCGAGTCATCAATTTCCTTAGACCACTCTCAGCTACCTTAAAAGGGTGGAAATTGAGAAGCCAGCAATTTTTAACACAGTGGTTCTCAACCTTCCTAATGATGTGACCCTGACCCTTTAATGCAGTCCCTCATGTTGTGGCGACCCTCAACCATAAAATTATTTTCGTTGCTACTTCATAACTGTAATTTTGCTACTGTGATGAATCATAATGTAAATATCTGATATGCAGATGATCCTGGGCAACCCCTGTGAAGGGTCCTTCGAGCCCCTGATTGAGAACCGCTGTCTTAAGGAATTGTTTGCATGTAAGGTGAGTACAATATAAAGTCAACACACAACTTAGAGTAATAATGATTGAACAAGAGAACACATACACAAGTGCACACTACTTTGTATCGCATTCAAAACATCTTTTCATTACATGAAGCGCTCATGGTGTTATAGTTTATTATTCGTAAATCTAACAACTTAAAACTATGTGTTATCTCCATCTGCTGGATGAAACAAATCCGGCTTAAAGCCTTTGATTAGCCTGATGGAAGCAGCGCCAAGGGTTCGAATCCCGGTAGCCTGACCACTCAACCACCACCGCCCCCACCAGCCTCCAGGAGAAGAGTTTGGCAGATTTAAAGGGCATTTCACGATCCTTCTCCCAACCGGAGAAATGAGCTGTCAAGAACAGAGCACAAGTGAGCGCGGCCGCGGCGGCTGCACATCCCCGCGGAGAGCCGCCAAGCCCGGCCCGGGAGTCTCGGCTGTCACGGCGGCAGAGCCCGGGCCGCGAGGACACCGCCTCCCGCCTCCCCTCCACGTTACCTGGCCCACGGGCTTCCTGTCAATCACGCGGGCCGCCCTCCGCGGGGCTCGCGAGCTGGAGCTGCAGTCACAGCCCGCCGCGGGTGTTAGCGGCGCCGCAACAGCCTCCGGGCCGGGACGGAGGTAACACGGAGAGCGCTCGGCGCCCGGAGACTCTGCTCCCCGTTTCCGCTCCGCCTCCCGGCCGCCCTTCCCCACCCCCGCCCCAATTCCGCGGGCAGGGCCCGCTACGCACGGCATTGTGGGAGATGTAGTCGGGGCTTGCGGAGAGGCGGCACGTGCTCTTAGCCCAGGGGCTGCGGGTGACGCCGTTGCTCGGTAACCAAGAGGCGCTGCAGACTAGAAAAGCCGCAGCGTCCAGATCTGGAACTGGAGTCTCCGCATCCTACTACGGACCTTCCACCAGAAAACCAGCCCTCCAGATGGCGTTGGCTGACGCTGGACATCCTACTGGTACAGATTGCAAGTGTGCCCATTGTTGTTGCAGAAGGGTAAGAAAAATAAAAGGACTAAAGATTAGTAGAAACAAAGTATCCTTTTCTGAAGGTTACTTAAGACCTGGCTCAGCAGTTCAGTTTGCTGAGAACCAGAACGCCAGAGTGCCATTCCCAGCGCCCACGTCAAGAGGTTCCTAACCTCCTGGAACTCCAGTTCCAGGGGATCCCACCCTGTTCTGGCCTCTGCAGACCAGCGCACTCACACACAATTTCATAAATACAAAGTATTTTTAAGATATTCTTTTCACATATGGTATAATGATGTATGCACACTGCAAATACAATTTGTAGACAAAATACAACAGTTAAGAAGAGTTCAACAAAGTTAATAAATTTTTTTTTATCAAGGATTTTCAGGTTTGTGGATGCAGCTCAGTGGTAGAACACTTGCCTAGCAAGCATATGGCCCTAGATTAAATGCCCAACACACATAAATAACCCACATTAAAAGTCAAATATAGGGCTAGAAAGATGGCTTAGTGGTTAAGAGCACTTGTTCTTGCAAAGCATTCAGGTTCAGCTCCCGGTGCCCACGTGGTGGCTCACAGCCATCTGTAACCCCGGTTCCAGATATCGGACTATCCTCTTCCGGCCTCACAAGGCGTGCAGGCGGTATGTTGATGTACTGGCAGGCAAAAATCCCACGTTCTTAAAATATATCTCTATCTATTTATCTATCTATCTATCTATCTATCTATCTATCTATATCTATCTATCTATCTCTCTCATCCTCTCTCTCTCTTTCTCTGTCACACACACACACACACACACACACACTCACACACCACAAAAAGAACAAAACCAGAGGGTCTGGAGATCAA
Source organism: Microtus oregoni (assembly GCF_018167655.1). Taxonomy (NCBI): domain Eukaryota; kingdom Metazoa; phylum Chordata; class Mammalia; order Rodentia; family Cricetidae; genus Microtus; species Microtus oregoni. The sequence goes on from NW_024543874.1 coordinate 3,216,935, forward strand.
AGCCAGTCTGGGAAAGACATAGTTTCAACAGCAGCAGACAAAAAGCAAGCCTTAGGCTGCAATATGTAGAACCAGGAAAGGCCTTGCATTCAGACTATATAAAGAATTTTAATACAAGAAAAAGATTCGAGCAGGCGATGGTGGCGCACGCCTTTAATCCCAGTACTCGGGAGGCAGAGGCAGGCGGATCTCTGGGAGTTCGAGACCAGCCTGGTCTACAAGAGCTAGTTCCAGGACAGGCTCCAAAGCCACAGAGAAACCCTGTCTCGAAAAACCAAAAAAAAAAAAAAAACAGAAAGAAAGAAAGAAAAAGATTCGAGGGGGGAAAAAAGAGTTCAGTGGTAGAACGCTAGCATGTGTGAGAATAAAATAGTCTGATCATCAACACCGCAGGAGAAGAGGAAGAGGGGGAGGAGGAGGAAAGCGGATTCAGATAGGCCCCTAACTAAGGAAAAAATCCAAATAACCAGTGTTTAATGTCATGAGAGGGGTCAACTGCATGCGAAAATGGAAAAAGTCAAACCATGGTAAGAAAACCCTACAACAGCTGAAACCAAACGGCTGGCAATAAGTGTTGACAAGTGCATAGGGGCTTCTCGTATTTCACTGCAAGGAACTAAGATGCAGTGAGTTGGGGAAAGAAACGAACTGCAGGCAACAATACAGATGAACCTAAATGCACTGTGTTAGGAAAACGAGCCATTTGGGGTTAAAGAGAGGCTCAAGGGGAAAAGGTACTCACCTCCAAGCCTGCCCGTCTCAGTTCAGTCCCTAACGGAGAGAATCGACCCCGACAAGGTGTCCTCCTCTGGCCTTCACACACCTGCTGCAGCGCATCCAAAGCCACATCCTCACACACACCCACATCCATACTAAATAAGTAAATGTTTAGAAAAAAGTGGGGAAAAATAGAGGGAATGCACATGTAAGAGATAAAAGAAAAGAAACTCAGAGGCCAGGGCATGTGCCAGCCAGGAGAAATGCACAGGCCTGCTGAGGGGACTCCAGTCCTCGGAGCACAGCAGAAGGAGAGAACTGGTCCTGAAAGTTGCCCTCTGACCTCCACTCCTGTGCTGTGACACTCAAGCCTACATCCACACACACACCATACTCACACAATAATAAATTAATTAAATCTGAACTTTTTAAAGTTTTTTTAACAAAAACTCAGGAATTGGTTTCTATAGAGTGTGACAAACTCGACCTGCAGAATCCCTATACAAGGGGAGCTAAGGTTGGTAAGAGGTGGGCTAGAATTCTACAGACCATCTTTGTCCTGGTGTGGTTACTGTAGGCTTTATAATTTGACAGACAATTATCTATTCATTTTTCCACATATATACTGTGCTTACCAAGTCGAAAATCAAAGATCATGGATCTTGAATCAGAGTCTTCACTGAACTGTAGGCCCTACAACTGTATGACTTTAGGCAAACTCCACGACCACATAAATGTCAGCTTCCCCACTTATAAAACATCAGCAATGGGGCTGGAGTGATGGCTCAGAGGTTAAGAGCACTGGCTGCTCTTCTGAGTTCAATTCCCAGTCACCACACGGTGGCTTACAACCATCTACAATGAGATCTGGTGCCCTCTTCTGGCATGCAGGCGTACAGACACACAGGACACTGTATACATAACAAGTAAATAAACCTTTGAAAAAAATAAAAAGCATCAGTCATAAAAGTAAATCATAAGGACACTGAATTAGCTTGAGATCACGAGCTGATATGTATTTTCATAGCGCTCTGGGTATGGCAAGTCCTTGGAAATGTTGGCTGTGTAGCATCCCTCATGCATTAAAGACACTATTGAAAGTAAAACCTATAATGACTCCTTAACTGTAGAAAGGGTGGAGGTGAAGGCGAACAGTCTCTGCAGCTGTCTGTATGGAAACAGTCAGCCTGGTAGGTAGGCATAGAGGAAAAGGAACAACAGCATTCATGTGTACATAATGGAGTAATCCGAATGTAGATTTTCTGTGCTCTCTAATGCTGCCAGCCACGTGTGACCCTCGCAGACTTGCAAGGTAGTTAGTCTAAAACAGGATGAACTGTAACAGCAAGCTACCAAATACTGAAGATTTGCTATAGAAGAATGTAGACTATCACCCGGGGTTTTCAACTTTTGACTATGAATGTTAATATATATATATATATATATATATATTATGCTTAGTTTTATATATATGCATATATACATATATATATATAACTAAGTAGATATATTGATAAGATTCTATTTGTTTTTTAAGAAAGGATTTTTCTACGTAGCCCTGGATGTTCTGGAACTCACTCTGTAGATCAGGCTGGCTTTGAACTCAGAGATTTGACTGCCTCTGCCTCCCGAGTGCTGGGATTAAAGGCATGCGCTACAACCACCTGACTAATTTATCTTTTTCTTTTTTATGTTCACTATGCAATAAAACCTTTATCAACTTTTTATGTCTATTTATTATAGTGTTCTGCCTGCACGTGTGCCTGCATGCCAGAAGAGGGCGCCAGATCTCATTATGAATGGTTGTGAACCATGTGGTTGCTGGGAATTGAACTCAGAACCTCTGGAAGAGCAGTCAGTGCTCTTACCCTCTAAGTCATCTCTCCAATCCCTTTCTCAACATTTTTAACAGAGGCTCAGCTATTACCGAAATACATAATTTCTAAACTCAAGTCAGGGAAATTGACTATATTGTAGAGTAGATGCCCACAGGGAGTGTAGACTGATAAATTACCAGCCATCCCTCAGGGGGAGGACAAGTGGAGTCAGCTTCCTAGATGTTGTAGCCAGAAAGAATATGACTATCTTCCAGCGGCTTGCTGTAGAGATGAGCCTCTGCTGGTCCAGGGGGATGCTTTCTTTCTCCTGGCTCTTGGATCTTTGCCTTCGGATTGTTTTCAAAACTCTTCTACAATGCGTCCAATAACGAGCTGGTCCGCACCAAGACTCTGGTCAAGAACTGCATCGTGCTCATTGACAGCACCCCGTACCGACAGTGGTACGAGTCCCACTATGCACTGCCCCTGGGCCGCAAGAAGGGGGCCAAGCTGACTCCTGAGGAGGAAGAAATATTAAACAAAAAACGATCAAAGAAAATTCAGAAGAAATACGATGAAAGGAAAAAGAATGCCAAGATTAGCAGTCTTCTGGAGGAGCAGTTCCAGCAGGGCAAGCTTCTGGCCTGTATCGCCTCAAGACCAGGCCAGTGTGGCAGAGCCGATGGCTATGTGCTAGAAGGCAGGGAGCTGGCGTTCTATCTGAGGAAGATCAAAGCCCGAAAGGCAAATAAACCATCCATCATAGCTCATGTACTAAAGGTGTTTATTATTCTGTAAAAAAAAAAAAAAAAAAAAAAAACTCTTCCTGTATAGCACTGGCTGGCATGGAACTCAAATAGGCTCCTGAGAGCTGTGGTTGAGGCACATGCCACCACACCCAACAAGCCATCGTGGACTTGATAGTGTCGAAGGGCTGCCTCCAAGACGATGATGGTCTTACGAGACAGGGCCTTCACAAAGATTTGTGCTTCCACCTTCCAATAGATGTGATGAAACCACAAGTCACCAATAGCATCAAAACACCAAAACACCAGCAACATAGCATCTGACAATTTACTAGCTATTTTTTTTAAGGTTAAACTGCAGCTAAATGGCATATACCTATAATCCCAGCATTTGGGAGGAGGATCGGGAGCTCAATGTAATTCTCAGTTACATATTGAGTTCAAAGTAATCCTAGGTACAGGAGATCCTGTCTCAAATATGTGTGTGTCTACTATCATACATATGTATATATACTGTCATATATACATATATGTGTGTGGTATATATTTGCTCATATATATGGTATATATAGTATTTAGTATATATAGTATATATAAACTAAAACAAATACTACAAGCAGAAGTAAAAATCAAAATATAGTTTGCATTACATTTCTGTGAACAATGTTGCTATAAAGATATGTGAAAAAACTAAAAATGTAGACAATAACAAAATTTATAGGACCTTATAATAATGTATAATATATAACCAAACCCAAGCCTGTATATCGAATATATACAGAACTGCAATCAAGGGCTGAAGAGACGTCTCAGTGACTAAGAGAACTTCCTGCTCTTGCAGAAGATCCAGTTTCAATTGCAAGCACCCACATGGTGGCTCACAACCATCCATAACTCCAATTCAACTCCAGGATGATGGGATCCAACATCTTCTGAACTCCACGGGAACCAGGCACATACACACACTCAGACAAAACACCCATACACATAAAATAAAATAAATCTTAAAAAAAAGACAATCATAGGTAACATATTCAAGAAAAATATTCAAGCATGTACCACACTAAGAAGAAAAATAGCTGTTATACACTGGTTATGAAAAATGTCAACCTAGCAAATTTCTATTCAATTTGAAGACTATTAAAAAGTATTAAAACGTTGGTTCTTACTTATCTGAAACTCTACTTTATTACCTAATATTTATGTACGTCAATGTCCTATATTTGTAAACTATGCCCCTTTGAATGAGAATGGCCCCCATAGGCTCATATGTTTGAATCCTTGGTCCCTAGCTGGTGCAACTGCTTGGTAAAGATTAAGAGGTGTGACCCTGTTGGGGGAGATAGAGGTGGGCTGTAAGGTTTCAAAAGACTCACGCCATCCTCAGTGTGTTCTTTGCCTCCTATTTGCAGTTCCAGATATGGGTTCTCAGCTGCCACACCTTCACCCTACTCCCCCGCCCATCCCACCCCATAGAGGATACAAGCCCCTGGAACCACAAACGAAACTAAATATTTACCTTTAGAAGTTGCCTTGGTAATTGTGGTGCTTTGAGTGAGAATGGTCCCCATAAGTTCATGTGGTTGAGTATCTGGTCCTTAGTTGTAAAACTGATTGAGAAGGAGCTGGAGGTGAGGCCTTGTTAGAGGAGGTGTGTCACTGTAGACAGACTTTGAGGGTTTCCAGAGGCCACGCCATTCCCTGTTGGCTATCTCTCCGCCTCGTGGTTGTTGTCTCAGGATGCAAGTTCTCAGCTATTGCTCTAGCACCAGTCTGCCTGCCTCCTGCCCTGCCCCCTGCCCTGACGGTCATAGACTCTCCTCTGAAACTATAAGTCCCAATAAACACTTCTTTCTGTACGCCGTCTTGGTCATGGTGTCTCTTCACAGCAATACAGAAGTAACTAAGCCAGTCTTTAGTATTTAATCAAAACAATCAGAAACCCTGGTTAGGGCTGGAGAGATGGCTCAGAGGTTAAGAGCATTGCCTGCTCTTCCAAAGGTCCTGAGTTCAATTCCCAGCAACCACATGGTGGCTCACAACCATCTGTAATGGGATCTGGTGCCCTCTTCTAGCCTGCAGGCATACACACAGACAGAATATTGTATACATAATAAATAAATAAATATTAAAAAAAAAAGAAACCCTGGTTAAAGTTCGGCAAGGTGTCACGTGCCTTTAATTCCAGCACTCAGTTGCCCGGGCTGGCGGGTCTCTGAGTTCAAGGCCAGCCTGGTCTATTGAGTGAATTCCAGGACAGCCAGAGCTGTGCAAGAAATTCTGTCTGGAAAAACAAACAAACAAACAAACAAACAAAGGAAACCCTGATTAAAACACAAACAGTCTGTTTCCAGGCAAGAGCAGGAATTTTCAGTGACCACATGGGTCTCCTGACCCCCGTTCACTGATCTCTGAACACTGCATATACTTAATAAGTTCTGTTTGTCTCTGGGGGCTCCCTGAATTCTGTGTAAGGATTCACTGTGTGCTATTTTCTATCTCTCTTTTTTCATTATGTGTATCTCTGTGTAGGTATGTACACAGATGCCCCTGGAGCTTGAGTTACAGGTGTTTGTGAGCCACCCGCATGAGTGCTGGGAATCAAACTGGGGTCTTTTGGAAGAGCAGTATGTGCTCTTAACTGCTGAACCATTTCTTCAGTCCCTACTATACACAATTTTCAATAGCTCCTGTCACCTCCATTCAGTCCCACAGCCTGGTAGATAAAAAAATAAATTACTTTGGAAGGTTCAAGAAACTAAAAATAATAATTTTTATCTTTTATTGCATTGTCAATTTAGAAACCATCTTCTTAGAAGTTGTGGATATAATGCCAAACTCATTCCGCTCATCTGTCGAAGAGATGCTAAAATCAAAGGAATGCAATTAGCTGCTCAGGTGAATTTCATTAGAGTGGAAGCCATGCCTTTCCAGAATCCAAGATGGAAATCACAGCCAACTAGAATCGGAGCCCTGTTAGGGAGTGCCATCTTCCTCAGCAAGAGGGCAAGGCCATCAATATCTCACTAGTAAGAAAAACAGCCACTCGTTTGTTTAATCCTGTGATCTCTAAAGAGAAGAGCTGGGACGAGGGCTGGGAAAGGAGGTCAAGTTGGAGTTTCCCTTCCATCCTTGCTTTTTTGTCCGGAATTGAGACAGGCTCTTGTGTAGCCAAGTTGGCCTCGAATTTGCCATGTAGCTGATGCTGACCCAAGAGCTGGGATTACAGGTATGCACCAGCAGATTTTTGTTTGGTTTGGTACGAGGGACTAAATTCAGGGTTTCATGCATGCTAGGCAAACCCTCAACCAACTGAGCTACACCCTCAGCCACTACTCTTGCTCCTAAGCAAAGCATGATGCTCAGGCCATAGCTCTCAGATTCGCAGATACCAGGCACAAGACTTGGGATGAAACATGTAAGGCATCTATGGCTTGGTCCTGAAGGTGGCAGTGGCTCTTTATTAAAAGTTTAAAGTGGAGAGCCATGTGTCTGGAGATGGACCGAGAAGTCAGTGGGAAGGTCAGGATGTGAATGGTTGCACAGACCTGTAATCCAAGGACTCAGAAGGCTGAGACAGGAAAATCACAGGGTTGAAAACTACCAGTGTTACAGAATGATTCCAAGGCTGTGGTGGTTTGAAAGGAAATGGTACCCAAAGAGAGTGGCACTATTAAGTGGCCTTATTGGAGAAGGTGTTCATGTGGGAGTGGGCTTTGAGGTCTCTCTTCTCAAGCTTCACTGTGACAGTCAACTTCCTGTTGCCTCTGAGTCAACTCCAGCACCACATCTGCCTGCAGCAGCCATGTTCCCCATCTTGATGATAGTGGACTGAACCTCTGAAGCTGTAAGCCAGCCACCTCAGTTAAATGTTTTTATTTATAAGACTTGCCGTGGTCGCCAGGCGGTGGTGGCACACGCCTGTAATCCCAGCACTCGGGAGGCAGAGGCAGGCGGATCTCTATGAGTTCGAGGCCAGCCTGGTCTACAAAGGGAGTTCCAGGACAGGCTCCAAAGCTACAGAGAAACCCTGTCTCGAAAAACCAAAAAAAAAAAAAAGACTTGCCGTGGTCAAGATGTCTCGTCACAGCAATAAAAAAATCCTAACTAAGACAAAGGCAAACCTGAGGGAGTTGGTAAGACCCTATCTCACAAAGAAAATTTAAAAGAGGACTGGGGCAAACACTCAGTGGTAGAGTACTTGTCTAGCATTTGCAAGGCCCTAGCTTCAATCCCTAGTACACCTACACACACACACACACACACACCACAGAAATGAAATAAGTGTACATGTGCTATGGTGAGCAGGTGTACATGTACTACTGTGAGCAGGTGTATATGTGCTACGGTGAGCAGGTGTACATGTGCTACGATGAGCAGGTGTACATGTGCTACTGTGAGCAGGTGTACATGTGTTACTGTGAGCAGGTGAAAATGTGCTACGGTGAGCAGGTGTACATGCGCTACTGTGAGCAGGTGTACACGTGCTACTGTGAGCAGGTGTACATGTGCTATGTTGAGCAGGTGTACATGTGCTACGGTGAGCAGGTGTACACGTGCTACTGTGAGCGGGTGTACATGTGCTACGGTTAGCAGGTGTACATGTGCTACGGTGAGCGGGTGTACATGTGCTACGGTGAACAGGTGTACATGTGCTATGGTGAGCAGATTGTACATGTGCTACTGTGAGCAGGTGTACGTGTGTTATGGTGAGCAGGTGTACATGTGCTATGGTGAGCAGGTGTACATGTGCTACTGTGAGCAGGTGTATATGTGCTACGGTGAGCAGGTGTACATGTGCTACGATGAGCAGGTGTACATGTGCTACTGTGAGCAGGTGTACATGTGTTACTGTGAGCAGGTGAAAATGTGCTACGGTGAGCAGGTGTACATGTGCTACTGTGAGCAGGTGTACGTGTGTTACGGTGAGCAGGTGTACATGTGCTATGGTGAGCAGGTGTACATGTGCTACGGTGAGCAGGTGTACATGTGCTACAGTGAGCAGGTGTACATGTGCTATGGTTAGCAGGTGTACATGTGCTACTGTGAGCAGGTGTACATGTGCTATAGTGAGCAGGTGTACATATGCTACGGTGACCACGTACGTATACTATGGTGTGTTGAGGCACACAGATGTGAGTCTTTTCCACTTTAACAAAAGGTCAGAGAGTCTGAGCTTATTTTATTCTTTCAAAGTGGTTGACCACAGGTGTGGCTACAAATAACACATCCTGACCTAGGGTGTGGTTACTTGGTGTTTTGGACATTAAGATGGTCCATAGAGCTGGATCTGCTCCACCTCCACTAAAGGTCAGAGAATTTAAGCCTATTCCTGACCCTTCTTTTTAAAATAGGAGGTTTGACATAGGGATTGGCAGCCTACAAGATAGCTAGTTGGTCTAGGGTGTATTCGCTGCATATCTCACCCAAAACTTCAAATGCGGGCTGGAGAGATGGCTCAGAGGTTAAGAGAACTGACTGCTGTTCTAGAGGTCCTGAGTTCAATTCCCAGCAACTACATGATGGCTCACACCCATCTATAATGAGATCTGGTGCCCAGAACACTATATATGTAAAATAAATAAATTAAAAAAAAAAACTTCAAATGCTTTACTCAGGAAATAATGGCTTGATGTCTCAAGTACTGAAGCCAGTAACTGTTCTGGTTGTCCTTTGTGTCATGTTAAAGCAATCTTTTGCCTTCTTCTCCCACTTTGGGATGGGGTATATAAACCTAGGGAAAATGAATGCGGGCGAATTCAGCATTCACTGAGTTGCCCTCCTGGCACTATCCTGTGTCTCTGTATTTCTTTCGTATCTCCGTTCCTCCTACCTAACATTTCTAATCCTCACGCCCCCACCCTGGAACATACGAACCCATCTTGGCGGGACTGTAACAGAAGTCACCCCAAAATGTGTTTGCGACAATGGTGCACAGGTCTACATGTGCTGTGGTGTGCAGGTGTTGGTCAGAGGACAGTCATCTCCTTCTGCCTCGTTTGATACCGCCCCTCTTGCATCATTCCTCGCTTGCACACAGGAGGCTGGCTGGGCCTCTCCTGTCCCCACCTCCCGTTCCGTCTGAGGAGCACTGAGACCACATCCGGGTTTCTGTGTGCTCCAGACATCTGAACTCAGGCTCTCAAGCTTGTGTGGCAAGTGCCTTTCCCACTGAGCATCTGCCAATCCAGAATGCAACTCTTGCACTATACAAGCTTCTGTCAGGGGTCCGTGGGGGGGGGGGTGCTCTCATTTTTCCTACGAGCCTTATTCCAGCTGTAGGTTCTTTGTTTATGGGCTGTTGTTGTTGCTGCTGTTTAATACAGGTCTCACTCACTGTATAACCTTGGCTAGCCTGGAACTCACAATTAAGCCTTAGCGACCTGCTTAAAATAAATACTTGCACAGAATGCTTATATCTGGTAAATTACTCTATGGTTGCGATGAATTAAGACAAAATATTACCACTCTTTAATCATGTGTGAACTAACAGAGGACATGAATGAGCAAACATCTCTCTTTTTTTTAAATGTTTCTTTTTGATTTTTTTTATTTATTATGTATACAATATTCTGTCTGTGTGTATGCCTGAAGGCCAGAAGAGAGCACCAGACTCCATTACAGATGGCTGTGAGCCACCAGGTGGTTGCAAGGAATTGAACTCAGGACCTTTGGAAGAGCAGGCAATGATGCTTTTTGGAAGAGCAGGCAATGCTCTTAACCTCTGAGCCATCTCTCCAGCCCTGAGCAAACATCTCTTATCCTGGGTCATATGATTGATTACCGCTTCTTTGCTGACTCTAGCACTGGCCTTATCAATTGTATCAGAATCTAGGTAAGGCTTATTCACGTAGAACCCTGAGGTCAGGTGTGGTGGCTTTAGTCCCAGCACTCTGGAGTCAGAAGCAGGAGGCCGTCAGTAAAATAAACCCCGTGCAATGGCCTCTGCTTCCTCATGTCATCTGATAATTGTCCCAATACTTGTGTGTTTCTGATGATCTGGAATATTAACACCGGGAAGACATGGCATCTCAGTTCTTAGACCACTGATTATATTACCTTTAAAAAGTCTGGTATTGAGGCTGAAGAGATGATGCAGAGGTTAAGAACACTGACTGCTCTTCCAGAGGTCCTGAGTTCAATTCCCAGCAACCACATGGTGGCTCACAACCATCTGTAACGAGATCTGGTGCCCTCTTCTTGTCTGAGGGCAGGCAGAATACTGTATACATAATAAATAAATAAATAAACTTAAAAAAAAAAGTTCTCTATTGGAGAAACTTGGTGCTAGGGAAATTCCCAGGAATCCACAAGGATGACCCCAGCTAAGATTCCTAGCAGTAAAGGAAAGGGTGCCTGAACTGACTCTGCCCTGTAATCCTATTGGTTAATACTCTAACTATGAGCATATAGAACCGACAAACTCTATACTGATAGCTGTAAAGCCTGCATGGAACAGAGCTGGGCCCTCTGCATGTGGGCGACAGTTATGTGGCTTGGATTTTTGGGGAGTCCCTGGCAGTGGGACCAGGATCTATCCCAGGTGCATGAGCTGACCTTTTGGAGCCCTTTCTTTGTGGTGGGATGCCTTGCTTGGCCTTGATGCAGTGGGGAGGGGCTTGGTCCTGTTCCAACTTAGGGTGGCAAGCTTTGTCGACTCCCACGGAGGCCTTACCTTTTCTGAGGGGTGGATAGGGAATGGGTTGGGGGGGGGGGAGTGGGGAGGAGCAGGAAGAGGGGTGAGAAGGGGAACTGTGGTTAGTATATAAGATAAGAAAAATACATAATTTTTTTAAAGAAATCCTCTATTAAGGGCTGGAGAGATGGTCCAGTGGTTAAGAGCACGCACTGCTCTTGCAGAGGACCAGAGTTTGGTTCCCTGTACCCACACTGGGTAGCTTGCAACGGCCGGTAACTCCAGCTCCAGGGCATCTGATGACCTCCTCTGGCCTCGGTGGACAACTGCACACCCTTGACATACATAATCCACACATATACATACATACATACACACACATACACATGCATACACACACATACACACACATGCATACACACGTATACACATGCATACACACATACACATGTACACACACATACACATGCATACACATGCATACACACACATACACATGCATACACACACATACACATGCATACATACACACACAGGAAGAAAGGCTGCTTTTTAAAAGATCTATATTCTCGGGGGCTGAAGAAATGGCTCAGTGGTTAAGAGCACTTACTGGTCTTCCAGAGGGCCCAGGTTCAATTCCCAGCACTCATGGCAGCTCACAATGGTCTGTAACTCCAGAATCCAACACCCTTGCACAGACATACATGCAGGAAAAACACTTATGTGTACAAAATAAAAATAAATTACAAAAAATCTATATTCTCAAACATAAATTACAAATCTGGATTATGTTTCTTTCCAGATAGGAAGATAAAACAACAACAATAACAAGAAATGGTTTTAGATTTGCCCAAAAGGATTGGCTCTTAGTTATCACTAAACTAACTAAATAAATAACTGATCAATTTCTGTGTGTCAAGTACCATTTGAGCATTTTGAATCTATTAATGCTTCTTCACAATAACCCTAAAATATCTTTATTTTCATTTTACACATGAGAAAGCTCAAACACGGAGATTAATCAAGGATCTTGCCCCATATCCTAAGTGGTTGAGTTAGGATTTGGATCCCAGGCCCTCTGTTTAAGGATATGTCCCCTAATAGTTGCTTAAAAGGTGCTGACGACAGAGTTCAAACATCTTTGTTCACAAAAGCACCTAACCATCTCTAGACCTCGGCTGCCTATGCGGCTCCCAAGGCACTGGTTCTGAAAATAACAAAGACGCTAAGCAGCACCGATGACAGAGCCTGACGGGGGTCAGAAGGAAAATGTTTCTTCAGTGCACAAAAGCCTGAAAATCCCCATGATCCCATTCTCCCACACAGCCTCTTTTAACAGGGTGAGACCCGCTGATCTAGAGTACGACCGTTAGTAAAATGGCAACTGTTGAGATTTACTTAATGTATATGATTGTTTTCACTGTATGCCAGTATGTGTATGAATGCTTTGACGGTGTGCACGTATGTGCGTCACGTGCCTGCCTGGTGCCCAGGGAAGTAAGAAAAGGGTTTCCGATCTCCTGGAACTGGAGTTATGGATGGATGCTGGAAACTGAGCCTGTGGCCTATGCCAGAATAACAAATGCTCTTAACCACTAAGCCATCTCTCTGACACCACGTCATTGGATTTTAAATCACACCTGGTGTTACTTAATATTTAATATTTTAGATCTGTCCTTGGAACATTTGTCAACTTAAAAAAAAACCAGGATCATCAATTCTGCAGTTATCTGTTACTTTTTGCAAAGTTAGCTGAGTCAGCTGCCTGCATGCCATTTACCAGACTTGAGTTATTTAGTACATTTGCCTGTACTTACCGGGGCTTAAAGCTACAGAAACATTGTTAGTAATTGTTTAAACTCCAACTTTTAAAATAAAGGCTTATTTTATTTATTTTTTAAATTTTATGTGAATGTTGTTTTGCCTGCAAGCCATATGTGTATCTATTGCCTGAAGAGGCCAGACTAGGGCATCAGATCCCCTGAAACTGGAGTTGCAGATGGTAGCGTCTCCATGTGGATGCTGGTTATCGAACCCTGGGTCTCTGCAAAAGGGTTACTCACTTGTAACTGCTGAGTCATTGCTCCAGCCACCGAATTTTAAACTTTTTGACATTGCTAACAAGCATGTTCATCTTGTCACTAAGTTCAAAAAAATTATGCTCAATGTATATTCCTACAGGCTATGTGTTGACCTGTTTTTTAAATTTATTATTTGGCAATTGCATACATGTGTATAATGCATTCTGACCGTGCTCACTCCATAGCCTTCATATCCCTCCCACCACTGCCAATCCCTGCCACTCCCACCCCTGCCAATCCCTGCCAATCCCACCCCTGCCAGTCCCTGCCAAAACCACCCCTGCCAGTCCCTGCCACTCCCACCCCTGCCAGTCCCTGCCACTCCCACCCCTGCCAATCTCTGCCACTCCCACCCTGCCAATCCCTGCCACTCCCACCCCTGCCAATCCCTGCCACTCCCACCCCTGCCAATCTCTGCCACTCCCACCCCTGCCAGTCCCTGCCACTCCCACCCCTGCCAGTCCCTGCCAAAACCACCCCTGCCAGTCCCTGCCAAAACCACCCCTGCCAGTCCCTGCCACTCCCACCCCTGCCAATCCCTGCCACTCCCACCCCTGCCAGTCCCTGCCCACTGCCCTTCACACTTTCAGGGCTTTCTGTGTTCAGTTTTTGTGATCCACTTAGTTTAACCAGGGTTGCCCGCATGGCCTACTATGCCACTGTCCCTGGAAATGAGGGATCACCAGGGGCTACAGCACTGAAGACAGTGGCTTCCCCTCTCCTAGCCGCCGTCAATTGTCAATAGCCTCAGAGAAGGAAGAGCCTGTTAACCTGTCAATCCCAAAAGTTTGCTACTGTCTACAATTTATTTTTGTAGAAACTATCTTTAGACTTGTTTATTTCACGCATATCAGTGTTTTGCCAGCAAAGAGAAGTGTGTACCATGTGCATGCCTGGTACCCACAGAGGTGAGAAGGCAAGATCAGATCTCCTAGTACTGCTATGCCCAGATCACAGAGTCACCCCAAAACCAACCAGGAGACCGAGTCTAGTATGTAAAAGCAAAGAGTCTTTATTTTTACACAAGTTTGCAAACTCAGTCTCTCCGTGTGTCCAACATATTGGCATGACCAGAGAGCCACAAGCTCAGTTGGGGTTGGGTTTTGTGGTAGCAAGGGTGGGGGTGAGGGAGTTCTAAGGTTCAGGACCTCTGATTGGCTGACATCTGTCTAGAAGTGTCCTGGTGAAAAGCGATGGATGTGTGCTGGCAGGTGATTCTGTCTACAATGGTTGGAACGTTAGGAATTTCCTTTTGGATGGTCTGTTCCTGGGTGGTGCCTGGGTAGTCTCAGTTTGTGGTTGTAAGACTTTAAGACAATCCTGAAGCCATTTTTGACAATTCTGAATCCTCTCAGCCTCTGTGCCATAGTGCTTCCCCTCCTCCCCTGGGAACCAAGGACCTAACAGCTACACTTGCACGTACTCAGTTCCTGAACAATTACCCATATACGTATGTTTTGGTTCGGTCCCCTGGGAAACGGGGTCAAAATAACCTCTTACCTCATCTGATCTGGCAACAGCTCTCCAGTCAATTATTGGTAATAGTCTTTTCAAATAAGCCAATCAGAATAGTCAAAGAACAACCTCCCTTGCTTCTGTGGCCCCTTTAAAAGTAGACTGTACCAGCTATTCGAGGTCCCTCGGCTTCCCGAATGCTGGGGGACCCTGTCATGACAGAATTAATAAAATCCTCATGCTTTTGCATCGGCTGTGTGTATGAGATGGTCTCTGGGGGCGACTCCTTCTCGGTGTTTGGACGCTAGAGTCCAACATGGTCTTTTTTGGAACCAGGGTAAACTACTGAGACTCAGGCCTCTATTGAGCTTGTCATGGCTGGGTCCTACAAGTACTAGAGTTACAGACTGTGGTGACACAGTACTGAGAAATGAACCAGGGTCCTCAGAAAGAGCAAAAAGTTGCAGGACAGTGGTGGTACACTCCTTTAATCCCAGCACTCCAGGAGGCAGAGGCAGGCGGATCTGAGTTCAAGACCAGCCTGGAGTATGAAGCAAGTTCCAGGACAGTAAGAGCTACAAAGAGAAACCCTGTCTTGAAAAACAAAAAAGTGACCAGGCATGGTGGCGCACGCCTTTATTCCCAGCACTCGGGAGGCGGAGGGAGGTGGATCTTTGTGAGTTCAGGGCCAACCTGGTCTATAAAGTGAGTTCCAGAACAGCCATACACAGAGAAACCCTGTCTTGAAAAACCAAAAAGAAAAACAAAAAAGCAAAACAAAACAAAAAAAAATGTTATTTAACTTAGAAATCTAACTGAAATGAATCTGAGCTGAATTATTAAGTCTATTAATACAAAGATACCTTGTGTATAAATATTCTAGTGTAGAATAACCCTTTGTGGTAGTTCACTGCTCTGATATCCATATTCCTTTTTGTTTCATTTCATTTCATTTGGGGTTTTGTTTGTTTGTTTGTCGCCTCATCTGGCCTAAAACTTTCTACATAGCCCAGACTGACCTTGAACTTGTGATCCCAGCTTACTAAATGCTGGGATCACAACTACAAGCCATCACAGCCACTTTGTGTTCTTTTCATTCATTTTAATTTTATTTGATAGTAGATTAACTTGTTATTTTTTTTACTTATTTCACGATTTTTTAGACAAGGTCTCACTATGTAGCCTTAGCTGGCTGGGAACTCTAAACCAGGCTGGCCTCGAACTCACAGAGATCTGCCTGCCTCTGCTGCCCAAGAGCTAGGATTAAAGGCAAACACCATCATGCCAGTCAAACTTGCTTTTGTTTACCTACCTCTTTCTCATGAAAATAATAGCTGAATCAGTAATAAGACTCAGCAGGTATGGGCTGGAGAGATGGCTCAGAGGTTAAGAGCACTGGCTACTCTGCCAGAGGTCCTGAGTTTGATTCCTAGCAACCACATAGTGGCTTGCAACCATCTGTAATGAGATCTGGTGCCCTCTTCTGGCCTACAGGGATACATGCAGGCAGAACACTGTAAAGATAATATATAAATCTTTAAAAAAAAAAAAAAAGACTCAGCAGGTAAAAGCATTTGCTATGCAATTCTATTCCTGGGATCCAGGGTGGGAAAAAAATCAACTTCTGAAAGTTGTCCTGTGACTGCCACGTGTGCCATGATATTCACATGTCTGCAATCACTCATCATACATACATTATTAAGGATGAAATAAATAATAATTTATTCTCTCTTTTTTTCTTTTTTTTTTCTCTTTTTTTTTCCTTTTTGGTTTTTCGAGACAGGGTTTCTCTGTAGCTTTGGGGCCTGTCCTGGAACTAGCTCTTGTAGACCAGACTGGCCTTGAACTCACAGAAGTCTGCTTGTCTCTGCCTCCGAGTGCTGGGATTAAAAGCATGCGCCAGGGACTGGAGAGATGGCTCAGCGGTTAAGGGTATTGCTTGCTCTTCCAAAGGTCCTGAGTTCAATTCCCAGCACCCACATGGCAGCTCAAAACTGTCTGAAGATCCAGTTGCAGGGCATCTGACACCTTCACACCAATGCATATAAAATAAAGTTAAATAGACCATAAAAAATATTTAAAAAATAAAAATAAAAGCATGCGCCACTACCTCCCGGCTTATTTTCATATATTTATTTACAGATTCACTAATCAAATGAAAGAAAGCTGATTGGAAATTACTTTGCTGTGGGGTATCCACCAGAGAAGACTGCTCAGACTTGGGTTTAAGGAGTTAGAAAGTCTTTATTAGCCAGCCAGCAACTACTCTGAGTGTTAGGATCCCCGTGCAGCACTGAGCCTTTCTCAGGGTGAGCTTTTAAACACAACGACCATGTTCTGGATTGACACACTTCAGTTAACAAGAACAGTTAGCAGAATTGGAACTACAGATGCCAAAAATCAAGGTTTTGAGACTTTCCCAGAACTATGGACTATGATGAATTAGGTCTTTGTTTTTATTTTGGCAGGTGGTGCTGTCTATGTGCTGAGTTTTATGGCATAAATGGTACTTCTATCATGGAGTCAGTGTGCTAAGATCTGGGGCCCTGTTACAACATAACAGAAAAAAAAAATACTTGGCTCTCTGCAGTTTTTTGTTGTGGTGGTGGTTGGTTGGTTTGGCTTTGGTTTTTATTGTTGTTGTTTGGTTTTTTTGTTTGTTTGGTTTTCGAGACAGGGTTTCTCTGTGTAACAGTCCTGGCTGTTCTGGAACCAGCTCGAACTCCCAGAGATCTGCCTGCCTCTGCTTCCCGAATGCTGGAATTAAAGGCGTGTGCCACTAGGCCCGGCCTCTGCACAGTTTTAGAGAGTCTTCCTTTCCCATACTTCTGGGGCCCCAGAGCCTCCCCGCACACCTCTGTTTGACCCTTTTCAGTCTGAAGGCCATCCTTTTTACATAGAAGACAAACTCAGAGTCCAGCTTACCTATCACTAATCTACGTGACTTGATCAGCCACAAGCATCAAACCATTCTGCTCTAAATGAGACATAAAAGTCCTGGGCTTGCGGCATCTTTGCAGCCTCCACTCACTTGGGCTTTAATGTCCCTGGTTGACATTTTTCAGATTTGCGGCATCCTCTCTGTCCCTCCTTAGTCCTGACTCCTTATTCTAGTCTGTGTACATTGTCTGTTGGAGTCAGATGTAATAAGAAAATGCCCCATTCTGTTACAGTGACTTCTTCAGGCACCTTCTCCTTCTACTCGGTCATATCAAATTATGTAACCATAGTTAAATTTTTGAAAGCAGTTCAACTTCTCTTGATCATGGAATGTATGGTACAAAGCAAAGAACAGGCACCTGGTAAAACTTTAATAAGTGATGATATGTGAATATAATTCTCATTCTGTGCCATCTTTTCTTAGAAATGTAAAAGGCCTTTCATTGTGGAGGGGATGTTCTTTTCTGAGAGAGTCTCTTGTAGCCCAGAATACCCTTGAACTCCTGATCCTTCTGCCTTGCCACCCCTACATGCTGGAATTACAGGCATGTGCTACCATGTTAGCTAAATTTTTTTTAAAATAACCTTTGAGATATAACTGGATACTCCTAGTGTCATAAAATTGATAAAAAATTATAACTTTAGGTGCCCATTTTCATCCTATGTTCCTGACACTGTCACTTAGAGTGGATTCCAATTGAAAAGTACATGTGTTCCTCCAAACCCAGAGCCCAATGCCTCTTTTCTCGCTAAGGGCTGCAGAGGAATGAAGAAGCAGGAACAAACATTTTGAAGGAAGATGTGTTCTTTCTAAGAAATGAAGTAGCTCTTCTGTATTAGGGACAATCTGAAAGAGAGCTCACCCCCTCTGCTTGTATCTCCTTATGTTACAAATTCTACTTAGTTGTTCTAGGTGCAGTCAGTTACATCAAGGAATCTGGGCCAGGTGGTGTCAGCACACACCTGTAATCCCAGCACTCAGAGGCATAGAAAGGCAGATCTCTGTGAGTTTGAGGCCAGTCAGGTTTACAGAGTAAGTCCCAGGACAGGTTCCAAAGCTACAGAGAAACCCTGTCTCAGAAAAAAAAGAAAAGAAAGAAAGAAAAAAAGAAAGAAAGACAAAGAAAGAAAGAGAAAAAGAGGAATTTTGTTTCCTGTTATAGTGTTGGACTCTAGCATCTGGAGTCGCCCCCGAGACCACCTCATACACCACAGCCGATGCAAAAGCTTGAGGATTTTATTAATTCTGTCATGACAGGGTCCCTCAACATTCGGGAAGCCGAGAGACCTCGAATAACTGGTACAGTCTACTTTTAAAGGGGCCACAGAAGCAAGGGGGGTTGTTCTTTGACTATTCTGATTGGCTTATTCAAAAGGGCTATTACCAATAATTGACTGGAGAGCTGTTGCCAGATCAGATGAGGTAAGAGGTCATTTTGACCCCATTTCCCAGGGGACCGAACCAAAACATACGTATATGGGTAATTGTTCAGGAACTGAGTACGTGCGAGTGTAGCTGTTAGGCCCTTGGTTCCCAGGGGAGGAGGGGAAGCACTATGGCACAGAGGCTGAGAGGATTCAGAATTGTCAAAAATGGCTTCAGGATTATCTTAAAGTCTTACAATAGGCGGCTGCTTGATTCTTCCCAGCCACCTAGACCCCAGAAATAACCACACAAAAACTGTATCAATTAAAATCACTGCTTGGCCTATTAGCTGTCGTTTCTTATAGGCTGTCTCTTACATCTTAATTTAAAGCATTTCTATTAATCTGTGTATTGTTATGTGGCTGTGGCTTACTAGCAAAGTTCATTCCGGTGTCTGTCTCTGGTGGGGCCACATGGCTTCTCCTGACTCCGCCTTCTTTCTCCCAGCATTCAGTTTAGTTTTCCCTGCCTACCTCTATTCTGCACTGCGCAGGCCATTCCAGATTCTTTATTCATTAACCAATAAAAGCAACACATATACAGAAGGACTTCCTACACCAGTTTCCTGCTCTTTTCCACCAAGATAAACAAAGTTGCTATGAATTCATAACTGTTACCTCTGGGAAAGTTATAAAACAAAGACAATCCCCATCCCTGCTTCCCCTAATGAAAGACCTCCGGATTGGGGAGACTCTCATTCAAGTCTCAGGATAACACCACCCCCCAGGAACTCATGAGAGACCATGCTTGTTGAAATCACACGAGTTTTTTTTTTTTTTTTTTTTTTTTTTTTTTGGTTTTTCGAGACAGGGTTTCTCTGTGGCTTTGGAGCCTGTCCTGGAACTAGCTCTGTAGACCAGGCTGGTCTCGAACTCACAGAGATCCGCCTGCCTCTGCCTCCCAAGTGCTGGGATTAAAGGCGTGCACCACCATCACCCTTTCACACGAGGTTTATTAACAGGTACCAGCGCTGGGGCCGAGACGCATATCCCACTCAGAGGAGGCGTTCAACCTCGAGTAGCTGGGAGAAGGGGTAGTTAAGGAAAGAAACTACAACCCAGTAATCCAAAGGGGGTAGGGGAGGGCATCATTGGAAAATTCTGAAAATACCAGTGATCATTGAAAATTCCGAAAATACCAGTGATAATCACAAGGGGGTAACTCCCTGTTTCTCAAGATTAGTCTCAAGATTATAATCTAACTTTATCTTCAGCTAGTTCCTGAAACAGTCACTGAACCCGTTAATCTAGATTTCTGATTCTTCTCTTCCTGCTTAGATTGTTGGCTCTATTTTTTTCTGCTGGGGGGAGGGATCTGGATTTATCCAGGTCTTTCACTACCATTTGCTAAGTAGCCCAGCTGTTCTCAGAAATGCCTATGCTGTGGACTGTGTCTAAACCCACCAAAAACACATGTGGCCAGCTCTGGCTCCAGAGCCAACAAGACTATGAGAAAAATCCTACCTTTGGAGAAGCTAGACCACATTATGAGCCATATCTGGCTACTGTTCGGCTTTTTATTTTCTAGGGAATTAAGAAGGTGGATCTCTGTGAGTTCGAGACCAGCCTGGTCTACAGAGCTGGTTCCAGGACAGGCTCCTAAGCCACAGAGAAACCCTGTTTCGAAAAACAAAAACAAAAACAAGCCCTGAAACCTGCCAATCTTTCTCAGGCACCTGCATCACTCTGCCTCTAATTTAACACAATTAAAAAACAAAAACACAGGTGTGGTGGTGCATGCCTTTAATCCCAGCACTTGGTAAGCTGAGGCAGGGGGGATCTCTGGAGTTTGAGGACAGCCTGGACAGAAAAACCAAAAACGCAACAAAACAAAAGAAAAAAAAAGCCAAACAAACAAAAACACCACGCTGGGAGGTGATGGTACACGCCTTTAATCCTAGCACTCAGGAGGTTGAGGCAGACAGAGCTCTGAGTTTGAGGCCAGCCTGGACTACAGAGCTAGTTCCTTGACAGCCAGGGCTACACAAAGAAACCTTGCCTTGAAAAACAAAAACAAACAAGCAAAATCAAAAACAAACCCAAACCAACCAAACAAAAAAACCAAATAAACAAAAAACTAAACAAACCAAAACCAAAAACCGTGTTCCTATACAAGAGGGCAAACAAGTCCAATATGTAAGGCAAACAAAAAATTGTATTATGAGGTATTAAACTAAATTAAGGTTACTGATAATTTCAAACTGTCTTTATATTTGTACATTACTTTAGTGTTTTAGATAAAACTTAAACAAAGCTTTATCATTAATGTCATAGGTAAGTTTTTTTTAATTTATTTATTTATTAAGGATTTCTGTCTCTTCCCCGCCACCGCCTCCCATTTCCCTCCCCCTCCCCCAATTAAGTCCCCCCCCCCAGCCCAAAAAGCAATCAGGGTTCCCTGTCCTGTGGGAAGTCCAAGGAACCCCCACCACCATCCAGGTCTAGTAAGTTGAGCATCCAAACTGCCTAGGCTCCCACAAAGCCAGTGCGTGCAGTAGGATCAGAAACCCATTGCCATTGTTCTTGAGTTCTCAGTAGTCCTCATTGTCAGCTATGTTCAGAGAGTGCGGTTTTATCCCAGGCTTTTCCAGACCCAGGCCAGCTGGCCTTGGTGAGTTTCCAGTAGAACATCCCCATTGTCTCAGTGTGTGGGTGCACCCCTTGCGGTCCTGAGTTCCTTGCTCATGCTCTCTCTCCTTCTGCTCCTGATTTGGACCTTGAGATTTCTGTCCGGTGCTCCAATGTGGGTCTCTGTCTCCTTTCATCGCCTGCTGAAGGTTAATATTCAGGAGGATGCCTATATGTTTTTCTTTGGGTTCACCTTATTTAGCTTCTCTAGGATCCCTAATTATAGGCTCAATGTCCTTGGTTTATGGCTAGAAACCAAATATGAGTGAGTACATCCCATGTTCCTCTTTTTGGGTCTGGCTTACCTCACTCAGGATAGTGTTTTCTATTTCCATCCATTTGCATCATAGGTAAGTTTTTTTTAAAATATTTATTTATTTATTATGTATACAATATTCTGTCTGTATGCCTGAAGGCTGGAAGAGGGCGCCAGACCTCTTTATAGATGGTTGTGAGCCACCATGTGGTTGCTGGGAATTGAACTCAGGACCTTTGGAAGAGCAGGCAATGCTCTTAACCACTGAGCCATCTCTCCAGCCCCATAGGTAAGTTTTAAGATTGCAAAAGTCTGGCTGACATACTGAATCCACAATATAAAATGCCGGCAATGGGTGATTCTACAGAGTCCTAAGGCAGATTAGTGGTTATGAGAAGACGCTGTGATGGGAGGTAGAACTGACGACTTCATAAGGACAGTTTGCTCTTTTAGGGCAGTGCTCACGTTCTGGGTTAGACAGTGATGGTGTTTGCAGGGCAGCACGAAAACACCAAACCCATCCACTCAGGAATTTAGTGAATTACAACTCGCTAAAAACCCCAGAAGTGCATTTAAATGATGCTCTGTAAAAAGGTTATGTCGTGTGACTTTTATCTCAGCGCCCTCTGTTCTGCTCTAGCATTTTAAATTCAGTATTATCAAACATAAGAGAAAATATAAAACACACATTTGTAGCCAGGCATGGAGGCTTTAATCCCAGCATTCGGGCCGCAGAGGAAGGCAGATCTCTGTAAATTCGAGTCATTTCTGGTCTACATAGTGAGTTGTTTCAGGGCAGCCCGTAAGATCCTGTCTCAAAAAGAGACAGAAAAGAAAGAAAAAGATAGATGGGGGAAGGGGGAGAAGGAAAAAAAGGAAGGAAGCAAATCCACAGAAGGGAAGGCTAATAAAGATAAGCCGATCAGAATGAAAAGTAAGTGCAATCAATGCTACATCCAAATAGTCATTGTTCTAACTAGTATAACAAGAGAGAAGGGTGGGAGAGCCATAGGCAGCCTGGATTTCCTGCATTCTCCTACTGCCCCCTGGTGGCCATGGGTCTCCAAACCTGGCAGAGCCCTACTCTGAGGACATTTCCATTGCCTCGCTATTCTCTCCCAGCTTGACCTTTTCTTTTTTTTTTTTTTAACTTTTTTTTTATTGAGAAAAGAGAAAAAAAAAACAAATTTCCTCCTCCTCCCAGCCTCCCATTTCCCTCCCCCTCCTCCCACCCTTCTCCCCCTCCCCCTACTCCTCTCCCCCTCCCTCTCCAGCCTTTTCTATTGGAAGTAAAATGAGATTCTCAGCAGGGCTTGACAAGCCAACAGGTCGATAGCTAGAAAGGGAAGTCTTAACTCAGAGAAGAGGCAGCAGAGGCAGCCACCAAGCCTCAGATGTACCCCACTCACGCCGCCAGTTTATGTCTGGAGTTTGCCTTTTGCTCCATCAATACCGCAGAGACTAAAACTAGTAGAAATCTGTGTTTTCAGATTTGTGTTTATTCCAGCATTACTCACGTCAGCGAAAATATGGAACCATCCAAGATATCCATCAACAGACGATTGGATAACGGAAATGTGCTAGATACATGTGGGATACAATGGCGTTTTATCCCACCATAAAGAACACTGAAATCATATCTTTTTTTTTAATATTTATTTATTTATTTATTATGTATACAATATTCTGTCTGTGTGTATGCCTGCAGGCCAGAAGAGGGCACCAGACCTCATTACAGATGGTTGTGAGCCACCATGTGGTTGCTGGGAATTGAACTCAGGACCTTTGGAAGAGTAGACAATGCTCTTAACCGCTGAGCCATCTCACCAGCCCCTGAAATCATATCTTTTGCAAGAAAATGTATGGGATTGCAGATCATCCCATTAAGCAAATTAGACTGGACAGGAAGACAAATAGCAAGTCTTCTCTCGTATGCAGTATTTAGGATATGAAAGTGTAAGGGGGACCATGATGGGTGAAGAAAGGGTCTCAGTAGAACAGGAAGGACAAGAGAGAAAATGAGGAAAGAAAGAGTGTAGTAATAGGAGCGGCGGGGCTGCGTCCCCAGCACCCCGGCCACCTGCTAACTTATGCCCCGAAATAATTACACAGACATTGTATTCTTTTAAACACTGTTTGGCCCATTATATCTAGCCTCTTCTCGGCTAACTCTCGCACCTGGACTAGCCCATTTCTAATCATGTGTGTAGCACCCCAAGGTGCACTTACCGGGAAGATTCTAGCCTACGTCCACCCTGGGTCGGAGCTTCATCGTGTGTGCCTCAGAGAGCAGAGCTATCACTTCTACCTGGGAGAGGGGAGCATGGTATCTCTGCTCCAGAGAGCAGAGCTGTCGAGTCTGAGCTCACTTCCTCTTCCTCCGGGCTTTCTGTTCTGTTTACTCCACCCACCTATGTTTTAACCTATGAGAGCCAAGCAGTTTCTTTATTATAATTAACCAATGATCTTCCTCCATCAAAAGAGCATATGTTTTCTTTCATACACGTGTTGGTGACACTGGTGTGCACTCAGGAAGCCAGGAATGTTAAACATGCTGGGTTGTCTCTTTAAAGAAAGGGGCATATACCCCAGAAGGTGGGAATGGATGTGGTTAATAGTCTGGCAGCTTCTGCACTATCTGTAAGGCCAGACCACACCTGGCTCCCCCAGACTCCTGTGTTTATTTCACTCCCCTCCCCAGACCCTTCTCTTGAGCACTGTTTCTCAGTCAACCTATAGAACCCATCCTATGGGAGATGCCACATATACTTTACAAATGGGAGCAAAAGTGGTTTATAGCCTGGTGACCTTTGTGCTGTACGTATAACCAAGACCACACTTCCTCCAGACCCTTAAAATGTCACATGTAGTCAATCTATAGACTCCATCTTTATGGAAGAGGTCATACGTACAAGTTTCATTGCATGTTTTAACATTTATTTTCTACACCAGACTAACCTAGTTATCACCAGGAAACGTTTTTCCAAATGGTGCAGTAATTAATTTTGCCTAAAATAAACAGCCTAGTGTCAAGTTTAGACCAATACTGGCTACTGAATAGGGTTAAGCCAGACTTTCTTCTGGCTTCATATGGACTGACCCTCTGCTGGTCTCAGTGGCTGCAGAGAGTCCCCATATATGTAGAACACAAACATAAACACACACTTATGTGTGTGTGACTTGACAGTGGAAAGGGGATTATCTGTGAGAAAGAAAGGATCCAGCAGGAGAGAAGAGGAGTAAGGGAAGGGTAGGGGAGGTGCAAACATGAGCAAGTATACTAATAGGTGTATGAAAATGTCATTACGAAACTATTATTTTCTTTGTTAAATTGTTATTATTTTATGTGTATGAGTGTTTCGTCTGCATGTATGTCTATGCACTCACGCATACCTGTTGTCCGTAGAGATTAGAAGGGGATATCAGGTCCCTTGAAACTGGAGTTATTGATGGTTATAAGCTACCATGTGGTGTAGGGAATTGAACCCAGGTCCTTTGGAAGAGCAGCCAGTGACCTTAATTGCTGAGCCATCTCTCCAGCTCTGAAACCTATTTTTTTTTTTACATTAACTAAAAATTTTAAATTGTTGCTGTTGTTCTGAGGCAGGATTTCAATACGGACCCTGAAATTTGTTGTGAAGCCCAGGTTGAACTCAAATTTGTGGCAATTCTCTTGCCACACCCTTGAAAGTACAGAAACTGCGCATTCCCACTATCATACTAGACAGAAAAAAAAAGATACAGGCATTGCACGTGTGAGGCACACGCTCTACCACGGAGCTACATTCCCAGCCCTAAAATTGTTTTCTTAAAAAAAAATTATCTTTCTGGAGCTTATATCCTTGCAGGGTGAGAGAGAGTAGCATAAACAAATGATAGGTGCGCATATCAACTTCAATGCATCTTATTATCCCAGTCCTATGAGTAAGAGGGATGTGATGTACATGCCTAGCACATGAGAGGCTGACACGGGATAATCATGTATTCAGTTCCTTTCTGGACTACAACAGGGAGACACCAGAACAAGACTAAAACTAACAGGGCTAGAGAGATGGCTCAGTGGTTAAGAGCATTGCCTGCTCTTCCAAAGGTCCTGAGTTCAATTCCCAGCAACCACATGGTGGCTCACAACCATCTGTAATGAGGTCTGGTGCCCTCTTCTGGCCTGCAGGCATACAAGCAAACAGAATAATGTATACCTAATAAATAAACAAATATTTTTTTAAAAAAAAGAAAAACCAACAATGTTGTTAAAAGTATATAAAAAAACATACAACAGTAAATCCGTAATGAATAGTTAAAAAAAAAAAATTATGTATACAGTGCTCTGCTTGCATGTCTACCTGAATTCCAGAAGAGGGCGCCAGACCACATTAGAGATGGTTGTGAGCCACCCCACGGTTGCCAGGGGAATTGAACTGAGGACCACTGGAAGAGCAGCCAGTGTTCTCCTATGAGCTCTCTCTCTCAAGTCCCATAATATACAGATTTAAACATGCTTGCAAAATAACATTCTTTATCTTAACAGATAAGACATTACTAGAAGGGGAAGTACTTAGCCAACAACTCTCTGAAAGAGGAAGGAATTTGATTTGTAACATATGCAGATATTCACAACATAAATCTCCTGTTATGGCTGAGTCCAAACCATTTAGTGTTTAATAACCAGCCGGGTGGTGGTGGGCAAACGCCTTTAGTCCCAGCACTCGGGAGGGAGAGGTAGGGGGATCTCTGTGAATTCAAGGACAGTCTAGTCTACTAAGTGAGTTTCAGGAGAGCTGGGGCTGTTACACAGAGAAACCCCTTCTCAGAAAAACAAACAAACAAACAAAAAGTTTTCACAGGTTAGAGCCCCTGGCAGAAGTGGCTGAGGTGGCGGCAGGAGAAGGAAATGATCTTTTGTTTTCCTTGTGAAAAGAGAAGCAGGATCAACAAAGATACATTTAAGGAGGAAAAGTTTCAGTAGGTGTCCTTTTTTTTTTTTTTTTTTTTTTTTTTTTTTGGTTTTTTCGAGACAGGGTTTCTCTGTGGTTTTGGAGCCTGTCCTGGAACTAGCTCTTGTAGACCAGGCTGGTCTCGAACTCACAGAGATCCACCTGCCTCTGCCTCTCGAGTGCTGGGATTAAAGGCGTGCGCCACCACCGCCCGGCGAGGAAAGTTTCAAAATGTAAAGAAAGAAAAGTCAAATAGTTACCTAGAGAAGCCAGTAAGTTACAGAAATATAGGTCTGGGGATGTAACAGCTCACTGTAGAGTGCTCACGGCTCACTGTAGAGTGCTCACCTAACCAGAGTTTCTAGTTCAGTGATGAAACATGACTAAAGAGCAAGCTGGGGCGGAAAGGGGCCATTTGATTTGCACACTGTAGTCCATCATTGAAGGAAGTCCGGACAGGAACTCAAACAGGGCAGGGACCTGGAGGCAGGAGCTGATGCAGAGGCCATGGATGGGTACTGATTACTGGCTTGCTTCCCACAACTTGCTCAGCCTGCTTTCTTCTGGAACCCAGGACCACCAGCCCAACCCCACCCACAAAGGGCTGGGACCTCCCACATCGATCACTAATTAAGAAAAGGCCCTATAGCTGGATTTTATGGAGGGATTTTCTTTCCTGTGTTCACTGATGTTTAGCCTTCATGTATGTCTGTGTGAGGATGTCAGATCCCCTGAAACTGGAGTTACAGACAGATATGAGCTGCTGTGTGGGTACGGGAATAGAACCAAGATCTTCTGGAAGAGCAGCCAGTGCTCTTAACCACGAACTCTCCAGCCCCACGGAGGCATTTTCTTAATTAAGGTTCCCTCCTCCCAGATGACATTAGTTTCTGATGGGTTAACATAAAATTATCAAGCACACCTAGAATGTACAAGGCCGTAGGTTCATTCCTTAACACTATAGAATATGTAATTAAATAAAAATAAATTAAGGAAACATATTGTTTGGCAACATTAGTATCCACATGTCATGCCATCAAAAAATAAGAATAGTTTCATGGATAATGAATTTATAGGGACCTGAGATAGGTGTAGTTTGTTGGATGTGGTGATGTGTGCCTGTAATCCCCATCACTCTGGAATCTAAGGCAGAAGGAATATTGGGAGTTCCAGGCCAGGCTGGAATATAAAAAGAGAATAATATAATGAGGTACAAACAGGCCAGGTGGTGGTGATACATGCCTTTAATCCCAGCACTCGGGAGGTAGAGGCAGGAGGATCTCCGTGAGTTCGAGGTCAGTCTGATCTACAGAGTAAGTTACAGGACAGGCTCCAAAACTGAAAGAAGAAACCCTGTCTTGAGGGGAAAAAAAGAAAGAATAAAGAAAAGAAAACAGAAACCACAAGCCAACAATTAGGATGGTTTGATGTTGTCAAGGGAAGCAGTGGAAAGAGGAGTTAAAATCTCCCTGACGACTTCAAGAAAGCAAAGCAGTGAATGAAGACATCCGACATGAAATTGATAGCGAAGGTGGCGTTTCTTTGAAGCATAAATCTAATTAATCTTAATCAATAAAAAAACAGGAGTCAGATATCAGGGTAAAAACTGGGGAGGCCAGAGAAGCAGGAACCACCAGTTGATTCCTTCTTTGCTCTGTTCTTCCATCCAAAAGGGCTGAGATCCTGTCTCCACCTCATTTTATAAATTCTTGTCTCCATCTCCTGAGTGCTGGGATTAAAGGCGCCAGCCACCCTCTCCAGGCTTCTGTGGTTAACTTGTGGTTAGCTCCACCCTCTGATCTCCAGGTAAGCTTTATTTGTCAGAACACATACAAAATAGTACACATTTCTTTTTGAAGGATTGAGAGACACAAAATAAGAAACAAGATGGAAGAGAAAAAAAAAAGAAGCTGGGTAGTAAAGGCATTACACGCCATTAATGCCAGCACTTGAGAGGCAGAAACAGGCAGATCTCTGTGAGTTCGAGGCCAGCCTGGTCTACAGAGAGAGTTCCAGCATATCCAAGGCTACATAGAGAAACCCTGCCTCAAAGAAACAAAAAAAAAAAAAAAAAAGAAAAAGAAAAAGAAAAAAAGAATCAGAAGCCAGGCACACACCTGCAATCTCCCTAAAAAGAAAGATGAGGAGGAAGAAAAAGAGGAGGAACAACTTAAGCCACAAGCTTTTTCTGTTGGTTAACCATGAAGCTTAGAAGGCAAAGCGGACAAGTTAGATATCTGTTTAAACTGAGAGATCTTTGCTCGCTGCAATACCATCCTCACAGCTAAGTGACGAAAGTCAATCCCACCCAGGTCTTCTAAGACGCTGTAAACTTTGTTGTCTGCAAAGTATTAAACTACAAAGATTACTAATCTCCTTCCTTCTTTCTTTCCTTCCTTCCCTCCCTCCCTTCCTCTCCCTCCCTCCCTTCCTTCTTTCCTCCTCTCCTTCCCTCCCTCCCTCCTCCCCCCTCCTCCCTCCCTTTCTTCCTTCCTTTCTTCCAATTGCAGATATGGATGAAATCATGGAACACGTTTCCTTCTGCCTTCTCTCACTCACGGTGGTGGTGTGTATCCACCTGAGAAGACTACTTGGACATGGGCCTCAGGCAATAGAAAGTCTTTAATAGCCAGCCAGAGACCACACTTGGTGTTTGGATTCTGCTGTAGCCCTAAGCCTGTCTGAGGCTTAGTTTTAAAGCACAAAACCACATCCTGGGGTGATCCACCTCAGTTAACAAGATCAGTCAGCAGGAAGCGGAACTACAGAAGCCCAACAGCAAGATCAGTAAATCCCAAAACTGTGGATTTTGATGGATTAGGTTTTGTTTTTTCTTTAGCAGGTGTTGCTGTCTGCCACAGCTCCAGAGGCAGTACGACCATGGAGAATGGAGCTGATGAATGAGGCAGACTAAAGTCTCATACAAGAGCCAACTATATTAGAACATCAGACAATTTAGATGCATGAGCTCAGGTTGTAAACATTCTGAATAACACTAGCAAGTGCCCGGGCATGGTGGTTCATGCAGAGGCAGAGGCAGGAGGAGCTATGTGAGTTTGAGGCCAGCCTGGTCTACAAGAGCTAGGACAGGCAACAAACCTACATAGAGAAACCCTGTCTCAAAAAACAAAACAAAACAAAAAAAGCAGAAAAGCAAAGACACAAACAATAGCAAGTGGCAATGGGTAATCTAAAGCAAGCTCACCCCTATCTGCTGCACCTGGGAGGAGCAGGAAACCACATTAAAAGAACAATTCCATGTTTTGAAGAAATTGAAGTCATAAGACTCTTGTCTTGTTTTTTTTTTTTTTTTTTGGAGTTTGCTCACAAGCATTCCAAGTTTTCCTCTCACAGCCCCGTTCCTGGACTGTGTTCCAACGGCCGTCTACATGTTCTTATGGGTTGAATGGTACTTCTGTTGTGGTTGCAGTTGTGCTAAGGTCTTGGAACCTGTTACATGGTATTGTGCTCCAGGTGCTATTCTCCCTGCAGGCCTAGGAATCAAGCCCGGGGCCTCACACTTGTTAAGACCACATTCTCTCACTCAGGTCAATATCTAGTCAAATATAACTTTTGTTTTGTTTTAAATCTGGCCACGAGGTGATAGCCTGCGCCTTTAATCCCAGCACTCTGGAGACGAAGCAGGCAGATTATCTGTGAGTTCAGCCTGGTCTAAGGAGTGAGTTCCAGCACATCCAAGTCTACACAAACAATAAACCCTGTCGCCGGGTGGTGGTGGCGCACGCCTTTAATCCCAGCACTCGGGAGGCAGGGGCAGGCGGATCTCTGTGAGTTCGAGACCAGCCTGGTCTACAGAGCTAGTTCCAGGACAGGCTCCAAAGCCACAGAGAAACCCTGTCTCAAAAGAAAAACAAAACAAAAAAAAACAAAAAAAAAACCAATAAACCCTGTCTCAAAAAACAAACAAACAAAGGGCTGGAGAGATGGCTCAGCAGTTAAGATAACTGGCTGCTCTTTCAAAGGTTCTGAGTCCAATTCCCAGCAACTACATGGTGGCTCAAAACCACCTTTAATGAGATCTGGTACCTTCTTCTGGCCTGCAGGCATACATGCAGACAGGACTGTTACAGAGAGAAACCCTGTCTTGAAAAACCAATAAACAAACAAATAATACATAATAAATAAATAAAGAAAGTCTAGGAGGGAGATTGGAATCAGGAAAGACCAAGGAACTCCTTGCATTTCCGTATATCCCCAACTGGGCACGTACAGCTATTTCAACGTTAAAAACAGCAAATATTCACGCACGCCTTAATTCCAGCACGAGGGGTACAAACAGACCAGACTCCAAGGAACCAGGCTCCCGAAGCCCGCCAATCTCCCGCGCTAGGACAGGCGGACACAAAGCCTCCCGGGGTGGGGGGGCGGAGCTGGTGACGCAAGAGCCCCGCCCCCTGACGTCAGACGCCGGGGACACCAGGAGGTTTGTGGCGGTGCCGGCGCCATTTTGCCCGTGCGTGCGAGCTAGTGGGAGTGGAGCGCCCCGGCAGTTGTTGCCGTCGCCTTCCTCCTCCCCACAGTCCAGACAGCGGGTCACTAGGCCGTCGGCCCTCGAGCCGAGACTTGTCTCTTGTCTAGTTCTCGGGAGCTCCTGGCCGACATGAGTGATGTAGAGGAGAACAACTTCGAGGGCAGAGTGAGTACAAAGCCGCGGGAGCCGTCTTCGGCGGCGGCCCGATGCTCCGGGGCTCGGGGGCGAGCGCGGTCGGTCGGGCGAGGTTCCGGGGCCCGCGGGAGCAGCCCGCAGGGCCACCGCGAGCGCGTCCTCACGTCCCAAGATGGCTTCGGGGTCCCCCGTGGCTGCCCCGACGCCCCGCTAGCCCGCAGCGCTCGATTCTGGCGGCTGATGGTACCTGGCCTGGTCCTATCCTCTCCTGTCGCTCCCTTTCCTCTCAGCTTCCCATCTCTGCTCCGAGGTGCGGGTCCCCGGCGCGGTGGGGCAGGAGGCGGCGGGGCGCTCCCTCCGGCCGGATAGTGGTAGGTGCTTCCCGCGGTGGCGTCTCCGGCCACCCCGGCCATCGCAGCGGGGGCTCGGGGTCGGAAGCGCGCGGGGCTGTTGTCCGGGCGGGGTGGCGCTGCTGGCGCGGGACTAGCTGGGGCCTGTGTCTCCTTGGCTCTCTGTTGCAGCGAGCGGCCGCGTCTCCGGCGGAACCGGCGGCGTGGCGTCTCTAAGGCGAGAGCCTTGAGGTTGGAGGTGGGACGAGCCCAGTGGAGTGGTTAGCCAACGACCGCAGCGACCCTTAGGAGTTCTTAAGACGAGAGCTGTGAAGGGAAAACTACGCCAGGACCTTGTCCCCTAATGTCCTCTTTCCTTTCATCTCGGGATGAGTGTGGCAACGCAGTAACGCCTGGCCGTCTGACTGCTCCATGTTGGCCTCCTTGGGTCTCAACTCCTAATGCTTTCTTTCCTTGGCCTTCTGAAAACTCCTTTACAGGTTCTTATGATTAAACTTGTCAAGGCATCTTACTTTAGCCTTACGCAATTGAACGAATTTCGTGGCTCAGTTTTGAAAGGGGGAAACTAGCTCATCATTGCTATTACCTGAAGTTTTCAGGCCCTCCCCCATCTCCCAGGAAGGGATTCGAGGTTTTCTTGGGTCCCGTGACTGTAAAGCAGCGCAAAGACTACGTTATCCTCACTTGAGTGTATTAGAACGTTTATTACCGGCTTTTGAGCTTTCTTTCCAAAGTTGCCCTAGTAGAAACCGAGGAAAGTGAGTCCTGGTGAAACCCTGTAAGAAGAAAAAAAGGGAAAAGTCCCAGGCTACGAGTGTTCCGGCTGTTGGATTGGTATTTATTCTAGTGGGGCGGGTGAGGGAGAAAAAACAAAACAAAACACTGGAGGGGTTTGTCGGCAGGAAAGAATGTGTTCCTTTTAGAAAAAGCTCAAGATACAGACGCCGGTAATCTGTCCTTTAAATCAGATTGAGGAAGAGGGGTTTTCGTTCTTGTTTTGTGGGATTATGCACTAGGACTGCATCAGAATTGTTTATCTTTGAAATATTTGTATGAATTTGCAGACTGAATATGGTTGTACCTGCTTATTGTTTTAAGATCATAAAATATTTGGAGGTAGTAGTATTACTTGTGAAAATAGTTAACTAGGAAAAGATATTTTTTGTCAGTTTGTCTTTTTTAAAGTGCCCGGTTTGGTTTCTAGAACTTGCACCAATGCTACTAATTGCTCTGATTCTTTTCTGATTTGTTGGCTAGTGGAAGGAGTAGTAAACAATTACCGCCTTACCCACCCCAAAATACTTAATATTCCCGAATCGAGTTTTCAGTTAAAATTTATTTAGGCCTTTACAGCCAAGTTAACAACAAAAAAAGGGTTTTCTAACTCCCCCTCTTCTGCCGTTTGTAGAGACATTTTTAAAATGGTACTCGTGGCTCATTTAGGTTGACACACTATATAAAGAATTAGAAGACTCGGGGCTGGAGAGATGGCTCACAGCTGTTTGTAACTCCATGATCTGACACCCTCACACAGATATACATGCAAGCAAAACACCAATTATA
This sequence comes from Microtus oregoni, assembly GCF_018167655.1. Classification (NCBI taxonomy): domain Eukaryota; kingdom Metazoa; phylum Chordata; class Mammalia; order Rodentia; family Cricetidae; genus Microtus; species Microtus oregoni. The sequence continues at coordinate 3,250,110 of NW_024543874.1, forward strand.
AATTTTTTTATTTTTTTATTTTTATTTATTTTCGAGACAGGGTTTCTCTGTAGCTTTTTTGGTTCCTGTCCTGGAACTAGCTCTTCTAGACCAGGCTGGCCTCGAACTCACAGAGATCCGCTGCCTCTGCCTCCCGAGTGCTGGGATTAAAGGCCTGCGCCACCACCACCCAGCCAATTATAAATTTTAAAAAAAAAAATTAGAAGACTAGAGGCTTTTCTGAAGGTTCGCCTGGATTTGTTGTTGTCGTTTGGTTTGCTGGAGTGGAACCCAGGGCTTGTAGGTGCCAGGCAAGTGCTCTGCTACTCCTTTTTCTTATAACAACTTGGTATTTAATATGGTAGTTTTTGTTTTCTGCTGGCCATAAATCAACAGTGATGAAATTTCATGTGACACAGCAGTGGTGCCCCCCTTCTCATTGCTTTTGAGGGTAACAGCCCTAAAAGATTTTTAGATGATATATTTGTTGAAGTTATTTATGATAGTCACACTTCAAACTTTTCTCAATATAGTATGTTAGGGGAAGCTTTGACAGATCAGTAGCCAGATTTTGGGTTAATTAGTTGTTACTTTTTAAAGATTATTAATCTAGTTTTTTTATTGCTTTAGTTTCTTTAGGAATTTTTGAGAAGAGTATATCTGTTATCTTCAGGATGTTACGGGGAACATGATAGTTCCATCTCAGGAAAAGTATTTAAAATTGGGTGGAAACCTTTTTTTGTTTTGTTTTTCAAGACAGGGATTCTCTCTAGCTTTTGAACCTGTCCTGGAACTAACTCTTGTAACCCGGGCTGGCCTTGACAGAGACCGCCTGCCTATGTCTCCCAAGTGCTGGGATTAAAGGTGTGTGCCACCACCACTTGGCTAAGTGGAGACTTTCTAAGGTCTACCAAACACTGAAGGCAAAATATTTACATATAAATATATTTACAGTATTTTATTTATTTATTTTGGTTTTTTCGAGACAGGGTTTCTCTGTGATTTTGGAGCCTGTCCTGGAACTAGCTCTTGTAGACCAGGCTGGTCTCGAACTCACAGAGATTCACCTGCCTCTGCCTCCCGAGTGCTGGGATTAAAGGCATGCGCCACCACCGCCCGGCCCATTTACAGTATTTTAGAATTCAGACCTCAAAGTTATTTTGTGATACTTTTTATAAACTTATTTTTCCTGATAATCTAGCAATGGCTAGAGTGCTGTCAGCATTTTAGAAATGAACCACCCAAACCATGCTGGGGCACACCTTTAACCCCAGTACTCAGGAGGAAGAGGTAGGTAGATCTGAGTAAGTTTGAGGCCAACCTAGCTACCGAGGACAGCTGGGGTTGGTTACACAGAGAAATACCAAAAGAAAAAGAACCAAGACCCAGAAGACCATATAAGCCCCAGTTAACTGCTCGTTGTATATCCATAATCTCTTTTCTCCCCCTCCCTTAATTTTATTGTATGTGTGTGGGTGTTTTGCTTGCTTGCATATCTTACAAACCAATACATGCAGTGCCTGAGGAAGCCAAAAGAGGAAGTTACATCCTTTGAGACTAGGGTTACAGATGATGTCAGGTTACCAAGTGGGTGCTGGGAATTGAACCAGGGTCCTAGAAGAGCAGCCAGTTGTCTTAACTGCCACAGCATCTCTCTAGCCCATATTTCAGGTTATTAATCTAACAAGGATTTGTAGTCCTAGTTTGATAATCCATATCTGGGTCTAAAACTGTTAACAAGTATATGAGGTTAAGTGCTGAAATAAGTGTCAGACAAGTTTGATTAAATGTGCAGTCAGGGGGCTGGAGAGGTGATGGCACTTATTACTATTCCAAAGGTCCTGAGTTCAGTTCCCAGCAACTACATGATGACACACAACCATCTGTGCTTGCCAACATATATACAGTCAGAACACCGTATACATAATAAATAAGTTAATCTTTTAATTAAAAAACATGCGAGTCGGATGATTGAATTCTAGAATCTGGTGGTAGGGAGAATCCTGAAAGGAAATATAAGACCAAAATGACTGATACAAGAGCAACAGAACACAGCTTGAATTATTTAAGACTAGAAATCCTTTTCAAGAAAGACAGGAGAGGGGGCTGGAGAGATGGCTCAGTGGTTAAGAGCACTGCCTGCTCTTCCAAAGGTCCTGAGTTCAATTCCCAGCAACCACATGGTGGCTCACAACCATCTGTAATGAGATCTGGTGCCTTCTTCTGGCCTGTAGGCATACATGTAGACAGAATATTGTATACAGAATAATAAAAGAGGAGAATGATTGTGTCATTAGAACACCATTAGTTTCCAGCACTGAAAGGCAGAGGCAGGAAGATACCTCTGAATTCCAAGTCAGCCAGGGTACACAGTAAGGCCCTCTGTCTTTAAAGGGGGAAAAAGACAAATAGTTCCATAAGCACTTCATTTAGTGTATGTGTATATCAACTTAACAAGCACTGGAAAATTGACCGGGGAGTGGGGGGCGGCCGGCTGACCAGGGAACTGAAGCTCGTGGCTTATTTTAATTCAAGATCCTGTTGCCTCAGCTTCTCCTAGGTGCTGGAATTTATAGCCAGGTGCCACCACACCGGGTTTTACCCAGTGTTCTTTTGGAGCTGGGAATGAGGGAAGGTGACTCAGCCCGTTTGGCTGACATTTTGTCTATATTTTGCTGTGTAAGCCTGGCTGACCTTCAAACTCACATGCTGGAATCTATTTGTCACTTTAATTAATTAATTAATTATAAAACTTATCCAAAGTTAGAGTTTTGACCTTAATATCCTTTGTAGAAATTAAGAGGAATGGACGCAAAACTTGCTTCTTTTTCAGTTGCTGTTCTAATCTCTTGAAAACAGAAATTTGTTTTCTCCAAAGCTACAGAAAAAAGAAAGAATGAAAAATTAGCAAATTTACCTGTACTAATTGAAATTAAAAGTTTTTATCTATGGACTGTAGAATATGGCTCAGTGGGGAAAGTGCTTGCAGTATGTAAACCTAAGTTCCAAACGCTGGCACCTGTTGTAAAAAACCAGGCTTGACAGAGCATGTGTCTTACTTATTTCCAGTGCTAGGAGATAGAGGAAGGAGGACTCTTTAGGCAGTTCAGCTAACCAATAGATAGATGAGAGCGCTGGGTTCGATAAGAAGCCCTATCTCAAACAGTAAGGTGGAGGGTGATAGAGCAAGATACTTGACTTCAACCTCTGACCTTCCTTCACAGGTATGAAAGCATGCAGACATACACAAATGCGTATGTATTAATATCTTAACATGTGGAAGAGATAGTCATGCATGCTGGCCTAGGCTTCTAATCCCATCAGTCAGGACTTGATGTCAAGAGGATAACCATCAGTTTGAAGTCAGCCAGGGGTCCACAGCTCACAATCTGTAACTCCAGCCCCAAGGGTTCCGACACTCTCTTCTAACCTCTATGGATGTGGCATGCACATGATACTCAGAAATAAATGCAGGCAAACCCCCACACACTCATACACATATACATGTATAAAGAAATGAGGGGGGCTCTATGAGAAAAGGAAGTTAAAAGTTTTCATTTGGGACTTAAGTTGTGGTGGTGGGTTTTTTTGTTTGTTTGTTTTTGGGTTTTTCAAGACTTATGTTTCTCTAGCTTTGGAGTTTATCCTGGCTGGAATTAGACCAGACTGGCCTTGAACTCAAAGAGATCCTCTTGCCTTCCCCAGTACCACGATTAAAGGAATGTGCCACCTCCTGGCTTGGTTTAAGATCTTTATGAGGACTGGAGAGGTGGCACAGTTGTGAAGAGCACTTGCTGACCATGAAGAGGATCCAGGTTTGTTCTTAGCACTGGCATCAAGTACCCACAACACCTTTGAGTTTCCAAATGATCCAGTGCTCTCTTCTAGCCTCTAGCACCTGGATGTAAGTGGTGCACATCAATATATGCAACGCAGATTTTTTTTTTTAGATTATATTATTATATATATAGTGTTCAATCTGCATGTATGCGTGCAGGCTAGAAGGAGGGCACCAGTTCTCATTACAAGTGGTTGTGAGCCATCATGGTTGCTGGGAATTGAACTCGGGACCTTTGGAAGTGCTCTTAACCACTGAACCATCTCTCCAAACCAGCAACACAAAATTTTAATGAAAATTTGTATGTGTGAAATTTTAAAATATGATTTGTCATACCTCTTAGACTAAATTAAGGTTCTGCAACTTAATTTTATTCATTTACTTAAAATTAATTTGCTTAAGGGGGCAGGTAGAGTGGAAGTAAGAGAAGGTTGGATTTTCCTAGTGTCTTCCAGAGGACCTGAGTTGGTCTCTCCCAGCAACCACATCAGGTAGCTCACAATTGTCTGTAACTCCAGCTCCAAGAAATCCCAACGCCCTCTTCTGGCCTCTGCAGATGCTAATACAGACGTGTGCACATAAAATCTTTTTTTAAAGCTGGGTGTGGTGGTGCATACCTTTAATCCCAGCACTCTGGCAGAGGCAAGCCTGGTCCACATAGTGAAATTCAGGATAGCCAGAGCAACACAGAGATAATGAATGAAAGAATGAAATCAGCCTTTTTAAGCCTCAGTTCAGTGGTTAAAGGCACTTGCCACCAAACCTGACAGCCTGATTTCAGTCCTTGCAGTGTACATGGTGGAGAAAGAACAGACTCCTACATGCCTGCCAATGCACACAAACCACCACTCCCAGTTGATACATGATTTTAGAAAAAATGGGTAAAGCCGGGCAGTGGTGGCACACACCTTAATCCCAGCATTCAGGAGGCAGAGGCAGGCAGATTTCTGAGTTTGAGGCCAACCTGGTCTACAGAGTGAGTTCCAGGGCAGCCAGAGATACACAGAGAAACCCTGTCTTGAAAAACCATGGGTTAAAGCAACCAGGCATTGTGGAACCTGCCTATAATCAATCCCTCTTGAAAGGGATAGGAGAATCAGGAGTTGGGCTGTATGGAATGGGATCACGGTGGAGAGGGAGATAATGGCTAACCAAATCTGGTAGCACTGAAGGGGAATTGCTGTAGATACAGGCCATAGTGAGTTGCAGATAGCCTGAACTACCAGAAAACCAAGTAGGAAAGATAAAGCTGTTACTTTGTGGGAATAGTACTAACCCTGAATTTGGTGTTGGATTTAAATCCAGTGTGTTTAAATGCTATCATTAAACCAGTTAGTTGTATGTTCCACTGTTTTTTCTCCACCCTATCCCTACTTTCTTGTAAAAGGCAGACTTTTGAAAAGCAGCAGTGCTTGTAATTCATGTACAGTGCATTGCTATAATTTTATAGATGGTAAGGCGTTTGCACTCTACTACTCCTAAAATGGGAATTAAAAAACCATGAAGTGACACACATGGTGGTACTTGGGAAGTGGTGAGAATTTGCCGCAGCTTTCTGCCCCGAGCCTTGAGATCTGAGAGACTAACAGAGCAAATATTATAGATGAGTCTTTTTTAAGCTAATTGTCTTATAACTTAGTAACAAGTTTAGCAAGGGAAAAATTGCTTGACTAATCAGCATAATAGTTTCCTTGAGCCCAGCTGACTAGAAAATGATATTGTCAGTAGATGCTTAGGCATCATGATCTTTGTAAAAGGTATATATTTCTGTGCTAAGTGAATTGATTCTGTTATTTCGTAAATCTTAGCATGTTTAATAGGACAGGTAGAGGTGAAAATATAACAGTCACATTGAGGAAGAGATTGATTGTTAAATACTAGGAAATGTAGAAGGCCAGCAGTAAAAGAAAATGTGAGCTGTACATATACTTGTCTATAGTCTTTGTTGTGGTATTCATCAGAGGTATGAGTAGGTAGGCCTGATAGAAGAAAATTTACTTTTCCCCCTTGAAATCAAGACCCTGTCTTGTGATTAATACCTTCATGAAAGAGATGAAGATGAAACTATGAATGGAGAATTTGGTGATTGGTTTTTACTTTGGCTTTAGTTGTTTATTGGCTTTAACATACCCAAGCCAATTTAGTCCGTATAAACTTGAGGAGCCAGTGACCTTGAACATGGAGCTTCACCACTGCTAAGAGCGTGTGCACAGGCTACCTACCACACCCAAGTATGGGGCATCAGCTCAGCTTTGTGCCTGTTAGGAGAGCTCTTAAACAACTGTGCTACATCCCAGCCCTTTGCAGTCATTTTTTATACCAGCTTTTGAACGTGACATTTTATCAAAACACATAAGCGGTCAGAGTTATGGGCAATCTTAAAAATTCTTACCAAAAGATTGTAAGTTTTGCAGATAACCTGATATCTGTGGCATAAGTTTAAAGTTTATGATTGCTAGACACTAAGCCATTTATGATAAAAAGTTTTTTAAATTATGCCAAACGTTTAGAGAATACAAACATGTCATGTGAGTTGTCCGTGAGCCTTTGTAGTTAGAGACCACGTTGACTTCGTGGTGTATCAGACAAACAGAATGTTAAGAGATGGCTTCACATCCTAATTTCTGTTAAAGAACTACCCTATTGTATCCCAGAGAAAGAAAGCATAAATGTCCCTACTGTAGCCTGATAAGTAGAGTATAATATTTGGACAACCAAAGTGCATTTTCTTCTTGGGGCATTTGTTTTAAATCCACTGGTTTATTTCTATGTAAATTCCTACCTTAAAGGACTAGGGAAAAAACTGAAAGTTTGTTCACATGATGTACATACGGACTTGAATATATTTAAGTTTGTCCCTATAATCTGGTGGCATTGCCTGGACCTAGTATTTTAAAAGGGTTATTATAATGTTTATATAAGTTTACTCATATTTACTGAATATTAAGTATTTAGGTTTTATATTTTGCATCTGCAATACTGAGTTTCCTATTGCTTTCTTATATGTTCCTGTAACAGTTTGTCCATATAAACTCTAGAACCTGTTTGGGTGAGTTGTGCTTTGAAAGCCTTCTCCTGGCTTCTTTGTGGTTTGTAGTGTCTAAGGTAGATGGAAGGAATCTTTATCCCTTCAATAAGACAGCTTTTAGAAATGCTTAGTCTATTGAGACAAGACAGAGAACCACCTTACCTGTATTTTTTTTTCTTCCTTGCAATTTATGTTTCCAAATTCTAAATGAGGTTATGAATTTCTCTTTTGAAATTTAAGATTAGCCAGATGTGGTCACACATGATTGTATAGTTCCAGTTTCTTAGAATGGAGAGGAGAGGCTCATTTGATACCACAAGTTTGAAGTCAGCCTAGGCAACATAATGAAATCTCAATTCAAAAACAAAGGGGAAAAAAGTTAAGTTCCAGTAATGGTGATCGTTAATCACAGCACTTGAGAGGCAGAGGCAGACAGATCTCTGAGTAGGAGGCCAATCTTGTCTACAGAGTGAGTTCTAGGACAGCCAGGACTACATAGAAACCCTGTCTCGAAAAAAACAAGAGAAAAGGTAAAGTTCACTGAAAAGTTGAAATTGTTTCATTTAAGAAGATGGGTCAGAGGTTGGTTTTTTTGTTGTTGTTGTTGTTTTAATATCTGTCTTCCATAAGTGACTACTGGAACCTGGTTTCTAATGCAGTTTTTAGTGAAAGTGGCATTTATCTAGTTAGTGTTTGAGAAATAAGACATTTTTTAAACAATAAGCATTAGTATGGCCATATTCTGTAACATTTGATTGTTCATAGTATAAGTCTGTGACATTTATGATAGGTGTTAGCAGACAGTTAAGGGGACTGCTCTAGAATGTTGTTTATAGAAGATTCCTGAAGATAAGAGGTCAAATAAAACAGCTGTAGATACTGTGACCCCATGGGTCTTTTAAAAAAAAATGATACTTTTGGACTGGGTTTGTAAGTCAGTATTACAGTGCTTGACTAGCATGCGACAACCTTGGGTTCAATCCCAGCAGTGCCAGAAAGAAGAGAAAACACCTTTAAAATGTCTTTTAAAAGATACTCTGGCAAACTGATATTTTGTTGTGGCTCTAGATCTGGGATTTTTTTTAAGTTTATTATTTTTTGCATACACATATATAGCATATTGTGTATTATATATTATTACTCTATTCTATTTGTGTAGATATAAATAATTGAATTATTAGAGTCTCCAGAAGTAATTTTTGGAGCCAGCAAGTTGGTTCAGTGGGTAAGAGTTGCTGCCACATTTCATAACCCAACTTCTGAGTGGACTCTTAACAAGTTGCTTTCTGGCCATATGCACACAAAATAAATTTAAAATGTAATTTTTTGAAAGAAGTCATTTTTTGAAAACAATGTTTATGAGGAGAGGCTTGGAAATTAATTTTTGGCTTACATAGGATTTTTTTAAATTCATAGTAAAACTAAAGGTTTATAGTATCTCAGCAAAACCTGCTCCTTATGTATAGAGGCTGTGGTGCATGTGTAAACACTGCTGCCACCACTGTACTTCTGCAGCAGCATACTTGAATGCCACGCTAGTGGGTCTGTTTTAGACGGAGGAAAACTAAAAGGAAGACATTCTCTTGATTCAGATTTTGAACCAGCCCTTTGCGATTTCAATTACAAGCAAATTTAATAAATTTCTTTAAGCACTAAGTATTTTGCTCCAGGCAGCCGTCTAGATATGAAAGACTAAACACTGGAAAGGTTGGTGGGGTCATGGTGATACAGACCTTGAAGCCTAGCACTCAGGAGACAGGGGCAGGAAGATTTCTGTGGGTTCAAGGCCAGCCTGATCTACAGAGCAAGTTCCAGGACAGCCAGGGCTATACTAAGAAACCCTGTTTCAGGGGAAAGGGAAGGAAGAAAAAAACCACTGGAAAGGTTGTCATTGAATTAAACTTCAAGGAAAGGGTCCAAGGATGTAGTCCAGTTGAAGTGCTTACCTACCACCAGGCCCTTTTTAGTCCTCTCAGCACTACAGAGAACCATGTTTGATGTGGGATATCTCACTGTATAAATGAAAATTGATATGAATATGTGTTTTTGTAAGAGTGGACTAATTCTTTGCATTAATAACTGAGTCTTAAGTGGATGGAGGCACCAAATTTTGGTTTCTGTTTTGATTGTATGGGTCTCAACATCAATCAAGTAAGTTACCGTGCTTTTTTAATCAGTTATAAAATATTTGGTAAGTTTTTATGTAGAACTAACTTCAGAAACCAGTTGGCATGAAGGAGATGTCTTTCTCATCAGCAGTATACACAGATGCCCCTGCAAGGAGTGCAGATGTGCAGAAAGCAGTGGAATCAAGCAAAGACAAGCATATTTTGTTTGTGCTTTATGGTATTTAAGTGGTACAAGAGTCAAGGATTTCTGTGAACCATAGTCCATCCTGGGTTACAAAATGCAAATTTGTGTCTCCTGAAACAACAGCATACATTTCAGGAATTTACAAGCCAAAGTGAAATTGTTAGAAACTTTGTGCTCTTTTCCTTTAGTTTTTTTTTGTTGTTGTTGTTTTCTTTTTGTTTTTTGTTTTTTGTTTTTTTTTTTGATGCTTGTCTTCAAAACACATCTTTCTGGTAATCTGGGTGAAAATGGTAGTCAAAATTGGGAGGTATAATTTTACAAACTTGTAATGGTTTTTATCTCTGGCATGTGTGCTATCATGTGAGTTCAGGTGGTGTGTATGGCCATTTTGGCCTGGGATGTTTTTTGCTTTGGCTGTACCTGAATTTCTTAGTGTGGTTTATTGAAAGTTAATTCTAAGATCAGTAAGATCCTTCAGCCTGTAAAAGTGGAAAATGAATATTTAGGTGGGGGGAATTGTAGTTTATGTTTGAATTACATTTATATTAAAATTAGGAACTAGAATGGGCTTGGGAGGAGGGTAAAGAGTATGGTTAAAACTTAGAGAAATTCAGTAAATTATGTTAGACTACACATTTGAACATTTTTAAATACTATAAAAAATTGGTTTTTTTAATTTATTTTTAAATAAACTAGTTATTTGCACTTTCCTGCTGGCCTTTCCATATGGTAGATAACATTCTGAACTCCAGCAGAGTTTTATAATCCCCACGTGCTTAAATATACTAAATGTTCTTTTTCCATTAAGGTTAATGTTCGTGAAGAAATTGAAGAGTTTTTTCCAAGAATGTGGAAGATAAATCAAGATAAAAGAAGGCTAATGAAAAGTATTAAAGATCAGAAAATTAAAATTGAATGGGGGAAAAAATTGAACAGAAGATTGGTCAGATAGAAGCACTTGAATATTTTTTTAAGGCTATTTTGAATTGTTTGGGGAAGAATACACGAAGTATGAAAAATGAAAAACTCAATGAAGAATGAAGAGAAGTAGAAAGCAAGAGTGAAGTAGAATTAAAAGAATCTGGAAGAATGAATGGGTCCTAGGTTAAGTAAATGTATGGTTTATGTTCCAGTGTCTGTATGATCAAGTTGTAGATGAATTTGCATGATTACTTAGTTAATAGAAAATTGGTGATCTGGTTCAAGTAGGGAATTATTGAGGACAGTTAGCAGTATTAACAATGGGATATTAATGAGCTGAAATTTTTTCTGGAGGGTGTTGCCTAACCATTTGTTTTTCAGGAGCAATCAAATAAATAATTATGGTACTTTAAATGTTAGGTGGTAGGCATCTACGTGACCAGTGCCATTTGTAATACTGTCTTCTTTGTTAGGAGTCTCGCTCTCAGTCAAAATCTCCAACGGGAACTCCTGCTCGCGTAAAATCAGAGAGCAGGTCAGGATCTCGTAGTCCATCACGGGTTTCCAAACATTCTGAATCCCATTCTCGATCAAGATCAAAATCCAGGTGAGTTTAGAATGTGTAAACTGCTTTCTTCACAACAAGGGGCTTGTGCTAGGTCTCCTTTTAGCTGCATTTCGTACAGAAAGTTCACCGATGGCTCAGACTGCAGAATTTAGAATCATTCCTTGGCACATCTGTTAGTTACTACCCATTGAGTAAAGGCACCTGTTGCCACACTTAATTCTCTGAGTTTAATCCTTGGAAGCCAAATGGTGGAACAGACTGCTGCAGTTGTCCTCTGACCTACCCATGTGCTCACACAAGTACATTGTACATAGACAGTTTAAAACAGAAATACTAGATACGCACATCTTTAGTCCACTTTACTGTCTGAAGCAAAATCTTTCGGTCAGTCCAGAGCTTGCCAGTGTGCCTGTTCTAGGCAGAGATCTTGTTTTGAGAGTCCCTAGTCTCTCTACCTTCCAAAACTGGAGTTACAGGCCAGTAGCCACACCTGGCCAACATTTACAGGACTTGAAGATCTGTACTCCTAGTTCTCTGCCTTATGGTGATCACCCATAAGCTATCTGTCCAAGCCAAAAAACTGATTCTTTTTATTGGTGGTGGTGGATTGCACTAAAATTAGTATTAAGGAGAATAGGAATATCTTCATTAGTATTGTTCCCACTCAAATGATTTTTCTCTGGTAGTATGCCATTAGATTTATTTCATTCCTCTCTTAGTCTGTTTACTCAAGAACTTAACACCAGGTTACCTCAATACTCTTTGCTCTTTACTAGTTCCTATTCTCTAAGTGCATCTCTATCACTTCCTTCCTTTCTTTTTTTTCAATTTAGACACGGTCTCACTGTCTAGCTAGCTGGCTTGGAACACTGAGATTGTTGTCCCTCTTGGTTAGTAAAGGCATGCACACCATACCCTGTTGTTGTTGCTTTTCTTTTTCTTTCTTTATTTTCTTTTTTGAAATAAGATCTGGGGGCTGGAGAGATGGCTCAGAGGTTAAGAGCATTGCCTGCTCTTCCAAAGGTCCTGAGTTCAATTCCCAGCAACCACATGGTGGCTCACAACCATCTGTAATGAGGTCTGGTACCCTCTTCTGGGTACATACAGACAGAAGATTGTATACATAATTAATTTTTTATTTTTCAAGACGGTTTCTCTGTGGTTTTGGAGCCTGTCCTGGAACTAGCTCTTGTAGACCAGGCTGGCCTCAAACTCACAGAGATCCGCCTGCCTCTGCCTCCCAAGTGCTGGGATTAAAGGCCTACGCCACCACCGCCCGGCCATAATTAATTTTTTAAAAAAGGAAAGAAATAAGATCTGACTAGTTCTAGAGATACTCCTGTTTCTGTCTCCTGAGCACTGGGATTACTGTTCGTATGTCTTTCCTTTAAGTATGTTTTAACTTTTTTACTGGAAGATGAAATGAGAGTGAAGGGATGAGCTTAAATAGAAATCTGAAATAATAAGGGCTTGGAAGATGGCATAGTCAGCGGCTAAGAATGTTTGCTGTTCATCCACAGGACCCACATTTGATACTTGGTTCTCCGTACGTGGTTAACAGCCTACAAACAACCACCTGTAACATCACCTTTCACCTTTAGGGGATCTGCAGTTCACTTATGGCAGGCATCCACAGACATGTACACATACGCGTAAATTACATGGGCGTGTGTGCGCGTGCATGCACAAGCAGGTGCCCACGGAGTCCAAAAGAGGATATCAGATCCCTTACAGAAAGTTGTGTTGGAAACCTAAGTCAGGTCCACTGCAAGTGCAGTCTATATTCTCAACAACCAAACCATCTCTCAACCCCCTCATCTTTTTTTAAACAAACAGAACACCTTTTCTGAGGTCAAATAAGGGGTTGGTACAAAAAGCAGCGCAACAAAAATTAAAAGTTTTTTAGTTAGATATTTTGCATCTCTGTATTAAGTGTACCACATGCATGCAGTTCCCTCAGAGACCAGAAGAGTCATCCCCTGGAACTGGAGTTACAGGTGGTTAATGATCCTCTGTAAACTAAACCTGGGTTCTCTGGGAGAGCAACAAATGCTCTTAACTGCTGAGCTACTCTCCAGCCCTGTGATTCAGTATTTTACCTGAGTTTATTTCTTTCAAAGGTCAAGGTCAAGGAGACATTCTCATAGACGGTACAGTCGGTCCAGGTCCCACTCTCACAGGAGACGATCTCGAAGTAGATCCTATACGCCAGAGTATCGTCGACGAAGAAGCCGGAGTCATTCTCCAATGTCTAATCGCAGAAGACATACAGGCAGCAGGGTATGTATATATGAGTAATGGAAACTTGGTGTTCTCTTTCTCCAGTGTGTAGCCATGGCGTAATACCTTTTATGAAAAAAGTGGTCCTCTAGGAAGAATACATATTTTAGTTACATGTGGTGATACTTTAATCTCAGTACTTGGGAAGCAAAGGTAGGCAGATCCTGAGTCCCAGGCCAACCAGGACTACATAGTGAAGTGCTATCTCAAAAAATAAAAAAGTGAATCATTTTATGTTATGCATTTGCTAATAAAGAAAATGCTACCATCTGAACAAGTCTACATAATTTCATGAGCCTACTACAAATAAAGTATATTTTCATGACTTTGTATGAACAGGTTTTTGCCATGTAGATAAGGTAGACTTCGGCAATCCTGCTTTATCCTTGTAAGTGTTGTGATCACTAAGGCAGGAAGTTTGTGTGAGTTCATTTCCCAAGATAGCCAGAAAGGACATTGATTCCTCTGGAGTTAAAGTAATGAACAGTCAACTTGGAAACCTCCTAACATGGGTGCTGGAAACATGGTATGAGGTCTTAACCATCAAGCCTTCTCTCTAGCCCTTGAGTCTTTAGTCTGCATAGGTGTGCACGTATAGACCAGAGCTTATGTCCATTATCTTTCTTAGTTACTCTCCACCTTATCTTTTGAGATAGAGCCTCACTGAACCTGGTGCACACCTATTGGCTATGCTGGCTGTACAATGAGCACCAGGAATCCTTCTGTCTCTTTTTTTGCTGAGATTTTGGGTATGCACAATTACACCCAGCCCTTTTCCATGGGTTTAAAAAAATGGGATATGTTCACCAATTAAAATGAAATTCATAAACTGAGGTGTAAGACAATCAAGTTTTGTTGTATGTTTCTTTTCCACTCAAGTTTTATTACAGGGAAGAAGAAAATACCAAAAAATAGCAAAAATCTGTGTAATAACTTATACTCTTATTGAATGTGTGTAATACTTTTTATATGGTATTGGATGCACGTAATACTTTTTATATGGAGGTTATTTGGATGTGAAACACGGAGGTATTTTGTTTTGGATTAAGAGTGGCAGAGAAGGGGGCTGGAGAGATGGCTCAGTGGTTAAGAGCACTGACTGCTCTTCCAGAGGTCGTGAGTTCAACTCCCAGCTACCACTTGATGGCTCACAACCATCTGTGATGAGATCTGGTGCCCTTTTCTGGTGTGTGGGTATACATGGAAGCAGAATGTTGCATACATAATAAATAAATAAATATTTTAAAAAAAGACTGTTTTGTACGGACTGTAATTATAAAGCTTATTCCAAAGAAGGTTTTGATCTTTTTTGAAGAATGTGTTTTGATCTTTTTTATATTGAAGTTTTAATGAAAACTTATTTCTGCCTTTATTCAACAGGCGAATCCAGATCCCAATACTTGCCTGGGAGTGTTTGGCCTCAGTTTGTACACAACAGAAAGAGATCTTCGTGAAGTATTTTCTCGATATGGACCGTTGAGTGGTGTCAATGTAGTTTATGATCAGCGAACTGGCAGGTCACGTGGATTTGCTTTTGTGTATTTTGAGAGGATAGATGACTCTAAGGAGGTAAATCTTGTTTTATAATTTTCATTTGAAAGAATTTTTGGTGTGCATAATAATGATGCAGCATTACTACTAACAGTCTGTTAATAACATTTCCATGAACATGTCTCCTGACTGTCAGACCTGATTGGAACTCAGTTCAGTGTTACAATTAAAAGGCCAGTTTTGCTTTTCAGCTCATGCTTTCTGGTATAAATTACATGCTAATTGAAATCTGACCTCATAAAGTGAGCTATCAGAATTAATGTTAAAAACCACAATGTGTAAGGGTTCTCATAGATTAGATGACCCCCAGAGCTCAAGTCTTAATGATGCTGAAGTTAAGAAACTATGTGATTCTTAGTTTGTAAGTTATTTATCCCATAGGCATACCAATGTCTTAATTTCTCAGTCATCACAACTTTTTTATTAGTGTGGTTTAGTGGCTTGCTTATTCCTGCTTTTTCTGTGTTAAGATTTATGTGTTTATGTTCATTGGTGTTTCGCCTGTATGCATGTCTGTGCAAAGGTGCCAGATTCCCTGGAACTGACGTTACAGACACCTGTGAGCTGCCATGTGCATGCTGGGAATTGAATTTGGGTTCTCTGGAAAAGCAGCCAGTATTCTTAACCACTGAGCCATCTCTCCAGCTCCTTTTTTGAGGGTGGGGATGTTTATTGGTTTTGTTGTTGTTTTTTTGTTGGACAGGGTCTCACTGCAGCTCTGTCTTCAGCCTCAAGCTCACAGAGATCTGCCTGCCTCTACCTCGCACGTGTTGAGATTAAAGGTGTTATTATTCCTGTTTTTGGTTAAGATGAGCCAGGCTTGGTGGTATATGCCTGTAATTTCAGCGCTTGTGATGGAGGCAGGCATAGACCAGTGATGGCTGGGTGGATGATCTAAACAAGCAGAATAGGGGAAAGAATAGAAGAAAGTTAACCTATTTTGATGCCAGACCTGTTTTCCACACCTGGCAGGGCAGGAGACTCTCCAGTTAAGTAAAGCTAGGGAGAAATACAATCTGAAATGCTTGTGTCCACACACTTTTTCATGTTTACTTGTTTGTTTTAGCTTAATTCTTTAAACTATATTCTTTATAGCATAAAATGGCAACTTAAATACTTGCCAATTTTTCCATTTACTGAAATAGTTAAAGTATAATACATTATTATGGCTTTAAAAAAAAAAGTAAATGGGAGCTGGTTGGTGGTGGCACATGCCTTTAATTGCAGCACTCAGAAAGCAGAAGCAGGTAAGGCTCACCTGGTCTGCAGAGTGAGTTCCAAGACAGCCAGGGCTACACAAAGAGTGGGATGATACATGCAAGCAGGTTGTGTTTTACACGGAGATCGCTAGGGCAGTGCTGACTTAAAATTGTGTGTAGTTCTCAACAAGTGAGTGCAAGTTAGTACAATTGGCAGGGAGTTCGAGACAGGGTTTCTCTGTCTTTGGAGCCTGTCCTGGAACTAGCTCTTGTAGACCAGGCTGGCCTCAAACTCACAAGAGATCTGCCTGCCTCTGCCTCCCGAGTGCTGAGATTGAAGGCATGTGCCACCACTACCCAGCTACAATTGTTCTCTTGCATCCCTTTAAATCATCACTTCTTGGCTACTTAGTGAATTTTAACAAAAAATACTGAACTACAAACTGAACAGCAAGAATAGAGGTAGGTTAGGGTGGGCATGGTGGTGTATACCTGTATTTCTAGCACTTGTGAGACATAGACAGAACTGTAATTTCTAAGCCATTCAGAGTGACATTAATATCTAGTCTTAAAGTGGGTGGGGGGATTATAAGTTTTAATTTTTAAAAAAAAACTCTTAGCAAGCTGGGCAATGGTGGCGCACGCCTTTAATCCCAGCACTCGGGAGGCAGAGGCAGGCGGATTTCTGTGAGTTCGAGACCTGCCTGGTCTACAGAGCTAGTTCCAGGACAGGCTCCAAAGCCACAGAGAAACCCTGTCTCGGGGGGGAAAAAAAACTTAGCTAGCTCATCGTATTTGGTGTGAGCTATCTATTCTGAATATCTAAGATCTTTGTAAGTAAAGCAGATCTTGGTGGCATTTATTTGGCAACTTAAATATGTTCTGGACAATACTTAGCTCTGGAAATGCTGACAGTCTGCTATGCAAGCTGAATTGCTATGCTATTCTCAAAAGTTCATACTTAAACTAAAAATGACTTCAAGATCAGTAAATTATGAATGATTTTCTTTTTTATAGGCTATGGAAAGAGCAAATGGAATGGAGCTGGATGGTAGAAGAATTCGTGTGGATTATTCTATAACCAAGAGAGCTCACACACCTACACCAGGCATTTACATGGGCAGACCAACTCAGTAAGATTTCGTGTTTTATAGGGATTGAGGACTTGCTTAGCATGTTTAGGGCTTGGGTATAGGGCCCAGACTGCAAAGCAAATTCAACTTCCAACATATTTAAGATTAAACTGCATTCCAGACATGTCGAAATATGGGCTGGAGAGATGGTACAGAGGTTAAGAATACTGACTGCTCTTCCAGAGGTCCTGAGTTCAATTCATAGCAACCACATGGTAGCTCAAAACTGGCTGTAATAAGATCTGGTACCCTCTTCTGGCCTTCAGGCATACATGGAGGCAGAATATTGTATACATAATAAATAAAATCTTTTATCTTTTTAGATAAATACAAAAATAAAAAATTTTAAAAAATGTAGAAGTATATCCCCTCCATTTCTGTGTGTGTTTGTGTGTATATGTGTGTATGTGTCTCCTAACTTTATCAATATATAATCGTTTAGGGTACTGAAAAGGTAACTGGCTCATCAGTTAAGAGTACATGCTGCTTGTAACAGGAGGATCAGGCTGCTTGCTGTCCTGGCCGCCTGGCTATCTTACATCCAAAAAACACTGCCTGGCCCATTAGCTCTAACTTTTTATTGGCTAATTTTACATCTTAATTTAACCCATTTCTGTTAATCTGTGTATATCCAGGTGACTGTGACTTACTGGCAAGATTCTAACTAGCATTCAACCCAGGCAGGGGATCCATGGCATCTTCCACTCTGTCCTTCTTCCCAGCACTCAGTTCTGTCTACTCTGCCTACCTTAAGTTCTCTCCTATCAACTAGGCCAAGGCAGTTTAAATAAGTATTGCTGGGTGTGGTGGCTTGTCTCTAATACCACCATTTAGTAGGCTGGCAAAGGAGAATTGCCACTATTGAAGCCAACCGTGGCTACATGAATTGTGAGATAAAAATAAGTATTTCTTGGAGACCTCTTTGTAGGACAAATTGTATTGATACTGCTGTTTGTTTTAAAATACCATGATTTTCACATTGAACAAAAATGTGTTATTGTTTTGTTTTTTAAGGAATAGAAAGGAAGTAGTGGCAGGCAGATCTCTGGAGTTTGAGGCCAGCCAGGACTATTGTCACACAAAAAATGGCAGGTGGCGGGAAGAGTGCAGATACAGGCTTTCATTTTGTTTAATTGAGGGAAGTGTGGATTGGGAAATAGTAGACCTGCAGAAAACCAAATAGAAACTGTCCCTTGTTTGGAATAAACAAAGAACAGGGGTTTTAAATTCACCTCCAGCTGTAAACATTAGACCCTGTTGTAGTTTTAGTGGAATCATTCTTTTTTTGGTGTTCAGGACTTGTTACATTAAGCTAATGTTAGGGAGGAAGTATATAGCTTGGAGGAGTTGGTTCTCGCCATCCATGTAGATTCTATGGCTAAAATTGTCAGGCTTAGCAGCAAATGCATTTGTCCACTGACCCATCTTTCCAGCCTCTACAGTTGCTATTTTTTAATTTCCTTTCTTTTAGTTCTTAGGTATAGTTTAATGCACTTTGTTCTATTTCCCATGCTTTGTTTCTTTGTTTGATTGAGATAGGGTCTCTGTAGAGTGTTGGCTGTCTTGGAACTCACTTCGTAGACAGGCTGACCTCATAGATCCTCCTGTCTCTGCCTTCCGAGTGCCAGTATTAAAGACACGTGCCATCACACTGGGCTTAAAAGTTTGTTTTTGTCTTTACATATTATGAGTATAGTGCCCTTAGAGGCCTAAACTGGTTCAGTTCCCCCACTGGAATGGCAGGCAGGAGTAGCCACACTAAGTGGATGTTGGGAAGTGAAACGAATCTTGGAAGAGTAGCAAGTATGCTCTTAACTGCTGGGCCATATCTCCAGAGAGTTCTGTTAGAGCATAAGGGGCCAGAACGGAAGTCAGCAAGATAAGATGGGAGGGTATTTGCCATGCAAGGGAGGTTTCCTCGTATTAAATAATCCTGGACAATACATAATTTTTTTTTTCTTCATTTTTCTGTAGTAGTGGTGGTGGAGGTGGCGGAGGAGGAGGAGGTGGCGGAGGCGGCGGCGGTGGTAGACGACGAGATTCTTACTATGATAGAGGATATGATCGAGGCTATGACAGATATGAAGATTACGATTACCGGTACAGGTAATGTTTTAATCTGGGATGTCTAGTCTGTGCTGGATGGTAATCTTATTTAGCACTTTGATATTGGCACATATAAATAAAAACTGGATGTTTGAGTTGAGTATGGTGGCAAGGTAGTCCTTTGTACTTGAGAGACAAAGATAAGAGGATCACTTGAGCCCAAATCCATCAACACGGTGACTTTACATATTTTGGTGTGGGATGGGTAATGAAGAAATTTTAGGGCTGAGAATGTCACTTGGAGGTGCTTCTCCAGTATGTGCTAGGTCCTGGGCTCAATCCTCAGTTACATTTGTTGTATGTATGTGTGTATGTATTTATTTATTTGTTATGTATGCAATATTCTGTCTGTGTGTATGACTGCAGGCCAGAAGAGGGCACCAGACCCCATTACAGATGGTTCTGAGCCACCATGTGGTTGCTGGGAATTGAACTCCAGACCTTTGGAAGAGCAGGCAATGTTCTTAACCTCTGAGCCATCTCTCCAGCCCCTGTTTGTTTGTTTGTGGGTTTGTTTGTTTTTTGTTTGTGTTTTTTTGTTTTTGGGAGACGAGTTTTGGGATGTAGCCCTGGCTGGCTTGGAACAGCATGTCCTCCATTCACTGAAATCTGTCTTCTGAGTTTGGGGATTAAGCCTGAACTACCCCAATGGCTAGGGTTTTTGTTTGTTTTTTCCTTCATCTGAGTCAGTGAAGTGATGGTGTGCTGATTCTTTTCTCGTTTCTTACAGAAGAAGGTCGCCTTCTCCTTATTACAGTCGGTATAGATCACGGTCAAGATCTCGTTCCTATAGCCCAAGTACGTAAAATTTGCTGTTTTTTGTAGCATTGAAACCATCTTTCTAACTAGTAATTTATTTTGAGATACTTGGATATGTGGTCGGTGTTAATAGTTGAAAAAATATTTTAGGCAAGGCAAACTATAATTATAATTTTTTTGTTCTTTTTCAGGACGCTATTGATAATTATGGAGTGGTTGTGGCTAAGGACTCTTTTTCCCTCCTTTTTCTTTTTGATTCTGGATTTCCAAGCTTCTAATGCTTTCTAGTCCTCAAAACAAAACCCTGATTATTTAATCTGTGGCCAATTGTGTTTCCGTTTTACCTCCTTTGTTACTCTCTTAATGGTGTAATTGTCATTTAAGTTGTTCAACATCTAAGTAAAAAAGGAGCCCAGTGTTACACTGTGTGGTTCTTTCTGCTTTTTCGGAGATCGACTCATTACTACGAAGAAAGAAATGATCTTTTGAAAACTTTTGTGATGGATATTGTAGTACACATCCTATTATTAGAAATCTGCAGTCGTGACAAACTGCTTTTTAACCTTCTTTGGGGGAAGATAAATAACACTTTAAGTAGTCAAGTTTGTCTGGAGTGGCATGGAACAGTTGATTAGTTGAGTGTAGAAAGTTTGAAGTTGTAGGAGAAAATATGAAGAATGTAACTTGGAACCTAAAAAAATTAAGTCACCTTTTAGGAATTAAAAGCTTGTAGATTCCTATAAGACATGTTATATTTGAAGTTACATGTTAAACCTTATGATCTTAAAGTGTGATTTTTATGTTAAATTTACAGAAACTTAAGTATTCCCTTAATCATTGAAGGAAAACCTTTATTTATTACCTAGAAAAATTGTATAACTTGCTGTTAGAAATTTTGGTATTGGGTTATTGGTTTTGTGGGTTATTGTATAGTATAGAATTCTAAAATACATGTGGGAAAGAGTAATTTCAAATAAAAGTTAATTTGAAAATGGGGTTGTCTCTTTATTTGATAATAATAGAAAATACAACTTGATTGAAAGCTATTCTATTTTTTGTTTTGTTTTGTTTTTCGAGACGGGGTTTCTCTGTGGTTTTGGAGCCTGTCCTGGAACTAGCTCTTGTAGACCAGGCTGGACTCGAACTCACAGAGATCCGCCTGTCTCTGCCTCCCGAGTGCTGGGGTTAAAGGCGTGCGCCACCACCGCCCGGCTTTTTTTGATATTTTTATGCAGTCATTTATGACTCATTAAGCGTAATCACAGCCAGAAGATAGCATCTGTTGACAAGAGATAACCATTCTCAATTCAGATACATAATACTTTCAGTGACAAGTGGAAGAATATTTATATTACAAACAGAATGAGACGCAATATCTATGCATAGTACAATACATGCAGCAAAAGAATAGCAATGTGATTATTGATAGATTTCTGATCAAAGAAAAGGTAATTAAAAACAATCTTAGAAGAATGTATACTATAAAAAATTGATGCACATTTTTTTCAGTGAAAACTCTAGATGTCAATCATGATATTATATTAAAAGTACAAAGTTATAGGTCCTAGAAACTGAAGCAAAATTATCAAACTTGAGTCTGGCGCCTTAGACAACCTGACACACAAAAAGCTATTCTTTTAAATTTTTTAATTTATGAATGTCTGCTTGCATGTCTGTGCAGTATGTACATGCAGTATGTACATGCCTTGGACGCTAGAATGGACTGTATTATTCTCTGGAACTGTTAATTCGTAAGCCACTATGAGGGTGCTGGGAATGGAACTGGGCCTCTGGAAGAACATCTCTCCAGCCCTTAGAAGCCAGTTGGGTTTTTGTTTTCCTCTCATTCTTTCAATATAATAATTATGCAGCATTTTGTTCATCCTGAGTTATTTAACATTATTTCCTCACTTTTTTGGGGGCTTGAGTCAGTTATTACTTTGAGCTTTAAGATCCCTAGTTTGGGACCTGGATCAATTCTGGTTTGTTGTTGTTGTTGGTTTGGTTTTGTGTATGGGGTGGGTAGCAACATGTTGGTTCTTGTCTCATAGCCTACATTCTGGGGCAACTTTTTGGGTTTTCAAGACAGAGTACAACATAGAAATTATGGCCTCGGCTGTTCTGAAACTTACTCTGTAGACCAGTCTGGCCTCGAACTCAACAGATCCACCTCCTCTGCTTCCCTATATTGGAATTCTGATTACATAATATTTTCTTAAAAGGTGCTGGACAGTGGTGGTGCACACCTTTAATCCCAACACTCCAGAGACAGGCACATCTTTGAATTTAAGGCCAGTCTAGTCTAGAGCAAGTTCCAGGACAACCCTTTCTTGAATAAAAAGTTTTTAAATGATGTAAAAATTTTTTATTTTATGTGCATTGATATTTTACCTGCATGTATGTCTATGAGAGTGTTGTATCCCCTGGAACTGGAGATACAGTTGTGTGCTGCCATGTGTATGCTGGGGATTGGACCTGGGTCCTCTGGAAGAGCTGCCAAGTGCCTTACTGTTGAGCCTCTCCCCAGACTTCATGACCCACTTAAGATTAACTAGAGTCATCTATGTGACCATAGGTTTGGGGCTGTCAATTGGAGCCTAGGGTACTCTGCAGTGGGGGACACAACCAAAGAGCAGCCACAAGTAAAGAATAGAAGAACTCCATGAGTCCCTCCTCTTCCTTGACTGTATATGCATATGGCTAAGCTTAAGCAAATGAGATGTATTTGTGTAATTGACTTAGACTACAATTCAGATAGAACAATATGAATTCCATTTGTGTTAAATGTAAAAGGTGGAGGCTGTGGAGATGGTTCAGTAGATAGAGTGACATGCTGGGTGGTGGTGGCACATGGCCTTTAATCCCAACAAAATGAATCAGATCTAGGCCAGCCTGGTTTCAGAGAGTTCCAGGCCTGGCTCCACAGTACACAGAGAAAGCATTCTTGGTTTCATAGGTATATGCATGCATGAACATCTGTGCATATGTATATATACATCTTGTAATACACCACACATAGAAAATAAAGTTATAGCTAGGTGCAGTACATGCCTTTAACCCCAGCAGAAGTAGAGGCAGGGGTAAGGCCAGCCTGGTTTACACGTGGGAGTTTCAGGTCAGCCAGTGTTAAATAGACTGTCTCAAACTGCAAAGCTATAAATTATAAATTTTACTGTCCTGAGAGTCAGTGAGCAGTGATGATGTACATGCTGAGAATATCCCACTCTGTGTTAACTACAAAGGGAAAAATCTTTAGAAATTTAAACTTTCAAAAAACCTGGGGTTTTGGGGTTTTTTTTTTTTTTTTTTTTGATTTTCGAGACATGGTTTCTCTGTGTCTTGGCCTCGAACTCACAGAGAATCTGCCTCCCGAGTGCTGGGATTAAAGGTGTGCACCACCACCGCCTGGCCATGTTTGAAAACCTGCTTGCTATACAGCTTAATGATCCAGTGATGAGACCAACTTGTGAACTGTGTTTCACAAGAAACCCTTGGGGCAGCATCGCTGATTCTCCACACCAGAGAATCTTGAAAAGCTGTAAAATTATCAATCCCACTGGAAGATAAAGAGAAAATAGAGGGCTATTCTAGCATATAGCATAGCGCCTCCACTCACCTTATGCAGTAAGCTGGGTGGAGTGAGGAAGAAAGCGGCTTGCTGGGCAACAGCAGGACCATTTCAAAAAGAAAAGGAGAGTGGGGAGTTGAACAGTCCAAATTAAAGGAGACTAAAGGAACATGACAATTGAATGCAAACCATGGTCTAATTTCTAAATGGTTTCAGTTTTCACCGGGGTCTAGCTACATAAATGAATGGAGCAAGGAGGATATTAGTGAGGTAACCCAGACCCAGAAAGACAAACATCACGTATTCTCTTCACTTGCAGCTCCAAGTCTTCAGATATGAATATATAACTTGCAGTAAAAAGCCATAGGAGGAGAGGGGAGCAGTAGTGGGAAATAGCTGAAAGGAGGAAGTGGGAAAATGTAATGGTTTTAATTAGGGGGATAAATACAGGAGAAAGGATTGGGTAAAATCCAAAAAAATATGATTATACATCTAAAATTGCATATAATACATGTAAGCATAGGCATATATAGTTTAAATGAAATTTCCTACCAAGGCTGTCGGTGCTCCCTCAAGAGCCATAGATTAAACCAAAACCCCAACACCAGGCATGAAAAGCTACCTTTTGAGTAGTTGATCAGGGTTGTCCAAGGGATTCCCAAAGCAAAGATACCATGTAATTTGGGCACAGGACCAAGAGGACCTGAAAGCCTGCTCTGTGAGGACTACCTTTCATAGTACCAGCAGGCAAGGTAGGAAAATAACCAAATCCTAGCTAGTTACAATGCCTATGGGCTACACAACAACCAGAAGACCATGATAACTAAGAATGCAGTAGGGGCATGCGGACCTTGGCAGCATTCAGCAGCTCTCTAATTGGTCTTAAGGCCCACTCAACAGGGAAACCATGCCTGGTACCAACTACCCACTAGTTAAGCCATGATCTTGGAGGTGAAGCTACAACCACCACCTTACTACTAAGCCAGCATAATTCCTAACTACGACTTTTGTTTTTCAATATAGGGTTTTTCTGTATAGCTTTGGAGCCTGTTCTGGAACTCACTCTGTAGTCCAGGCTGGCCTCAAACTCAAGAGATCCTCCTGCCTCTGCATCCTGAGGGCTAGGACTAAGTACTTACCCCCCCTTTTTTTTTTTTGTTTTTCAAGACAGGACAGTCTTAGCTGTCCTGGAACTAGCTCTTGTAGACCAGGCTGGCCTCAAACTCTGGGATTCACCTGCCTCTGCCTCCTGAGTGCTGGGATTAGAGGCGTGCGCCACCACCGCCTGGCCAAAGATTTATTATGTATACAGTATTCTGCCTGCATGTATACCTGCAGGCCAGAAGAGGGTACCAGATCTCATTGTAGGTGGTTGTCAGCCACCATGTGGGTCCATGAACTCCAGACCTCTGGAAGAGCAGCCAGCGCTCTTAACCTCTTAGCCATCTCTCCAGTCCCTAAGTACTTATTCTTATACCTGCAGATAAATATAGTTCCCGTCTCTCATTGAAGATGGAAACCATTACAAGGAATCACAACTGATGAAGGTGAGATCATGTGGTACCCGTCAACTAAGAAATCAACAATTCCTGCACCTAAGGCTCAGGAATCACTGAAACAAGTGTGCAAGTTTGAGGCCAGCCTGGTCTACAGAGCGAATTCCAGGACAGGTTTCAAGGATACACAGAGGAACCCTGTCTCGAAAAACCAAAAACAAACAAGAAAAACCTAGCCAGCATAGATGTCTCTTCCAGAGCACCAGAGTTGTTCCCTAGCATCTACGTGGTGATTCACAACCATCTTAACCCCAGTTCCAGGGAATCCTATGACTTTTCTAGCCTTTTCAGGCAACAGGTATGCAAGTGGTGCACAGACATGCATGCAGGCAAAATGCCCATCTTTAGAAACTAAACTATTGGGGCTGGCGAGATGGCTCAGCAGTTAAGAGCACTAACTGCTCTTCCAGAGGTCCTGAGTTCAATTCCCAGCAACCACATGGTGACTCACAGCCATCTGTAATGAGATCTGGTGCCCCCTTCTGGTGTGCAGGTGTACCTGGAAGGAATGTTGTATACATAATAAATAAATAAATACATCTTAAGAAGAAGAAGAAGCTATTAAAAATAGGAGCCAGCAGCGCTAAGCTCAGTGGCTGCAGGAGCACCGTGCTGCTTCTGGCTACTCGGCTAAGGTGCCCCTTGATCAGACAGGCAGAGCTCAGGAAGGTGGATGAGGCCATTGCCCTGTTTGAGAAGATGCTGTGGTCCCCAGCTCCATCTCTCAAAGCCCTCATGGTCCACCAACAGTGATGGCAGCAATAAAATATTTTGTCAAAAAAAGGGGAGGGGAGTCAGATGATGGCACACACCTTTAATCCCACCACTCGGGAAGAAGGCAGAGGAAGGAAGACCTCTGAGTTTGAGGCTAGCCTGGTCTACAGTAAATTCCACGAAAGCCAGAGAAACCCTATCTCAATAAAACCAAAATAAATAATAATTAAGTCACCTTTCAGCAAAGCCTCCATGACTCAAGAGATGGAGCCCGATCTTGTAAAATCATCTGTATTGAAGTAAAATTTATTAATACAAAAGTCACCATTTAGGGCCAACATGCTGGTTCACCAAGCCCACGACCTGAGTTCAAGTTCTGGAACACATGTGTTCTGTTACACACATGTCCACACAGACAAATGGGGGAGGAGCTTCTTGTGAGGTTTTGCTGAAGTTTTCTGAGTAGGGTTTTTGCTGTGTAACACAGGAAATCCTGCCTCCCCCACAGAAGTGCTGGGAATACAGATGTGTGCCATCATACCCTGACCTCCTTTAAATATTTTGGCGAATTTATTTATTTATTTATTTTGTATTTTCGAGACAGGGTTTCTCCGTAGCTTTTGGTTCCTGTCCTGGAACTAGCTTTTCTAGACCAAGCTGGCCTTCAACTCACAGAGATCCGCCTGCCTCTGCCTCCCAAGTGCTGGGATTAAAGGCGTGTGCCACCACCGCCCAGCTACACTGATTTTAATCTATTCTGGTGTTTGCATTGGCAGAAATTGTTTTACATTATTCTTAGAACTTCTGTAATACCTACTATTCAATTTGATTTGAATTAATTCTGTGAATTCTTTTCTTAAATTTTTTAAAAATTTTTTTTAAAAAAATTTTTTTTTAAATTTTTTTTAAATTTTTAAGATTTATTTATTATGTGTACAATGTTCTGTGTCTATGCCTGCAGGCCAGAAGAGGGCACCAGACCTCATTCCAGATGGTTGTGAGCCACCATGTGGTTGCTGGGAATTGAACTCAGGACCTTTGGAAGAGCAGGCAATGCTCTTAACCACTGAGCCATCTCTCTTAGTTTTTCGAGACAGGGTTTCTTTCTCTCTTTAGCTCTGGCTTCCTGGATCTTTGTAGACCAGACTGGCCTCGAACTCACAGAGATTCCCCTGCCTCTACCTCCCGAGTGCTGGGCTTAAAGGCCTGAGCCACCACTGCCCAGCTACTTCTGTGAATTTTTTGATCAACTGAACTGGTAGGGAAAAGAATGTTAGATTCTTCTATTTTAAGTGAAGGTTCTTTTTTAAAAATATTTACTTGGGCTGGAGAGATGGCTCAGTGGTTAAGAGCATTGCCTGTTCTTCCAAAGGTCCTGAGTTCAATTCCCAGCAACCACATGGTGGCTCACAACCATCTGGAATGAGATCTGGCGCCCTCTTCTGGTCTGTAGGCATACAGACAGAACATTGTATACTAAATAAATAAATAAATATTTAAAAAAAATATTTACTTATTTGTTATGTATACAATATTCTGTCAGTGTATATGACTGCAGGCCAGAAGAGGGCACCAGACTCCATTACAGATGGTTGTGGTTGCTGGGAATTGAACTCAGGACCTTTGGAAGAGTAGGCAATGCTTTTAACCTCTGAGCCATCTCTCCAGCCCTAAGTGAAGGTTCTTTATGCCTTTGGTAAGGTGAGAGTTCTTTTTTTTTTTTTTTTTTTTTTTTAGTTTTTTCGAGACAGGGTTTCTCTGTAGCTTTGGAGCCTGTCCTGGCACTAGCTCTTGTAGACCAGGCTGGCCTCGAACTCACAGAGATCTACCTGCCTCTGCCTCCTGAGTGCTGGGATTAAAGGCGTGCGCCACCACCGCCCGGCAAGGTGAGAGTTCTTATACTTTAGGTGAGTGCCAGAGAAAATGAGTTGGAGCTAAGCATGGTAGCTCATATCTGCAAGCCCTGCACTTGGAAGGCAGAATTTGGGTAACTGCAGTATTTTCCAGGCCAATCTAACCTGAAAACACAAAGGAAAAGGGTCACAGAGAACCAGAGTTCAATTCCCAGCCCCACATGGTGCTTCAAAACCGAGGCCTTCGCCGGGCGGTGGTGGCGCAAGCCTTTAATCCCAGCACTCGGGAGGCAGAGGCAGGCGGATCTCTGTGAGTTCGAGGCCAGCCTGGTCTACAAGAGCTAGTTCCAGGACAGGAACCAAAAGCTACGGAGAAACCCTGTCTCGAAAAATTAAAAAAAAAAAAAAAAGAAACAAAACCGAGGCCTTCCTCTGGACCTAAGAGGTCACCAGGTAGGCAGCTGGCGCACGTACACATCCATATGGGAAAGCACTCATAAGATGATCTTCTAAAATTAAAAAATGGGGCAAATACAAAGTGCATGCTTTTGTTGTTGTTTTTTTGTTTGTTTTTTGAGACAGCGTTTCTCTATATACCTCAGACTGTTTTGGAACTGGCTATGTAGACCAAGCTAGCCTTGAACTCACAATGATCCAAGGCACAGCACATGCTTTGAATCCCAGCCTTAATCTGTAGTCTGAAACAGAGTTCTAGGGCAAGGAGAAAGAAAAAAGGAAAAGGAATAAAAGAAAAAAGAAAAGGGTTAATAAGGGGGAGAAGGGCCAGAGAGACTAGCTGGGGTGCCTTCCACACCTGGAGACGCACCCACCTACCTGGACTTTCACTGTGCATGTGGTGGCTGAGCTGATCCAAAAGAAGCTGCAGGGAGACATAGAGAGTAAACAAAGCAGGACTTGACCAAATTCTTGTCTGGCGGCAGAAGCCACCAGCTAACAGAAAATATCATGAAGGAGGAACGGGTGTTCAAATTTCTGAGTCCTGTGCTTGTTAAACAGGAGTTGAGGGAGCCTCGGACCACCTTAGGGAAGAGGCTGGACTGTATCACAGCTGAAACTGGCTGAATCTCAGCTTCCGGACCTTGAGCCTAAGTCAGCGCAACCAACAGAGGGAGTTAAAAACCCTTGCTCAGCGGCTACAGGAGTTCCAGAGGCACGCAGCAAGGCCAGGGGGCGCTGCTACAAGGGCTTGACCCCACCGTAGGGGGAGGGGAGCGAGGGCTGGGAAGTTGGTTCAGCAAGTAGAGAGAATACTTGCCTTGCAAACTTTATAATCAGAGTTCCATCCCCCAACCCAAGTAAAAACCGGATTCCGCGGTGCGCTTCGCTTCTGTAATCCCGGCGTTGCTGTGTCGGAGATCGGGGTGTGGAGACCCCGGCACAGCAACAGAAGGAAGAGAGACCCTGTGTCAACAAGATGAAAAGCGAGATCCGCCTTAGAGAAAGTTGATCTCTAATCTCCACAAGTGCGCTGTGGCCTCATGAGCCTGCACACGCGCGCGCGCGCACACACACACCCACACACACACACACACACACAATCTTAAAAATGAAAAGAATTAGCGAGCAAGGTGATTAATAGAATATTATTCAGAGAAGTTTTATTCTATGACTCTTAGTCTGCAAAAATTTTACTAAAGGTTCAGCAATTTCCAAAGTAAAATACAATTAGGCTAATTTTAAGGTATGTGGAGATTATTAAAATGTTTGATTTATTATTTAAAAAGTTAAATTATAATAAAGATAGTTTCGTTACCATACTTATATCATTGTAACTTGTTAATGTTTGCCCCTCTCCCGCTGTCCTTTTCCCATCCACCCACATTGGTCTGTCTCTTTGCTACACTTAGTGCCTCTTCTGCTTTCCTGTCACGTGTGTGTGAGATGTATGTATGTATGTATAGATTCAGATATTTTCAAGTGTGGATATTTGCCTTACCTTCTTTGCTCGTTCACTACTTGGTGAACAGCGGGACCAGTTCTTTATCTTGGCAGTCCAGCCATAAACCCAGATGTGCAGGTGTTCTGTGGTATGCTTACTCAGGGTTCTTTGGGCATATACTCAGAAGTCATATATCGGGATCACATGGTAGTTCTATTTTAGGTTTTTTGAGGAACCTCCATGCTGATTTCCACAGTGTTGCCCCAGCTTACATCCCACCAGCAATGTAGGTTGTTTCCTCTTTCTTTGAATTCTCATCAGAATTTTTTTTTCCTTTATGATAGTCATTCTGACCGGGGCAAGACAGAATCTCAATGCAGTTTGTTGTTGTCGTCCTTTAAGACAGTCTTTGCGCCGGGCGGTGGTGGCGCACGCCTTTAATCCCAGCACTCGGGAGGCAGAGGCAGGCGGATCTCTGTGAGTTCGAGACCAGCCTGGTCTACAAGAGCTAGTTCCAGGACAGGCTCCAAAACCACAGAGAAACCCTGTCTCGAAAAACAAACAAACAAAAAAGACAGTCTTTGCTTAGATGTATTTATTTATGTATATATTTGGTTTTCTGAGACAGGGTATCTCTGTGTAACCCTGGCTGTCCTGGAACTGGATCTGTAGACCTGACTAGCCTCTGCCTCTTATGTGCTGGGATTAAACCCTCCTGGCCTTAGATTTATTTATTTATTTAAAAGATTTACTTATTATATATACAGCATTCTGCCTGCATGTATGTCTGCACACCAAAAGAGGGCACCAGATTTTTTTTTTTTTTTTTTTTTTTTTTTTTTTAGAAGCTTCTTTTTTTTTTTTTTTTTTTTTTTTTTTGATTTTTCGAGACAGGGTTTCTCCGTAGCTTTTGGTTCCTGTCCTGGAACTAGCTCTTGTAGACCAGGCTGGCCTCGAACTCACAGAGATCCGCCTGCCTCTGCCTCCCAAGTGCTGGGATTAAAGGCGTGCGCCACCACCGCCCGGCGAGGGCACCAGATTTTATCATAGATGGTTGTGAGCCACCATGTGGTATCTGGGAATTGAACTCAGGACCTCTGGAAGAGCAGCCAGTGCTCTTAACCTCTGAACCATCTCTCCAGTCTCAGATTTATTTGTTTTTATTTCATATGTCTGGGTGTTTTGCCTGGTTTATGCCTGTGCATGTGTATGCAGCACTGGCAGAGGACAAAAAAGCTGTCTGGCCCCTTGGAATTGGAGTCCAGAGGGTTGTAAGCTACCATGTATGTCCTGGGACTCAAACCTGGGAAGCCAGAGCTCTTAACCACTGAGCCATCTCTCCAGCTCCCCTCAATGCCATGTTAGTTTACACTTACCTGATGACTGAGGATGATGAACAAGTTTTCAAGTATTTATTGGCAGTGCTTCTTTTGAGTACATTAGCTCATTTATTATTGATTATAAGTTTTTGTTTCCTCATTTTTTTTTCTTTTTCTAAGCAGGTTGTCTCACTTTGTAGCCCTGCCTGTCCGGAACTTGCTACGTAGACCAGGCTAGCCTTGAACTCAGAGATCCCCCTGTTGCTTGCTGCTTCCTGAGTGCTGGTATTAAAGGCATGAGACACCATACTCAGTATATTTTTTTAAAAAAATGCTTTAATTTCATGTAATTCTGCTTGTTAATTCTTGGGATTATTTACTGTGATTTTTGGAAAGCCTTTATTTGGTACCTGTATTTTTGGTTTTGGTGCTTTGAGACATGGTCTTATAATGTAGGCTGGCCTAGAATTCTCTATGTAGACCAGGCTGGCTTCAAACTCATAGAGATCTGCCTGCCTCTGTCTCCTGAGTGCTGTAATTAAAGGTGTGCACCATCCTGTTCAGCTTTCCTATGTCTTAGATGTTTTCCCCTAAGAGTTTTGGGTCTTACACTAAGGTCTTTGATCCATTTTGAATGGACTTTTGTGTAGGCTGACACATATGAACCCCATTTTATTCTACATGTTGGAATCCAGTTTTTCTCAGATCATTTGTTAAGGAGGGCTGTCTTTTCTCCAATGCATGCCTCTGGATCTTCTCTTCCATTCCAGTCTGTATGTCTTGCTTGTTTGTTTGAGACGGGGTCTCGCTATGTAGTCCTGACTGACCTAGAACTATGTAGACCTGGCTGCCCTCTGCACTCTGCCTGCCCCTGTGCCCAGAGTGCTGGGATTAAAGGTGTTGAGCCATCTCTCCAGCCCCACTTTCCTGTGAACTTTAGGATTTTTTTTCTAGCATTGAAAAGAATGTCATTGGAATTTTTATAAGGATTGCACAAATCTATAGATTGTTGTCAGAAATATAGCCATTTTCACAGTGTTCTGCCAGTCTGTGAGCATGGAACATCTTTCCTCTACCTTTTATTGTCTTCTCAACTTTTCAGATGGATGTAATCCCAGAACTAGAGGTTGAGGCTGGAGACTCATTCTTAGCTAGTTGGCAAACTTGAGGTCATTTTGGAGCAACATTATGAGACCATGCCTCAACAAAACAAAACAACTAAAGAAACAAGTTCTTGTTTCAATGTGAAACTTTTTAAGCTGAGTTTAGTAACTCATGACTAATACCAGCCCTCAATGAGATACTAAATTTACTTCCCATCCAGGATTCTCCAGGATGCGAGCCACCTTCCTCTCTATGAGACTTGATTGCTGTAGGTTTGCAGACAGATCAACAAACTGCAATAGCCCACATGGGCTACAGAGCAAGACCTAGTCCCAAAATAGCCAAAAAGTCTTACCCAGTGACCTAGACCTATAATTAGAGATACTTGGGTGACTGAGGTAGAATAATTGAAAGTTCAAAGTCTGCCTGGGCTACATACAGTGTTCAAGACTAGCTTGTACTAGCTGCTCTTCCAGAAGACCAGGGTTCAATTCCCAGTACCCACAAGGCTCTGTAACTGCAGTTTCAGGGGATCTGAGTCCCTCTTCTGGCCTCCAAGGATACTGCATGCATAGTGTGCACAGACACACTCAAGCAAAACACCTATGGGCATAGAATCAAAATTGAAAAAAAAATTAAATAAATAAAAGCAATTCTAGTTGCAGGGATGGAAAGATGACTAAGTGGTTAAGAACACTGGTTACTCTTCCAGAGGAATTAGTTTTGGCTCCCAGAGCCTACATGCTATCTCAGAAGCATCTGTGACTCTAGTTCTAGGGAATCTGATACCCTATCCTGGCCCTGTCTTAGTTACTCTTCTGGTGCTGTAAAGAAACACCGTGACCAAACCACAGAGAAACCCTGTCTCGAAAAACCAAAAAAAAAAAAAAAGAAACACCGTGACCAAGGCAACTTTTACAAGCAAACAGTTAAGGGCTTACTTACAGTTTCAGTAGGTTAGTCCATGATTATCATGGCAAAGAACACAGTGACAGGCAGGTCAGCATGGTGCTGGAGCAGTAGCTAAGAGCTTACATCTTGATCCACCCACAGGAGGCAGAGAGTAAGAGAGAGGCAGAGAGACTGGGCCTAACTTGGGCTTTTGAAACCTCAAAAGCCACCCCCAGTGACATACCTCCAACAACACCACACCTCCTAATCCTTTCTAAACAGTCTACCAACTGAGGATTAAGCATTCAAATACTTGAGCCTATGGGGGCCATTCTCACCCAAACCACCACAGACTCTTAGGGACACCAGGCATACACATGGTACACAGATATACATGTAGTCAAAACGTTCACACACATAAATTAATCTAAAAAGAATTGTTTTAAATCATTGTCAGTTGGTTTGGAGACTCAGCTCAGTGCTAGAGGTCAGAAGAGGGCATTGATTCCCATGGGACTGAAGTTACAGACATGTTGGTGGCTGGGAATTGAACCTAGGTCAAGACATGGTTTCTCTGTGCTGTGGGACAATGGTATGTACCGTGTAACTTGTATTTTAAATTAATGCTAATTGGCCAGGAGCCAGGCAGGAAGTAGAGGTGGGACAATGAGAACAGGAGAATTCTGGGAAGAGAGAGAGTCAGTCTGCAGCCATCACCCAGACACAGTGCAAGATGTGACTGCCTCACCGAAAAAGGTACCAAGCCACATGGCTAACAAAGACAAGAATTATGGGATAATGTAAGTTATAAGAGTTAATAAGGCCGGGCGATGGTGGCGCACGCCTTTAATCCCAGCACTCGGGAGGCAGAGGTAGGCGGATCTCTGTGAGTTCGAGACCAGCCTGGTCTACAGAGCTAGTTCCAGGACAGGCTCCAAAGCCACAGAGAAACCCTGTCTCGAAAAACCAAAAAAAAAAAAAAAAAAAAAAAAAAAAAAAAAAAAAAAAAAAAAAAAAGAGTTAATAAGAAGCCTGCGCTACTAGGCCAATCAGTTCATAATTAATGTAGACTTCTGTGTGTTTCTTTAAGGCTAAATTGCTGCGGGACCAGGCAGGACAGAAAACTCAATCAACATCTTTGTGTAGCCCTGGCTGTCCTGGAACTCACTTGGTAGACCAGATTCACCTGCCTCTGCCTCCCAAGTGCTGGGGTTACAGGCATGCGTGTGCCACTACTGTGATGGATTAATTTGGCACCAATCTAATTGAGTAATTAAAAATGCTGCGGGATCCCCAGCAGCTGCAGCAGAAATGCTGCAGGGTCTCCAAGTGGTGGCAGTGGGTAGTGGGTCCTCAGAGCAGCCAGACCTAGGCAGGGACTGTGCACGAGACCATGCTGCATGTCTCCGAAGGTGACTGGTCCCGGGCAGGAAGCCACATGGTTGGTGCGAGACAGAGACATGGATAGGCACGCCATGCAGGGTGAGGTTGGATATTTATTTAGTAGATTAGGGAAGGGAAGGGGAGAAGAGAGAAGAGCAGAGAGGGGGACAGAGAGAGAGAAGAGAGAACGAAGGGGGGGAGAGAAGAGAGAGATGAAGCTGCCTCTTTGAGAGGAGAGGGAAGCTGAAGATCAGCTTGCCTCAGTGAAGGGGGGAGAGGGGAGAGGGTGTGGCTTGTCTCTTAAAGAGACAGGACAGACCATTACAACCATCATCTACTTTTTTTTTTTTTGAGACAGAGTTAGTAGTCCTGGCTGCCCTGGAACTCCCTATGTAGACCAGGTTGGCCTCGAACTCAGATATCAGCCTGCTTCTGCCTCCTGGGTGCTGGGATGCTGGGATTAAAGGTATAAACCAGTTTGGCCAATGTAGCAAGTGCTCTTAACTCTCCAGCCCATGAGGCAAATATTTTAATCCTGTTGTGATTAAAAAATCTAAATGAAAATTTAATTCTTTAACATTCTTTTCTTTTCCCAGCAGAATCTCTCTCTCTCTCTCTTACACACACACACACACACACACACACACATACATGTTGACTTTGACACTAATTTCTTGAAATTTGATTATTCTCTGGCAAAAAAAAAAAACAAAATTAATTCTGTCAAGAAAGTCATTCTTCACACTGAGACAATGGGAATGTTCTATCAGGAACCCACTAAGGCCAGCTGGCCTGGGTCTGAAAAAGCATGGGATAAAACCGGAGTTGCTGAACATAGCGGACAATGAGGACTACTGAGAACTCAAGAACAATGGCAGTGGGTTTTTGATCCTACTGCACGTACTGGCTTTGTGGGAGCCTAGGCAGTTTGGATGCTCACCTTACGAGACCTGGATGGAGGTGGGTGGTCCTTGGACTTCCCACAGGTCAGGGAACCCTGATTGCTCTTTGAGCTGATGAGGGAGGGGCACTTGATTGGGAGAGGGGGAGGGAAATGGGAGGCGGTGGCGGGGAGGAGGCAGAAATCTTTAATAAATAAATAAATTAAGGGGCTGGAGAGATGGCCCAGAGGTTAAGAGCATTGTCTGCTCTTCCAAAGGTCCTGAGTTCAATTTCCAGCAACCACATGGTGGCTCACAACCATCTGTAATGGGGTCTGGTGCCCTCTTCTGGCCTGAAGGCATACACACAGACAGAATATTGTATACATAATTAATTAATTAAAAAAAAAGTAAGTCGTTCTTGGGTGAGCAAGACGGCTCAACAGGTGAAGTCATTTGCTGTTAAGTCTGATGATTGAGTTGGATGCCCATGACCCACGTGAGCTAGAGGCACAAGCATAAGATAAGGCCAAGCATTCATAATTAATAAGTCTCCATGTCATGATTTGAGAGCTGGCTGGTGGTCCAAAGGAAAGCTTACAACAAAACACACATACACACAGTGTTCTTAACCATTGAGCCATCTCTCCAGTCTCAAAGGATTCACTTTGTAGACCTGGCTAGCCTCGAACTCACAGAGATCTACCTACCTCTGCCTCCCAAGTGCTGGAATTAAAGATAATCTGTTTTTATATGAACATATATCTTGCTTCATGTATGTTTGTGCTCTATATGTATACCTACTGTGTGAGAAGGTCAAAGAAAGTGGAGCCCCTGGAAGTAGAGATACTGGCCACTGTTAGCCTCCATGTGGGCACTGGGGACCAGACACAGGGTATTTGCAAGGGCAGTAAGTGCTGAACCATCTCTCCAGCCCCAGGAGACTCATTAAATATGCATACAAGGAGATGGGCTGGAGAGATTACTCAGTGGTTAAGGGTACAGGTTGATCTTGCTGAGGACCCAAGTTCAGTTCCCAGAACCCACATGGAGCTATTAACAACCACTTGTAATTCCAACTCTAGAGGCACAAGGGGCAACTTCCAATACGCGCGCGCGTGCGCGCGCGCGCGCGCACACACACACACACACACACACACACACACACACACCTGTTGAAAATAAGAGCATTAGATATAGGGAGATGGCTCAGCGGGTAAAGTGCTTGATGTACAAGCATGAGGACTTGAGATCAGATCCCAGGCCCCACCTAAAAAAACACAGGGCACTGTCTCGAAAAACCAAAAAAAAAAAAACAAAACCAGGGCAAGTCAAAGTGCATGCTTGTCATTCCAGCACTGACTGGAGGAATCTGGAGGATCCCCGGCGTCTTGCTGGTCAGACAGTCTAGCTAATCAGTAAGCTCCAGATTCACCGCGAGTCTCTGTCTCAAATGATTAGGTAGAGAGTGATAGAAGAGGATACTGGGCGCCCACCCCTGGTCTGCTCCCCCCCCCCCCGCAGTCAGACAGACACAGTGGTTCATGCTTGTAATCTTAACTGGGAAGTTGAGAAAGGAAGATTGAGACTCTGAGGCCATCCAGGGCAACACAGCTAGCTAGATCCTGTTTAAATATTTCAAAGGCAGCAGCTGGATCATGGTAACACATGCCTGCAGTCCCAGGACTTGGGAGGTAGAGAGAGGCAGAAGGATCAGGAATACAAGGCTACCCCAGGCTCCATGAAATCCTATCTTGAAATAAAATGAAAACCCAGGATTGTGGAGATGACTTAGCAGGTAAAGGGCTTGCTGTGCAAGACTGAGGACGGGAGTTCGGATCCCCAGCTCCTGTTTAACTGCTGGGATGTGACAGGCTACCTACAATTCCTGCACTCTTAAAACAGAGATGGGACTTCTAGAACAAGCTGGCCAGCTACATTAATCAGATTGGTCTACAGGTTAACTGAGAGTACCTTACTTCAATAAATGAGACAGAGACTGACCAAGGAAGAATCTCAAAGTCAGCCTTTGACCCTCCACAGGCACCCACCCACATACATATGTGCACACACACCACAAAGAGAGTATCTCCTAGGTAACAAATTCAGAAGAAGTATCCAAATTTTAGAGCTGGGAAGAGGTTTTTTGTTTTGTTTTGTAGATAAAAGAAAAGAAAGACACTGTCTGGATACACCCACAGGGCAGCTGGCAGGACAGTGACTGTGTATACTCATGCTAGCAAGCGCTTTTCCTATCATTTCTGCATGAGTGTGGTGGCACATGCTCATCCCAGTGCTCGGGAAGTCAAGGCAGGAAGACTGAGTTTGAGGCCAAGATGACCCTTTCACAAACGGTCACTCACCCCATACCAGATTAAATGTCCACTGCTAGCCAAGTGTGGTGGCACTAGGCTTTTTCAGTCCCAGCCCTCAGAGACAGAGGCAGGGGGATCTCTGTGAGTTTGAGGTCAGCCTGGTTTACAAGTTCCAGGATAGCCAGGGCTATGTAGAGGAACATTGTTTCAAAACACCATAAATAAACAAATAATAATAAACAAACAAACAAACATCCACTGCTATATTTGTATGCTACATTTCCTGAGTCTAGTGTATCTCTCATCTCTCAGTGGATAAGAATATTCTAGCAACTAGAGAGATATTCAGTAAAAGAACAAGCATGGACAAGGTTTGCTTTTTTTTTTTTTTAAATTTAAGCTCTGCAAAAAGGAAAAGAATTCTATTGGTAGAAACAGGACTGGGTTAACTGGGCACAATGACATACACTTGTGTTCTCAGGGCCTGGGAGGTAACAGCAGAAAGGTTCACCACAAGCTCAAGGCCAGTCAGGGCTCTCGGTAGGTAGTGAACCTTGTCTAAAAAACAAACCAAAACAAAACTAAGAGCAAGAAAAATAACAGTGGCTGATCCAATAATTTCTGCTTATTGCTTTAATACACTTGCGGCCAGTGTGTATTGATGTTCCTAAAAAAATAACAAATGCAAAACAAATTTAAAGTTAGGAAGTGAAGATGGGAAAAAAGGGGGAAGGTTCTACTCTGAGCCATTCAATCCTCTGGAAAGTCTGCCTGGTATGGGGGTGCACACCTTTAATTCCAGCCTTTAAGCCCAACAGGAGGCAGAAGCTGCAGATCTCTGTGAAGCAAATTCCAGGACAGCTAGGGCAACACACCCCTGAGAAAAGCCAGGTGTTGACACAGCATCCTCTACTGGGCTCCATGTGCAAGCTGGTATGCACCTGCCCCACAAATTTGGGGGCGGGGAGGAGGATTTAGATAAATTGCCCCAAACAAAAGCTTTAAAATGGGCCATTAGAGAAAGCTAAGGGCCTATTTATTGGGTACATCACTGATGTCTGTAAGGGTAGCGTGCAAGGCAGAGTGCTTCCTTGTAAGGAACACTGGGCTCCCACCAAACCTACCCATTTCTTACTCCCAAAGTGCAGCACTTTGGGGACACAAATATTTGTTGAACAAGTAAGTAAACATTGTATCATTTTTTATTACATCTGAGAGAGAGAGAGAGAGAGAGAGAGAGAACTGTAAACTTGAAATACAGTCTGAATTACACCCAATACGTAAAAAACATGTATTTCTGCATTTTCCAAGTGTGGTGAGATCTTCTACATTGTCCGGTCCTTCAGATCAGTTCTGACTTCAGTTCTCAGAAGGTGCTTGACTCAGGAAACGCTGAAACATCGGGATGCTCTGGGTGCCACTATTAGGACTAAGGTTTTCAGGATATTTGAGGGGGAAGAAAAAACTTAAGGATATTTTGAGTTAGAAAAAAGTTGGGCCGGGCGATGGTGGCGCACGCCTTTAATCCCAGCACTCGGGAGGCAGAGGTAGGCGGATCTCTGTGAGTTCGAGACCAGCCTGGTCTAGAGAGCTAGTTCCAGGACAGGCTCCAAAGCCACAGAGAAACCCTGTCTCGAAAAACAAAAAACAAAAAAAAAAAAAAAGTTGATCTGTGTTCTCAATCCTAAAGAGGAAAAAGCCCCTCCGCCTCCCGAATCAGGGTTTGTCTGTGCGGCTAAGACTCTGGTGCACAAGCGCCTCCTCTTTCAGCCTCCTGAGTAGCTGGGCGGTAGCAGGCGCCACTCCGTGGCTTGCATTTTCAAAGGCACCATACAGCGTTTAGAGGGCGGGCGATAAGCTCTTGCTGTACACTCCGACACACAGCAGCATTAGATGCTCAGTCGCTTTTAATGAGAAGCTATACACTGAAGGGTGACAGCACATGCCATCCAACAAATATTTGTTAGGCATAAACTTTTCATAAAGCACCATTTTAAATGCTGGGTATTTGGGAGTTAATATAGATGGGGGAAAAAATCTCTCATGGAGTTTACTTCCATATGAAATAAAGGAGGCAGTGTAGGCTCGAGAAGAATGCCTCAGGTGAGACTCTCTACAAACGGAGGCTGTGTGGTACTGGGGCTTACCGGCTTCACAGTCCTTTGCTACAAAATTAACATAGCAAAGAAAGAACGGTGAGTTTAAAACTGCAGTGCGCCATCTGTCTGTCAGGGATTTGAGAGATTTTCAGTTTGAAATATCTAGCAAGTCAAAAGTTAACAGCTCTAAAAAATAAGAAATAAATACAAGTTTGTTTGTTGTCTTTTTCTTAATTATTAGTTCTGATTTTTGATGATGATGACTCTTCTCTTGCTACATAGCAAGATCCAGTCTCAAAACAAACAAAAAATAAGCAGCCAAGTCTTTAAGTTTTTGAAGTGAATAAAAGTTTTATAGAATAATTTTCTTTTTTTGTTTGTGTTACCGATAACTCCAAGGAAGCAGAGCTAAATGTCTCATTTTTACTTGGCATTTGGGGTTATAAACTACTTAAGCTTTTCTACTAATTTACCGTTTTTTGTTGTCATTTGCATAATAAAATTTGCTTTAACGAAATCTCTTCTCAGCCTGCCTACACTCTGCAAATTTTAGTCCCTCTAAAAATGTTAAATAGCCCAGGTGGAACCAGCAGTTAAATCACTTCCGGTAAATTCCAACAGCTGCTCTTTTCCCCCCCTTTAGTTTTAGGTGAGAAAGAAGAGATGGGTCCTAAGTCATCCGATTTACTTCATCAAGCCGGGCTGTCATCCTGAGAACTGCTCCCGGGACGCCTCCATCAGAGCGCTGAGAATTGCACGCACCCGCACCCGCCGTCTGAGGCCCCCTGCAGGACCTCCTCCCTCACCCCGCCCTTCTAGTCCCGATGCTTTCGCAATTCTCAAGAGTTCCATTGATGAAACTCATTCAGAAGCAGCGACTATGTGGAGATTCTTTAATTCTATGAAAAATGTCCTGGCTCTGAAATGCTGCCCTGCTCACATGGATGTTTCAGTTTTATGGTGGTGGTGGTGGGGGGTAAGCCCGAACTGATTCACAGGTGAACTCTTTGTTTTAAGACAATGTTTCTCTGGGCTGGAGAGATGGCTCAGCCGTTAAAGGCTGGGCTCACAACCCAAAACATAAGACAAAGTTTCTCTGTGTAACAGTTCTGGTTGCCCTGGAAGTCAGGCTGGCCTCGAACTGGCTGCCACTGCCTCCTGAGTACTGGGATCGAAACAGAAGAACTTTCTGTATCTGTTTTTCTTAGCAAGTTGTGCTTAAGAAAAGAGCAATGTTAGAAGGGAACACAGGTATCTCTCCTGAGCACTGTAATGTTTTAATACCTACAGTCTAAATCTAATGACATAAAAACCAACAACAAGATAAAGTGTGCCATGAGACTTGCTTTGGCTAGATTATCCTTCAACTGGTTTCAACAGGTTACATTTTTTTTTTCAATGATCTACAGAATCAAGATATAAAAAGAGGCATGTCTATGGAAAGTGGGGTTTGGTGGCACACTCGGGAGGCAGAGGCAGGCGGATCTCTGAGTTTGAGGTCAGCCTGGTCTACAGAGTGAGTTACAGGACAATAAGGGCTACACAGAGAAACCCTGTCTCAAAATGAACAAACAACAAAAACAAGCAAATAAAAAACAAAAAACCCTCACAGAAGCAGAAAAGCAATTTTAAACATAGTAGGTACTAAACAGCCACGTTTTGGCCACCTCGTCATTTGCCATTTGATTCATTATTGTTGTTTTTGTGTGGTTTTATCTCCATTCCCAGTCGTTCTATGGCGGTAAATCACTTTCTCAGTGAATGAAACACAGAGGGAGTCTGTGAAGATGAGTGTAGGTTTGGGAGAGTGAAGATGTTTTTACAGTTTCCTGTCAGGACAGTGGCCTGTGACAGGCTGGCACCAGAGAAGGTGCCACAGGGGACTGCTTTTGTTTCTTTGCTTCCCTCATAAACCCTTACTTCTCTTTCCTCTCTATCCACCCAGCACGGTCTTCCAGTGTCAACCCATAGTGATCCCTCCCTCTTGCATTTTTTAGGACATTCTATAAAATGTCTTGATCGCACAAAGTGAGTGATATGAGAACCAATTTCTCATTTATTTAAAGTGAGGGAACAAAATTCTGTTCCCTGTCCCTTCCTCCAATGGGGGTGCACCTAACCTTGCTGCAGAGCTGGGCAAGCAAAGCACCCTACCACTGAGTGACAGCCGCAGTCAGGTCCACTGGAATTTACTGGAGGAAACGTGGCTGCTGTTTCCACCTGTGGTATTTGCAGGTTTTACAGAGACTAGTATTTCCAGATCCTGCACTGTGCAGGGTCCATAAACCTTCCGTAAAGAGCAGTGGTCCATAATCGGCTGTCCCCACCTTAGCTTCCTTGCTGAAAACTGAACCCCGCAAATATTTGCTGACGGTTATTCTGGCCTTGTGCTGTAAAAAAGGCAGAGGGCTGTATAAATCCTTGAACTCTTTTTACAGCAGTGGAAACAAAGGCCTAGGAGATGGGGAAAATATAGACCTGGGGTCACAGCAGGGTCAGTGTTGACAGCTGAGGACGGCCATATGATTTATAGGTCGATGGAGTTATGGAAGAACCTTCCCAACAGAGGCACAGCCAAGGCTTTGAGTCATCAGTCTGGGTCACTTCATGCTTCTAGTCGGGGTGAAAGCCAGGAGTGTTTGTGGCCAGGGCCACCATCCCCCAAGGTTTCTGCCAATTGTCCTCCAACTAATTCTTCGTGGGATGAGACCAGAGGGGACTCTCTGAATCACACACTGGACACACACTCACGTGCACACGCACACGAGTAAATAGTAATGTATACTCCCTCCCTCCCACCCCCTGAAAGAATACCAAAGCAAGAGTGAAGACTCAAGCTCACTAGGAAGTGAGGTAGGAGCAAATATAAACATTACATTTTTTTCCAGTTTGATGTGGGGAGGACTGGTTTAGCTCACCACCAAGAGTGTGCGAGGCAGCTGTTTGTAAAGCCCTGTTCCTTGGTCCATGAGACTGACACACCTGTGCACAGATGTGCACAGAGATGAGTGAGATCATGGGACCTTCTCCCTACCCCAGCTCTTCACATCTGATGTCGCCAGTCAGAGGCTGGGGGCGAAGCAAGGGCCAGCATGTTAGACAGACATCCGTCCTCTGGGCGGCACTTCCAGAGCACGAGAGTTTAGATCAGATCCCGACTGAAGTTCCTGAGTGATTTTGTTTTCGTTTCTTTTTTTTTTTTTTTTCGAGACAGGGTTTCTCCGTAGCTTTTGGTTCCTGTCCTGGAACTAGCTCTTGTAGACCAGGCTGGCCTCGAACTCACAGAGATCCGCCTGCCTCTGCCTCCCGAGTGCTGGGATTAAAGGCGTGCGCCACCACTGCCTGGCATGATTTTGTTTTCAAGAACCCTTCCACCATTGTGTTTTCCGCAGTAGCTGTCAACGACAGCCAAGACCTCTGTCCAAGAAATATGCAGGTGCCGGGCGGTGGTGGCACGTGCCCTTAATCCCAGCACTCGGGAGGCAGAGACAGGTGGGTCTCTGTGAGTCTGAGGCCAGCCTGGTCTAGAGAGTGAGATCCAGGGCAGCCAGGGTTGTTACACAGGGAAAACCTGTCTGGAAAAAAGAAAGAAAGAAAGAAAGAAAGAAAGAAAGAAAGAGAAAAAAAGATGAAGGTATTTTAAAAAGGGTAATGATACTGGGTTTGGACAAATCTTGCTCTTGACTCTCTTTCCCTGATAATAGAAATAGAAAAATAAAAAAAGACATCACCATGATCTGAGTTAGGTTGTCAGATGATTCCATTCAGGTCACCCCTGGTCATCACCCAGCATGTCTGCCTGCCTGCACTGACCTTACTTGGTCTTACTTTCCCCAACTGGAAGACGGATCACTAATCTTGCAGCCCCTGAAATTCCCTTATGAAATAGGTTCAATCTTGAGCCATGAGTCATATAAGAGACAAGCTCTGTTCACCAGCTACTGAACAGTTGCTTTACATAGAACCTTTGGCATATATGTGCAGATGTTTTCCCACTTGGAAGCTTCTAGTACTAGACATACTACTACATAACTACTTTCTGTTATGTAAAAACACACTAGTCTCAATTCTTGGTTTTTCATCCATTCTAGCTTGGACTTTTGAATATAAAGTTATAAAATGTTGTTATACACACCAGGATTCAAAGTGTGGAATTTACAATTTCATATTACACTGCAGAATATTTTTTAGTTTTACTTTTGAAACAGGGTTTCTCTGTTGTCCTGGAACTTGACTTGCTCTGTTGACCAGGCTGACCTCAAACTCAGAGATCAACCTGCCTCTGCCTCCTGAATGCTGGGATGAAAGGCGTGTGCCATCACTGCCCAGCTTTGATATAATATTCTGTTGTGTGACAACTGTGTACTGCGTGTCTCAAAAATCTAGAAGAAAGGACTTTGGGTGTTTTCATCACAAAGAAATGATACATGCTTTAGGAGTTAAGTAAATTAAATCTGATTTAAACAGATACTAAGTATATTAATATTATGTATTGAAATAATGTATAATACTCCAGTTATATTTGTAATTTTTGTTATTTATAACAGCTAAAATTAAAAGAAAAAAACCAACAAAATCAGTTTAGGAGTTGGTAAGTGCTATTAAATCTGGCTTTTAGGTTATATACCACAAATTAATCCTCAGATGATAGTTTTTTTTTTGATAGACTTTTATAATAACTCCAAGTCTAGATAGCCTTCAATAAACAAACAATTGTTTTTGATTTCACACATAAAGTTACATGAACTGGAAAGTCAAAACCAAAACAAGAAGTTGAAACAAACTATTATACGATTGATTCTTCCTGTAATTAGCAGTAATTGTGTATTAACTGCACACCCAAATTT
Organism: Microtus oregoni; assembly: GCF_018167655.1. Taxonomy (NCBI): domain Eukaryota; kingdom Metazoa; phylum Chordata; class Mammalia; order Rodentia; family Cricetidae; genus Microtus; species Microtus oregoni. Next base: position 3,294,215 of record NW_024543874.1, read on the forward strand.
TTATTCTTACCAATTTGTAAATAGTACACTAAAGTTGACTAGTGGATTTTTAAGACATTTAAGAGTTAAAAGAATTCCATAAATCAGATTTTGATCTTCTTTTCCCTTGTTATCTTTTTGCTTGACTATAGCAAATTTATTTTTGTTGATTGCCCACAACAAGAGAGTGCTTTAGGTTCCTACTGAATTAGTAGCCCAAGGTCGTGTGTAAAGAGAACGAATTCATAGCGGGGTGTGGTGAAATGCACCCTTAATCACAGCACTCTGATCTCTGAGCTTAAGGCCAGCCTGGTCTACAGAGTGAATTCTAGTCCAGCCAGGGCCACACAGAGAAACATTGTCTCAAAAAGCCAAAAAGAAAAGAAAAGAAAAGAAAGAAAGAAAGACAAATTTACTTACTAAAACAAAAAGTTTGGTTCGCTTAAAAGCAGTGGTCATTTACCTGCTTACACGCTCCTGGTGCAAAATGCTTGTTATCCTCATGGCATGGGACCGTCCCCTCCACTTTGTAATAAAATAATATAGGAATCTTTAATAACTAAAGGAGCTTTATAACAATACTCGGAGGAGCTATCACTAGATTGAAACATCATTCTTCACGCCTAACCGCTCGGAACTTTATTACTCATCTTCCTGGAAACAACATTGAAGTTTCTTCCCAACTCCCTTAACACAGTAAAAACAACAAACCAAGAGAAAAGTAAATTACAGGACGCAGATTTTACTTAAAACGTTTTCTCTATTATTTCAAAAATTGTTTTCACAAAAGTAGATCGATATCTTTGGCTCTTTTTTCATAAGGGTATTTTCTATGATTCTATTTACTTTATTAGACTGTCCACACGTGGATTATGTACACGTAGCCCAAAGAAAGGAATTATGATGACTTTACATTTTGTGGTTAAACTAAACATTTATCAAAATATGTAGTCAGGATTACTTTTATTGGTCTTAAAGTTAATTATATTTATGGTTTAGTAATACTGGCTATTTTACACATCTAATACTAATATTTAAAAAAAAACAGGTCTAGGAAGCTACAAACTTGAAAAGATGTTTGCATTGTTTTATATGTACTAACAGCCTCTAATTCCAGTTTAGTCTGCCCTGGTAGCCTTATCCCTCCAGCTTTCAAAACATCCCCAAGAATTCTGATGGCTGAGGAAAAATCCTTTGAAAATGGTGCCTAGCCACCTGTTTTAACCTGCAACCTCACTTGGACACAAGTTCCAGCTTGCTTCACACCACACCTTCTCAGACCTCTCCAGAGGGCTTCTCAGCAGATGTGCAGAGGAATCTCAGTGTTCAGGGCAATACTGACTGCAGCCCATCCCCGGATAAAACTGCCTCCTGCAGAAGATTTGTTCCTGAGGGAACAGAGACATGCTGCCTTTAGCTTGGACGTCTCTGTTACCGGAAGCTCAGCTTGTTTCTATGTTTTATTAGTATTTAAAACAAAAACTCAATTTAATTAGAAAGTTTCAACATTGGCTCTGGCTTAAGCTAAAATTTGAATGTATTTCTATGGTTGCTGGAGATAAGCACCTTTAGTTTACCTATTGATATTTTGATTTTTTTTAAAATTTATTTTCTCTTTGTCTTTTTAATATATTGCCATGCATTTCAGTGAAAAAATAAAGATCAATTTGAATTGTGGCAGTACAGAATTATAAAAGCAAAGAAACCGACCCAGGGCACAAACTTCTAAGTACCTTTCAAAAAAACAAAAGCTGTGACATCTGTCTGGACTTACAGTCCATAACCAAATGTGAAAACAACAGTATGACAGAGATCCTGTGAACAGTATGACAGAGATCCTGTGAACAGTATGACAGAAATCATGTGAACAGTATGACAGAGATCCTGTGAACAGTATGACAGAGATCCTGTGAACAGTACGACAGAGATCCTGTGAACAGTATGACAGAAATCATGTGAACAGTATGACAGAAATCATGTGAACAGTATGACAGAGATCCTGTGAACAGTATGACAGAAATCATGTGAACAGTATGACAGAGATCCTGTGAACAGTATGACAGAGATCCTGTGAACAGTATGACAGGAATCATGTGAACAGTATGACAGAAATCATGTGAACAGTATGACAGAAATCATGTGAACAGTATGACAGAGATCCTGTGAACAGTATGACAGAAATCATGTGAACAGTATGACAGAAATCATGTGAACAGTATGACAGAAATCATGTGAACAGTATGACAGAGATCCTGTGAACAGTATGACAGAGATCCTGTGAACAGTATGACAGAAATCATGTGAACAGTATGACAGAAATCATGTGAACAGTATGACAGAAATCATGTGAACAGTATGACAGAAATCATGTGAACAGTATGACAGAGATCCTGTGAACAGTATGACAGAGATCATGCCTGTTTCTGGTATTTTTCCTAACTTTGGTGGTCTGTTATTTTGTTCCTGTCCCTTTTATGAATTAGGTTTAGTGGCTGGACTAGAATTAGGATGCTTGGGAGAGAAGAGTCAGAGTTACTTTAGGGAAATGGGGGATTTTCAACAGTAACATGTTTTATTTTTGTTTATATCAAATACGCATTTTTAAAAGTCCTCATGAGTTTTATAGAATAAGATCTAGTTGCTTCTAAATTTATGAAAAAAAATATTTTCCAAGTCTATGGAAATCCTAGGAAAAACATTTCAGATTTTAAGTAGATAAGAAATCTACCTCACTATGGAAAAATATTTGTTTTTTTTTTGAGAAAAATTATTTTTTAAAAAATAGAAAGATTACCTTAATGATTACACTAGACCTCCAAAAATTAAACTAAATAAAACTTCCATAAAACAGTTCCAGTTATTGATATTAAATAAAACCTCCATACAGACACAATTTTCTCTTTCGAAAGGCAGGGGTATACTTTAACTGCTTACTCCTATATGCCTGTAAACTCAGCACTCAGGAAGCTGAGGCAGAAGAATCACCAAGTCAAAGTCAGCCTGGGCTACAAAACAAAACAAAACAAAACAAAAATCACTAAACTTAGTTGATAAAAACCAAACCAAAACAAAAAACCACTAACATTTCTATTATTAAACAATACTAAAAAAAAAGTGTTTTACCAGTGTCCTAGGTCAATTTTGATAAAGATCTCAGATTAGATTGTCTTTAACGATGTCTGATGGTGCCATGCTCTTTATGAGCTTCAGCTGGAAAGTTCTGACATCAAATCACAGGCTCGAATTTGCACGTAGCGTGGGCTTGCCCTTTAAACCTGGGGTCATCAGGCAGAGGCTCAATTGCAAAACACACTGAGCATAAGAAGGAGTAAATTTCGCTGAGTAAAGTGGACATGGTAATGAGACACCATTATTTTGGCAAGCAAAGACTTAGAAAACGTTTGCTTTATTAAATCTAAAAATGACCTCTTTTGTGTACTGAGAGGTTCATCTGCTGGCCTCAAGGGCTACCTAGGAGGGCCTCTGGGTTGTTTCATGAAGGAAACTTTAATTCCTAAGGTTTGGGGACTTTGTTTCTGGGATGGGACAGTTCAACTGTGAACACAGTGACTCAAGATGTGTCTTTGAATTGCAGAAGTCAGGAAACGCTGATCAGTGGCGAGAGCCCCACTCGCCCCCAGCTCTCCCGGATTTAGTGAGGAAGCCTAGGTTTGGGCTGTTCTCTGCAGTAGACTTTTCACGTTGGTTTCCGGCTCATTTTACTCTGTAGTTAGTACATTCTTCTCAACCCTTCCTGGCACTTGTGTTGTGCAAGGGAACATGCACAATAAATGAGTTGCAGCCGATCAATAAGTTTAAATACCCAACCCTCTCCAGCCTCTTCAGGCCCCTCCCCCCACAAACAAATGCCTAGCTCTTTTGTTTTCTATGGTTGGTCTGGAAATACGTAGGAACCCCTCAGTCCCCACCGAGTCTTTTCATGAAAGGTCTCATTCTCCCATTGCACAGAAGAATGAGCACTCTACAGTTTTCACCATGGGAAGCAGTATAGAACAAGATACAGTTGTAGAAAGTGGAATTTGCTATCTACTACTTAACATAAAGTTTACAGGCAGATGAAATTCCAATTTCTGACTAAAAGATGAAAAGTTAAAACAGTTAAAAAAGTTAAAACTTTTCTCAACCTGAGTAAAGAAAAGTTCTGCTTGTATAAACCTTTGTTTTTGAGAAAACATTTGAAAATAATCTCAGTTTTTGGAGTTTTTGGCTTGTCTAGATTAATCTTGGAATTTATTTTACAAATGCAACTTCCTCTTAAAAATTATTATTGTTTTTTGTATATTGCGTTGTTTTAAAATTTCTCAGATATGGGCTTTTTAAGATTTTTACCAAGTTTTTTTTTTAAGCTTTGTACTTTAAATTCAGTCTCTAAGTTTTATTCAGTTTGTTCATCTCAAACCATTTGTGACTCTTGCTGAGTGACTTTACATAAAAACCACCATCTATTAGCCACAGTAGTGACATGTGGTTGAATTAAACAAAACCTGAAATCATTACTTCTAAGTTCTTAACCAACTCAGTTATTTAAAATTTATTTTTAAAAGCTACTTAAATAACAGCTACAAGACTATGGTACATGGCAGTTTGTTAGTCTGTTACTTTAATTCGATTTTAGAGTCTAGATCTAAACAGTAAAGAACTAAACAGTTTCCTCAAAAGCACATGAAGATAATGTGACCCACAGCAACTGAAAGCTCACAATACACAGAAAATTCTTTGATCGTTCTGATTTAAACCGATTTCTTCAAAGTCTTAAATATTTGAAGAATAATCTTTTACCGGTTTTTAACTAAACCGAGCCACCCCCCTTGACAAGACCGTAAAATAATTAAAATTATTTGCGGATAAATTTGTTATTTTTCTAATTGGTTCGTTTTTTTCCCTCCAGATAAAGATTGGTAAGGTATTTTATGAATGTAGACACATCAAACAAAATTATACTTCCTTCTTTTGTCACAACCAGAGTTTTGATCGTTGTATTTTTGAGAAAAAAAAATAGAAATTTATTTATAAACACAAACCCACCAGCACCTAACTCACACATTGTGTATGTTTACCTTCTCGGCTACTGAAGTTATTTATGATTATTTCGTTTGTTTCGTATTTTTCCAAGCCAATTTCGCATTTATTTTTTCTCACCGTCTCCACCAAACGTCAGTGAAATTAGTACATTTCAGCTACAGAAACCGTTACTCCTTCAAGGTCGTTCTCAACTTCACCGGTCTTAGCACAGCCTCAACGTGGTCCCGGCAGAGCTGATGATTTTACCCGGAATTTTTCGTTTGCTTTTTTTTTTTTCTTTTTTGCAGGTTGTTTGGTTTTGCTTAAAACAACCCTGCGGACCACAATGGGGGTTGGGCAAGGAGGGGGCTGGACGAGGTCTCTAGATTAGTTAAATTCAGGCACCTGGGAACGTTTGGTTGCGGGTCTTTGAAATGAGAATAAAAAGGGGGGGGGGCATGGCTACATTGGAAGACCTAAAGGAAGAGTCCAGCGGCACTGCGCGTGCGGACCCCGGCCCTCCAGGTTAGCCCCGCGCACCACGCGCTGCGGACCGGGGCGAGCAGTTAAAGAGCAGGGCGCTGCGAGCGGAAGCCCACCCCTCACCCACAGCCCAGCCAACAAGGGAGCAAAGGGTTATTTTCGCGCCACAAAATATGCAAATACAGGGGCGGCCCGAGGGCCAATGGGTGGAGACCAGCGAAGACTCCGGCGGCGGCCGCTGCCGACGATAGGCTCGCTGCCTCCACCAATGGGCGAGCGGCCCAGGCGAGGGCGGGGCCTCCCCGGCGTTGGGTGCGGGTTTGGAGTCTGCGGGGCGGCGGGTCAGCTCGGAGCTCCGCCCTAGGCCGCTTTTCCGCGCCGTCGGCGGCCGCCCCGCCCGCCCCGCCCCTGCCTTCGTTCCCTTTTGGTGGGGACCGAGCATCCTCGAGCGCGCGCCTTCCTGGCGAGTCACTCGCAGGCCCCACGCGTGGATGCGGCCGGATGGTCAGGGCTCCAGGGCGGGCAGTGGCCGACGAGGACCTTCCCCAGTGTGCGATTCGAGGGGCTCGCCCGCTCTGCGCGGAGCTGGAGAAAGGAAACAAACCACCCATCTTTTCTGTTCCCGGACACCATGTTTAATACAGATAGGAGTGACAGATTCTGGAGCGAGAGCAGTCAGGTCCCGGATCTCGCTGCTGGTTTGAAGGGAGTGAGTTCAGGGGAGCGGTTCTCGGGAAGAGTGAAAGGTGCCCACCCGCGCGAGGGTATCAGGCCGGGGCCAGAGAGCCCCAGGGCCTCCCTCTGCTTTGCCTACCCAGCTCAGCTCACAGCCCGGATACAGCAACCATAACGAACCTTCTAGGCATATCAACCATTTTTACTTTTCCAGCCCAGCAGAAAAGGTGCAGCTGTTGAATGGGTAAACAGCTGGGTGGGAGTCCTTCCTCCGTGGAGTGGATATTAATTAGGGACTTAGAACTGCTCAAGTCTGGAGTAGTCTTACAAGCAATGAGAGAAAATTCTTTAAAGCATCTACATAATTTACGAATTTAAAGTCACACTGACTGACTTCATATTGTTTCTAGAAAAGTAATGAAAGATGTTTTTTGTTTTGGGTTTATTTTTTTGAGTTCGAAAAGCTAACAACAGTTGTTTTTGTTTTATTTATTTTTCTTAAATTTTGCCACGGAGTATATACTTACCCCTCAAATGCTTAGAGAATTGAAAGGGGGCTGTATCCACCTCCCCTTTTGATGCTTGAATTCTATTACTGGAGTGTTAAGGTCCTAGGCAGAGTATTCAGTTTGTTACAATAGTAACATTAAATTTACAGAAGACAGGGAACATATTCATCAAAACACCACACACTTGGTTTAAATTCCAGCTGTTAGGATTTGTTTGACAGTGACAGTCAACCATGGGCTAATATTTATAGAAAAATAATTTATCCCATGCTTTTAAAGCAGTTATTTCGTTAGGTCTCATTTTTTAAAAAATAAAACCAAACACAGTTAATTTGATAGCAAACTGATCAATTTGTTGTTATGAAAAATTGCTAAGTTATGTGATCAGGCTCAAAGTGATTTCAGAAAAGCTAACATCACCAATAAAAACATATTTCTCCAACTAGGCTTTGAACACAGGATGAAGTACTACAAAAATAAATTCACAAATTTTATACTGATACTTCTGAATGCCACAGAAGCTAAAAGGAATACATATTTTCCTTGAGATCCGTTTTTCTTTCAAAAAATATGAAGGCGAAGAACAGCTCTTTTTTTTTTTTAGATAGCTAAAGTTAGCCATAAGAAAAATTTCACCTCCAAAGGGTTCTTTCCAGATTTCCAATAATTTTAAACACCGTGTCAAAAGTACACGTTTGCCCCATCTCACAAGACCATTTTACTGAATTGAGCTTAGGTGAAAATACTGTTTACATTTATACAGTTGGGTTGGGTTTACTTGGCAGGAAAGAAAAACCTGTTAGAAAGAACAGTTGCATTTAAAATGGATGATCTGACACCTTCCGGTTACTTAACACAAAATTGTAAGTTCCTTTTAAAAGACAAAATGCAAATAATCTAGCTCGTACAACAATCCCACGTTTGAAAATAAACTGCTACTCGTCTTCTTTGAGAGGAACACTTCAAAGTGTTTATAAGGTTTTTGACAGAGAAGCACAGCATATCAAGTTAACTGCTGAAGACGTTTGAAGTATGAAGCACACATTTTCTCTATTCACATGTTTCTACCAGTAAGAGTAGCAAAACATTAGATTTTTGTCTATTTCCAGGCTACAAAGAACTTAATTTTGGTCATCAAAATCCATTAAAATACCTGCTGAAAATATACCACAAGTTATCTTGTGAAGCCTTTGAGTAGAGCACACAACCATTAAACCACAGTCGAAGGTGCCCACAAGGACAGGGACACTGCCTTTTTTCCTCATTCTTGTTCTCCGGCTCACATTTTGTAGGCTTAGGAAGGCTCCACCGGGCCCAGACCCAACCCCCCCCCCCCCCCCAACCACCATTGTGCGCATTACCTACAGGGAAAATAATGAATGGCTCGCACGGTCAAAGGAAGGCAGAAAGAGCCGAGGAACAGTTCCCTAGCGCGGCCACCATCGAGGGCTGACGCTGAGCGGGGTTCCATGAGAGTCCCAAGTTCTCAAACTAAAATTATTTAAATAAAAGTAGCAGTACTCCCCGACCCTCCCCCCTTCAAAAAACCACAGGAAGCGAGGGTTTCCCTTTAAGTACCGACTTTTCCCACTCGGCCACCCCTAGCCCCGCAGCCTCCGCCCCGCGCCCCTCCCCCACGCGGCCAGCCCGCCCCCGTCCTCATTTATCCAGAGCCTTCTCGCAGCCGAGCAGCCAATGAGCGGCGAGGCGGAGAGCCACCCGGAGCGCAGGCGGAGGAGGTGTCGCGCAGACACCCGCCCAGGACGCCGGCTCCCCTCCCCCACGCCCGCCCGGGCCGCCCCGTTCGCTCGGTGCCCGGGGCCCGCGAGGGGAGCTGCGCTCTGCCCCGGGGTTCCACTTTTCCTCGTCACCAAAGCCACCGCTTGAGAGTTCGAGATTGTCATTCAGGTTTCGTTATTAAGTGACCCATTTTTCAAAAATCGGATGGTTAAAACTACGGTAACTGCAACGGCGGGACCCCTTAACCGTTTCCTCGTCTTAAGAAAAACGAATCGACCGCCTGGCCCTCCCGAAGCTCGGACCCTTTCGAAACTCGCCGTGCCAACCGCGGCCCGCGCCGGCTGCTGCGGCTCGCCGCTCTCCGCCCCCTCCCCAGCTCGGGGTCCCTGGTCCAAGCTCGGGTCCCCTCCCCCTCTCGTTCTCTCGCTTTTTTTCTTTCCTCCGAAACCCACTCTAATTGAGGCGCTGGGATTCCTCACGTGAGACGTTGATTTGTAGTTTGAACACGTGGCTCATTCAAAAAGCCGGACACTCGGAGCGGCTGCCCCCGCCCCACTCCCTCCGCCGCTGCCAGTCACCCCTCGGGGTTTTTTACGGGGAGGCGGCGCCTGCCCCACGTAGTGTGATATTTTCACAGCCCGCTGGCCGCTGCCAAAGGGGTTGGGGAGGAAGAGACAAAAAGTAGTTTCCCCCCCGCGCCTCCTCCTTTCTCTCGCTAATCCCGCCTCCTCCCCAGAGTTAGGAAGACTCGACGCTGGGCTCGTCGCTAGGCTTTTTCTTTCTCTCTCTCTCTCTCTCTTTTTTTAATACCCAGAAGAGGAAAAAGGACCCTGGGTTCTGGTTTTCGCCCTCCGCTCCGGTGCTCGGGTCACTGTGTGTGGGTTTGAAAGGCAAGACGAGAGGAACAAAACCCACCGACTCCATCCACCGCCGTGGGTTCTTTTAATTTAGCATTTCCCTCTGTTTTTAAAACAACCTCTCTTCACAATGAACAAATTGTACATCGGGAATCTAAGCGACCACGCCGGACCCGCGGACCTGGAAAGTGTCTTCAAGGACGCTAAGATCCCAGTGGCCGGCCCCTTCCTGGTGAAGACGGGCTACGCGTTCGTGGACTGCCCGGACGAGGGCTGGGCCCTCAAGGCCATCGAGGCGCTTTCAGGTGGGGCCCGAGCGCGTGGTCTGGGCGTCCCCGTCGCCGCAGCTGCCACCCGGGGCCGGGATTGCGGGGGAGGGGGGGGTAGACGCGCTGTCAGCCGCCGGGGCGCGGCGCGTGCTGCAGGCCGGGCCAGGCGGGCCTCGGGGCCCAGCGTGGACGCCCGCTGGGCCCTCTCTTTACCCGCTGTCCCCCGGCGGTGGAGAACAGAAAGTGGCCTCAGCCCCACGCCCGAGGGAGGCCGCGTCCAGGCGGTCCCGTTCCACCCCGCCTCGTCCCTCTCGCGGGGTCGGTAGAGCGAAAGGGGCAGGTGGGCGGCGGCGGCCGACTGTCGCCAGAACGGCAGCCCTGCCACGCGCGGCGCCGCGGTCCGGGCCCGGACGCCTCTGCCCGGATGCCCGAGGGGAGAGCCACTGCGGTGCCTTTCGGTTTCCCAGCTGGACTCGAGGCCGGCGCCTTGCCTGGCCAGCGCGTGTTGACCGGCACCCCGGCCGCCCCAGCTCCTCCTGGCACCCTGGCTTCTCAATCCCTCCGCCCAGTGTTCCAGGCCAGCCTGGACGTGGACCAGGAAGAAGGCCGCGCGCCCCCATCGCAGGCTGTCTGTTGGGGGTGTCCCTTTAGCAGACCGTGGGTTTCTGGGTGGCCCTCTGAGGGGGTCTGGAAGCGAAAATGTAACCCAAGTGCTGAGAGTCTGACTATTGCCTTAGCCTTCTGCAAGTTAAAAAGCCACACCCACCCGAGGGGTCAGCTCCGCACCTTTGCGGTGCCCTGCGACTCCCTTGTCCTTGAGCCTGGTGGGAATCTTGGAGCCCTTCGGAGGTCCCCGAAGCGAGCTGTGTTTTCTCTTAAAAGACTGCAAGTTTCAAGGCGGGGAGAGCCGCTAAATCCCTTCGTCTCGCCTCTTGTGTGTCCACAGGTAAAATGGAACTGCACGGGAAACCGATGGAAGTTGAGCACTCGGTGCCCAAACGGCAGAGGTGAGCCGAGTTACCCTTTTCTCACCGATTTGTAGGGGGAAAAGCGCTGAACACAGAAGATGAAAATTTAGGACCACTCTAGCTTACACGCTGGGGGCCGCGGTTCAGCTTGCTGTTTTCCCTCTTGCATTTAAGTTTATGGCAGGTGTGTGTGCGCGTTGATAATTCTGGGAAGCAATCGAGGGCTTGTCTGCGGCCCCTGCTTCTGGGTTATTGTTGCTGTTATAAAAGCCTGTCGGGACACTCTCGCAGCTACAGTTTCTTGTCAGAGCAAGTCTAGTCGCTTCAACTGGAAACCCGCGTTTCAAAGGGCAAAACAGTCTTTGGGTACCGAGGGGATTTAGGAGACTGGGTCAGGACGAATGTGTGTGTGGGGGGGCGGGGAGGCTGGTCCGCGGGTGGTGGGCGCTTCTGAGAGAGGAGGACCACAGTTGCCTTTGCCCTGGTTCACTGGCCAGTCAGCGGCCGTTGGAGTACAGAGAGTGAATGCTGGGGTCCTGCAGCCTTTCAAACACTTCTAAGTTTCTGCAAACAGTGCCTTTGTTCAGCTCCTCCTGCCTTTGGTGTGTTTTTGCTTACAAATAACCGCCAAGGTAAAGGCTAGGAGATCTGTGCTACTGCAGTGGGATTTCTCTGAGAGCATCTGTAGCTGTCACTTTACAAATATTTGCAGGCTGTTTTAACTGCTGAAGCTTTTTGGAGAAGTGGCTCTTTTTTTTTTCCCCCTTGGCACAGGCCGTTTCTGGATTCTAACTCTTAACTGGAAAGACCGAGGGGTTAGCATTATGCCCTTCTGGGTTTTGCAAGGTGGGGTTAGGGTTTCTGTCTTATTCTTCTGTCCTCCACCCCCCTTTCCTAACCTGGGCCAAACAATAAGCTTGAAGTTAATTCAAACCAGGGCTGTGTGTATCTGGTGAAGTATTTGTTAGCGTGTGCTCTGGGGGACAGAACGTATTTGCCCGTAGAGACAGAGGGCAGGAAGAATGCTATATGCTACAGTCAGATGCCTTATGTGCTATGTTTTGAGTGAAGTTCTCTTCCCTGGATCATTTCACATTTCTGGTTTTAGGAATAAACTGGTGTGGATATTTGTAGATTATATAAGCACTTGCTTAATTTTCGTTAAGATAATTAGAAAGATATTTGAGGAACCTGATTTAGTTCCAGTTAAGGAATTTTGGTAGGGGTCAAGTTATTTCATATAGTAGAATGTAATCAGGTTTTTTTTAAAATCTTTTAAAATAGATGTGGATAAAAAGTATTAAGTTGATATTGGTTTCATAGAAATGTAAACAGTTGAGGGACAAAGCATGTGCCCTTAAGAAGTTTAGAGACCTAGTTTGTGCATCAACGGCTTTGAAAAAATGAAACATACTCTACACACGCTAGTTGGTTTCATGCTTAGTCCGTGTATCTTCGTTTTTATTGATTTTTCTCTCCCCTGTGCTTGGGATCAATCCAGGCCTTCATTTTTGCAGGCAGGAACTCTACACTTGAGCTACATCCCCAGTTCTTGGTTTTTATCAATTGTTGAATTAAAAGTAAGCAAAAAAAAAAAAAAAAGAAAGAAAGGAAGAAAAAGAAAAGAAAGAAAGAAAGAAAAAATGGTGTTGTAGCTTGGTGCTTGCTTACCATATCAGAGGCCTTGGATTTCAGTGCCAGGAAGGGCAAATGATTATAATCAAAGGAACCTTTTAGAATTTAAAACATTTAGATGTTTCGAGTTTTTCCAGGTGCAGTTAATAGATTGACCTCCATTTACTGTGCCCTCCGCTCTTTCTTTTAGGAATTAATGTCTTCCCAGGTGTGGAGAATTAATTTAGAGACTTTGGTAACAACTGCTAGTCTTCTCAAAGTTTTGTTTAGCCTGAAAACAGTTAGTTGTTACTTTTGAATGGGCAGGCTTCCTCTTTGGGAAAGCTAGCAGACAGATGTAGCAAGTGGGAGCAAATGTTTATTGGAAGGGTCTTCAGTTTATTAACAATGTAATAATAATAAGCTTTTCCAGCTTTTTTTGTTTTCACTACTAAAATGCTTAGGATTTTAAATGCTGTCTTGCTAGCAGAACAGAGTAAACTGCATACATTTTGTTTTTGACTTGAGAGCAGTTGAGTGCTGCAAATCCTTTACTGAAATGTCTTTAAGTAGAGCCTTCTTTAGCTGCCTGGGAAATTTACTGTTCATCTAGATGACGATGATTCAGTTTTAACTGAGCCTTTAAGTTGTGCCGTTTTCCTTATCTGGACTCTTCCATCATCTCCATGGGCTCTGGAAGAAGGCCAAGAGTTGACCTGGCAACCATACACTCACATACCTATGGCTAGGTTAAGAGGTGACTCTGGGGTGGATTACTTTGATAGGAGCTGATTGCACAACTCAGTCAGATCAATAGATTGCCAAGATAGTCGGCTGAACTTTGAGACAGAGTTTGTTTTGCTTAGCAGTCATTTTTCCACCATGATGTGGGCATCTGAGGCAGGCACGCCCACTTGTAGGGTAGTGACCTTTATACCTGTTTGCAAGGCATGCTGGGAAGCGGGTGCTGGGGAATGCTTCTAGCGTAACTCTGAGATGGACGCCCAGGGAAGCAGGCACAGAGGTGATTGGATGCTTTGCAGGCTAGCCTAGCAGCTCTCACTGCAAGCTGAGCTGGGCGGGACCCTTTCAGGAAGGGGTATTGTTGAGTTTGGTTCAAACCAAGCTTAGTTCCCCATTACTGAAGTCTCAAGGGAATGTGGAAGGAATGTGGCTTTTCTGCATTCAGATGCCCCTCTGTTGTAGATTACAGCAGAGTGCACAGGGCCTGAGGATGCCTGTGTCCAGAAGAGATGATTGCTTTGGGTTCTGAGAGGATGTTACACCCTCAGTCCCAAATTCAAAGGATACAGCATAGGAAGGCTGAATAGCTTCCAGATCAGGGCTAATTTTTTTTTTTCCCTCTTGGACATAAGGTGAGTGAGGAAAGAGTTTCACCTAGGAAGGATTGTGGAGGAGAGTGGTTGGAAGAGCCACTGGTGTCTGTAGGGCTTCTGGACGCCCTGTGTGCTTATGTAAACGGTACTCTGCCCTGTTTGTGTTATGTTGTGGGCTCTTGGGCATGGGAGAGGGAACGGCAGAGTTGCTGACACTGCAGAACTGAGACATGGTGGTTTCAGTTAAATTTCCATGCCTTACAGATTCTTGATTTTTTTTTTTATATTTTCAGTTTTTCACAACCTACTCATATTTGATCAAACTTGTGATTTAGTTCTTAACCTTGGTTATGAATATTTGAATAAAGGAGAGAAATTATAGGATGTTATAGTTAATGTGTACCGAGAAGGATCCTTGAAAATAGTTTGTGGTCCTAAAGCTCAAGTACTTCATGTTTGTCAATAAGAAGATAAAGGGAACCTTGTCTCATGATGTCAGCTGAGTAGAACATTACAGAAATGACTGGGGTTTCATCCCATTGTAATTGGCTATTTAAAAGCTAGTATGTTGCTTTAGTGGCTGTTTAGCATGGAACAATACAGCATACCCATTAGCCGGGGGCGTGGTAACTACACGCTGTGGGCCAGCTTCAAAGTGTTAGGTTGGCAAAGTCTGTTTTCAATGCTGACCATTGAGACACAGGTATAGTTCTTCCGTATGGTGTGGGACAGATGAGGCTCTCTTTTGATCTGTGGAATTTCTCACACATGCAGATGGTAGAGGTTTAAGGTTAGGGAACTTGGTTGGGAAAGAACTTGGAGCAAAATTATCTTTTGAGTGCATAACTTAAGATCGCCTATGTGACTGTTAGTTAAAGTGGTTGTGGCTGGGGGGATTTTTTTTTCTTTTTTAATTTCCTATTTGCTTGATACAGTTAGAAAGAATTTGTGAGATTTCTTACTTTAGCCTTAATAGACTTTTTAGAAAGGAAATGCTAAGTAGCTTCTACCATGTTTTGCTCATAGCAACCCGAGGAAAATGTAACTGAAATATGATATCTCTGCGGAGCCAGTGGGAATTGGGAACCTGGCTTCTGATTTTGGCTCTTGCTTTTGACCTGTGTGGTTGCTGAGACTCTGCTCAGGCCAGATGCCGTTGTGACAACTCCACAGAGCGTAATTTGTTCTGAGGTTTTGCCACTTTTCTGGAAGCAAATGGGTTCTCAGATAGGCTTAAAATTTAAAAGTATCTTTGGAATTATAGAGATCTGATGTTTTCTCTCTAAGGAGCTTGACTTGAAATTTTCTGCAGTTCAGTAGTTCAGTAGCTTTCCCCGCCTTTTTCCTGTGTACCACTTTCAGGCAGTCAGTGTGGAAAATTGTCTTTCCATGCTTTGAAAGCCTTTGTGAGCCCTGCTGCCCTGGTCTTGTTGTCACAGGACTGGGATCTTGAATTAAGTGACGCTGCTGAACCAGCTGAACCACCTCCATCTTTGTGAGGGACTCTTTTGCAATTGTCCTTAGCAGCATCCGGGCAACAGCTTTCTTAAAACTAACTAATTTTTGAAAGGTATGAATTATCCATTCACTAACTCTGGCAGTTGGTTTGGTCTGGGAGGAAGGAGAGGCGGAAAGATGGTTTAGCCTTGCTATTCTTAGCTCTGTTTCCTTTATCGACTGCTGCCTCTGATTCAAGCTTCCAGAGTCACAAGACAGGAGGTGGCACTGTGGTAGCAGTGACCAAAGGGTTGGCATTCTTAGTTAGGATTTCTGCCCCACACATCTGATGTTTACAAATGGCTTGTACTGCCAGGATTTGCTTGAAGGCTGGGCTGGTGGTAGGCATACTTTGGAGAGCCCTGTTAAAATTGAGGGTGTCATTTATCATGACCTGAAGTCCTGTCTGGTAAGTGCTTGGTACTGGTAAATAAATAGTAGCAAACATTAACATGGTGTGTGAATTTTGTTGTCCTGAAGTGGGGAAGGGAGACGACCACTCACACTGCAACAGCTGTACATGTTTTAGAGAATTATCCTGAGACCATTTAACTTGATTAAGAAATACTTTTAAATTATCAAGAGAAGTGTAGTAGATAAGATGATAAAGGGCCAAGTGTCGTGTTTTTCTTTTGAAGCTAGAGCTTGCTGTATAACCCAGGCTGGCCTCAGATTCTTGGTTCTCCAGCCGTGGATTCCTGGGGGCCACGAGTACTGGAGTGTATTACCACACACCAGGCTCGAAGTTCTTAGAATATCTGGCATCATTATCACTTAATAGTTGTCTAAGGAGTAGAGTCTGTTGCAGTCATGGTATTACGTATTCTGCCCAGCAAACTATAGCAACTTAACTGGTTCAAATAACATTTTTTTGGGAGACAGGGTCTGTTTCTCAGACGAGGCCCAAATTTGCTGTGTAACAGAGGATGATTCCGAATTTCCTATCCCCCAGCCTCAGCCTTCTGAGTGCTGGTTATAGGCATCTGCCACCATGCCCTGTGTGTTTTGGGGCTGAACCCACGGCTCTGTGCATGCTTGGTGAGCAGTGCACTAACGGTTGTTACATCCCCGGCCTTTCTTAGTTTCTTACCCCTGAGAGAGAATCTCACCATATTACGCAGGCTGACTAGGAGAGCCTTCTGCCTCAGGTCTCGGCACAGCTTGCTCTTCCTCCTGTTTCTACAGATCTGTTAGGTGGTTGGTTCTCTCCCACATGATGTCATTTTGGGTGATTTATTAAAGATGGATTAAAGAGTCCTAGAGGAGTCACTCCCCCAACTGGCCCCTGGGTGCTTATCTCTGTAAGATCTTTGTTCAGGCACTATCTCCTGCAGTTAGTAGCCTAAGTATGCCCCCCACCCAGTGATTGGCACATTGTTATCTCTATCCCAATCCATTAATTAAGGCAGTTCACCTGGTCAGACTAGATGCATGAAAGATAAGGCGGACGCCTCTGTCTGCAGTTGGTAGAATGGTGTGCACGCTCATCAAGGGAGGAGTTGATGGGCGTGGCAGTCTTTACATTATTGTTCTGCTGTTAGGGATTACAGTTAGTCTAGGAAGTTCTCTATCTACCTCCGGACTACATCTCAGGCCTTTGTTTTTTTGGATAGGGTCTTTCCTTGAAGCCCAAGGCTGGCTTTGAAATTGCTGTGTAATCCAGAATTTTCTTGGGTCTTAATTTATATTTGGGAAATTGTTTGAATTTGTTGCTATTTCTACCAAAGGGGTTTGTTGGCCTCAAATGTTTGGAGCATAGAATATTGGACCAAAAGTGTACCTAGTAATAAATAGCTTTTCTGTCATATAAAAGGCCAAGGTTCAGTTTCCAGCACTGAGTATGTTTTTTATTGCTTTTATCAATAGGAATGGAGAGTTGCTCTTTGCTTTTATTTTCTTGGAAGAGACACATTGGTGTTAGCAGAGGTTCTCTCTGTAAATTTCTAAGAAACAGCCTCAGTAACTGCTGATGAATTAGACAGTTGAGAACCAAGGATGGCCGAGCAACAGGTACAAAATGGTGACAGTCACCGAAAGGGGGCATGATTGGTGAAGGAGCAGATTCTGGGGTGGGAGGTAGGAACTTTCCTTTTGTCAACTTTTTAGTGCTTAGAAATATAAAAGAAGTGGAGAAGACCATTGTGTGCTTTATTCTGGAGCTCAAGGGAAGGTAGGCGGCAGAGAAGAAAATTAGACTCCTGAGATGTGTGCACCACCAGAGTGAAAGTAAGTTGGTAAAGCAATTTCTTTTTTTAAAAAAAATATTTATTTATCATGTATACAATATTCTGTTTTGAGTGTATGCCTGCAGGCCAGAAGAGGGCACCAGACCTCATTACAGATGGTTGTGAGCCACCATGTGGTTGCTGGGAATTGAACTCAGGACCTTTGGAAGGGCAGGCAATGCTCTTAACCGCTGAGCCATCTCCCCAGCCCATGGTAAAGCAATTTCTTTGTGTAAAAAGTGTGTGCCAGAGGGGCTGGAGAGACGTGCTAGTGTTTACTAGCACTGGCTGCTCTTCCAGAGGATCCAATTCTATTTCCAGCACCCATGTGGCAGCTTACAACTATCTGTAACTCCAGTCCCAGTGGCTATGCCTCCTTAGCACCCATATGTGCCCATACATATAGACAGGTAAAAACTCCCATAGACATAAAATAAAAATGAATAAATCTTGAAAAAAGTGGGGGAGGGGAGATGTGTGTGTGTGTGTCTCTGTGTCTCGGTCTAGACCAGGCTGGCCTCGAACTCTTGAGATCTGTCTGCCTCTGCCTCTTGAGTGCTGGGATTAAGGGCATGTGCCACCATGCCCAGCTTTCAGGGGTTCTTATTAGACTTTAGTACCTTTGATAGAAAAATATCCTGGGGCTAGAGAAATAGCTCAGAGGTTAAGAGCACTGACTGCTTTTCCAAAGGCCCTGAGTTCAATTCCCAGCAACCACATGGTGGCTCACAACCATCTATAATGAGATCCGATAGCCTTTTCTAACATTGTATACATAATAAATAAATGTTAAAAAAGAAAAGAAAAAGAGATAGGAATATTTTTTTTTTTTTTTTTTGAGACAGGGTTTCTCTGGTTTTGGAGCCTGTCCTGGAACTAGCTCTGTAGACCAGGCTGGTCTCGAACTCACAGAGATCCGCCTGCCTCTGCCTCAAGAAAAGAAAAAGAAAAATATCCTTTTCTTCACAATAGTCAGGTAGAGGGAGTGTTTTGAGGAAAAGTAAACTTTTGTGGAAAAGGCGATGTAGTCCCCTGTGTTGGGTGCTACAGAAGAGTTTGTGATGAGATGAACACCGAAGAGATGGTTCACCAGCTAAGTACATTTGCTGTTCTTACAGAAGACCTGGGTTTTCTCAGCACATGATGGCTCACAACCTTCCATGACTCTATCACCCCATTCTGACCTATAGGTACAGTTATGCACGTGACACACATAGACACATGTAGGCAAAACACTCATGCATAAAACTCAAAACAAAAATTTAAAAGCTTTGTGGTTGTGAGCTACCATATGAACCATCTCTTTGGCCCAAAACAAATCTTTTTTCCCTCATCTCCAAGACAGGGTCTTTCTGGGTAGCTCTGACCGTCTTGGAACTCACTTTTTAGACCAGTTTAGAGATCCCAATTCCCACCTGCCTCTGCCTTCAAAGTGCTGGGATTAAAGACATTAATACCATGCCCAGTTAACTAAAATAAATAAAGAAAAACAACTAACTGAACCTTCTAGCACTGCTGTAAGTGGATGGATTTATGACAATGACCTGGAATATTGCCTTCTAGATTTCATTTATTGGCGCTTGGGTTGTCTTTCTAATTTCTAGAAACATTTATGAGTTTGTTGTTTCTAATCTTTTAGAGCTGGAAGAGTCCCCTAATTCTAGTAGATCATCTTGTTCAACATTCAAGACCTCTCTGTAATATCTGGCCAGGACCTGTTGCCTGGTGTATTTCATCATTTCTGGTGGCTGTGAGCTCAGTTCCTTAAACAAATCATATGCTTTTTCTTAACATAAATTTGGGAAATCCTCCAGAAACTATCTTAAGTTGCAAAAGAGTGAGGTCCAGTTCAGATCTGTAGAGCTTACCTGACAAGCGGGGGTTGATGCTGTTGGTCAGTTCATTATGACTAGCATAGGCTACTTTAATAATTAGTGTCTTACTCTGTTGCTCAGGCTGGCCTAGACGTCTAAATTCTGTAGTCACAGCCTCCCCTTCTGCTGGGCTTACAGGTAGTCAGTCATACCACACCTAGCTCTTTTAAACACTTTAATCATTTGGTTATTTTTGGATGCTGGGAGAGGTTAAGCATTCTTTTCATTTTACTCATAAAACTTATGCCACAAGAAATATGGTCTTTTGAAAGTGCCTAAATTCCTCCTTAGTTTTGCTTCCTTGAAAATCTCATCCTAGATAAGAGCAGGCTCCTCAGTTGTGAATTCCGCCTTTGATGGCCATCTCACCTGCTGGCATGAAATGCTTTACAGCTGATCTTGAGGGACTTGGCTTCCTGTCAAGACTTGTGTTTATCTTCTGTACGTTCTTTCATCAGTGATAAGATGTTTGGGGCTGAAGAGCAGTCTTGGAAGTTAAAAGGTTAAGAGCAGGCATCACTCTTCCAAAGGATCAGGGTTCGATTCTACTCTCTCATAACTACTGCTCTCATGACTCCAGTCCTCCAGGGGATCTGATTCCTCCTGCCTCCTCGGGCACTTGTATACATGCTTCCCCCCCCCCCCCCCCCCACACACACACAATTAAAAGAAAGATCTTTTTAAAAAAAGTTGCTACTTTCTCAGTGTAATAGACACCTACTGTTTTCAGGAAGGAAATTTAAAGAGACACAACAGTAAATTCTGTGATATTAGTTGCTTTACTAAGAGATTCTCCATAGAGCCTTAGGTGAGGAGACCAGCCAGCAGCACCACCGCTGGCCCCATTGCCCTGCCCAGCCTGACTTTACTCTCCCCATTAAGTAAGCCACTTGAGGATCTACAGCAGCCCTGTTGTGTTTGCGGGGACAAGTCAGGGCAGAGACATCTTCTGTCTTGCTGTCTCTGAAGTTTGGAAGTCTTTGAAGGGTTGACTTATTACAGTCTTCCTTTACAAAAGACAGCCCAAAGTGGTGGGCAGTCATGGTTTATTACAGAGTGAAACTGGCCAGGGAGTCTAGTTTTGTTTGGATTTGGAGACGGGTCTCCTGGAGTCGAGGCTGGCCCTGAATGCCTGGCGCTGCTGGTGCTGTGGTCTTCTGCAAGTGCTGTCAAGCCCAGTTCGGACATCAGTTTGAAGAAGGAAACCAAAGCCTGGCATGATGGCTCATGCCTTTTATTCCAGCAGAGGCAGGTGGATCCCTGAGTTCTAGGGAAGCCTGATCTAGAAGGCAAGTTCCAGGACAGCCAGGGATATACAGAGAAATCTTGTCTCCAAAACCCCCAAACAACAAGAAACCAAGACCTTTAACTGGTAGATTTTTTAGCAGCTTCACCTAACTATAAATGAATTGTAGGGTGGGGTGGGTGGGCGTGGTGAGAGTAGGGTATATAGAGAAGCCCCAGCCTTTTCTCTTGAATGTGACTACGGGAATACATCCTTAGCCTATAAAATGATCTGTTTGTCCTGGATTGTTTGGAAGGGTCCTGCCTTGCAGAGGGAAGTCTCTTTAATTCCTACTATAGTTGAAGATTGGGAGGCTTGGAGGTACCTTCTGTGTCCTTACTATGTGTTCTGCCTGCACCTGTCCATGCAGGCCAGAGGAGGGCACCAAATCTCATTACAGATAATTGAGAGCTACCATGTGGTTGCTGGGAATTGAACTCAGGACCTCTGGAAGACCAGCCAGTGCTCTTAACCTCTGATCCATTTCTCTAGCCCCTCTTTTTTTTTTTTAATATTTATTATTTTGTGTGTGTGTGTGTGTGTGTGTGTGTGTAAATGTTTTGCTTGCATATATGTATATGTACCATATGTGTGCCTTTTGCCCCTAGAGGCCAGAAAAGGGCATTGGACTCCCTGAAACTAGAGTGACAGCCAATTGTGAAGGTGGGCACTGAACCTGGGTTGTGCTCTGAACCTCACTCTGTAGCTAACGTGCTAGCTCTGCCATGCTGGTGTTTTAGCATAGGGAGCTGAGGCAGACAAGGGTGTCTGCATGGCTCCTGGAGGAGTCTGTGGAATTGTCTGTGGTAGGCACAGACACACTTTCACTCAGTTACCTTCATGGCAGCTGCTGTGTTTTGGCCCCTTGAGAGCCAGATGTGAAAATTGGATGAAGGTGGATTGGATTTGGAGGTGATGGCAGATGTTGAAGAGCTTTGTTAGAAATCTGTGTGATCCCAGCACTCTGGAGGCGAGGCTAGCCTGGGCTACATGATCATATCCTATCAGAAAAATAAACCAAAAGTCTTCTTGCTCGCCTCTCTTTCTCTCTCCCCGTCCTCTTCTCTTTTTGTTTTTTGGTTTGTTTGTGGTAGAGTCTCTAAAGTACTCCAGGCTGGCCTTGAACCTCTCTGTCTGACCTCTCTCTGACCTTGGGAATGTTCAGCATGGGGGGTACAGACTTTATGGGTGTGTTGTTTATATGTGCTAATTTTTTTTCTCACAATTTGACAATAGACTATCAGTAAACAGTGTAAGTATTGAACATGTGAACTTTACTTTTTTTGGTGTACATTTAAATCAACTTAAAACATGAGGGTGAGGACAGAGAGATGGCCAAATAGTTCAGAGCACTTCCTGCTCTTCCAGAAGGCCTGACTTCTATTCTCAGCATCCACATAGCAGCTAACAATCATTTTGTAATTCCAGCTTCATGGGCTCAGTGTCCTCTCCTGGCTTCGAAGGGCACCAGGCATGCATATAGCAAATAGACCTACGTGTAGACAAAATACTCACACACATAAAATAAAGATAAAAGTAGAAACATCTTCATTTGAAACTAATAGTAATACATAAGGGTGTATGAAATGCCTTAGTGGATAAGGAGTCACAAGGGCTGCCACCAAGCCTTGTGACCCAAGTTTGATCAGGAACCGTATGATGGAAGGAGAGAACTGATTTCTATAAGTGTTTTCTGACCTCCATGTGTGTGCTACTCAAGAAAATGAGTAAATGATTACAAAGCAACCACAAGGCCGGGCGGTGGTGGCGCACGCCTGTAATCCCAGCACTCGGGAGGCAGAGGCAGGCGGATCTCTGTGAGTTCGAGACCAGCCTGGTCTACAGAGCTAGTTCCAGGACAGGCTCCAAAACCACAGAGAAACCTTGTCTCGAAAAAACCAAAAAAAAAAAAAAAAAAAGCAACCACAAGGTAAAATAAATCTCAATCTCTCTCTCTTTGGATTTATCTTCAATTCAAAGAAGCATGGTGGAAATGCATTTATTCCGGCACTTAAGTAGACACCACTGGATCTCTGAATTTGAGGCCATTTTGGTCTACATAGTGCGTTCTGGGCCGTCCTGGGCTTCATAGTGAGATTTTGTCTAAAAAAATGTTCTTACATTTAATTGTGTGTGTGTGTGTGTGTGCGCGCGCGTGCATTCTGGAGGGGACATGTGTATGTGAATATGTGAGTGCCAGTGTCCTCCCTAGTCAAGAAGTCGCAGCATCTCTGGAGTTGGAGTTATAGGCTGGAGCTCAGTGTTTTGGCTCCCAGCTTGCTCCAGGAATGCCTTGTCTTCATCCCCTGTGTACAGAGATTATAGGCAGGTGCCCACCGACACTTTATGTAGGTTCTGGGCTTCCATGCTTATGCAGTCACTTCAGCCTCAGGTCTGAGCCCTGTCCCTTCACAAATGTTCAATGTGTATTATATATTTACATATATATTATGTTTAAGTATTTTTTCCAAAACAAGGGTTTCTCTGTTTATCTCTGACTGTTTTAGAACTTTTTTTGGAGACCAGGCTGGCCTTGAACTCAAGAGATCTGTCTGTCTCTGTGTCCTGAGTGCACCACCACTACCCAGCTATAAAAAGCTGTTTATAATATGATTTTATCATGTGTTTTGAAGGATTTTAAGTGTGTAGTATGGATAGATTTAACTGTTAGCTTGCTGTGCTGTGAAGTATATTTATGCAATAATTTAATTTTTTACTATAACATGTCAAATATTCTTATATATGTATCATTGAACTCCCCAGAAAAATTTCAAGTTGTGGGCTGGAGAGATGGCTCAGGGGTTAAGAGCACTGACTGCTCTGCCTGAGGTCGTGAGTTTAATTCCCAGCAACCACACGGTGGCTCACAACCATCTGTAATGAGATCTGGTGCCCTCTTCTGGGGTGCAGGTATGCATGCAGGCAGAACACTATATACATAATAAATAAATAAAAAAAATTTCAAGTTGTATTGTTGTGCTAGGGGCTCAAACTCAGGACTTCTTTTGTGCTAGGCAACCACTAATTTACCCAAGACTCAGGATTTTTTTGTTAAAGATAATATCTTACTGTGTAGCTCAGTCTGGTCTCCAACATTCTAACCCCCAGCCTTGGTCTCTGAGAGCTGGGGCATGGGTATGTACCACTATGTCCATTTGTAGTCTAGAAAACTGTATAACACAAATTCTTAGACTGGAAATTGTTGTACCAAACATATATATTTAGCTGGGTGTGGTGATGTATGCCTGAAACCTGGTACTTGGGAGCCTGAGGCAGGCAAATTTCTGTGGGTTTCAGACCAGTCAGGGTTATACAGTGAGACCCTGTCTCTAACAAAATAAAGTAAAATAACAAAAATTAAATTTGTAAATGCAATGGAGGGGGGAACTATGAAATTTCTATTATTGGCAGGATTCATCTTAGGCTGATAACAAAGAAAAGCCTCTGGTATCCACGGTGCGTGTGGTGAGACCCTGGGGTCAGGAGCTGTGGGAGTGAGGGTCACCTGTAGCCTCAGGGCTCTGGCGGTGTTGCTGCAGGACGTGAACCTGAAGCTGACCTGTTTGCTAGTGAGGGCCTCTCTGCAACCAAACATAATACAAACAAAAACCAAACTTGTATTTTCAAGTCTGTGTGATTTTAGAATTGTTTTCCTTCTCATTCAAAGATGATGGCTTCACTCTAATAAGCTTGCATTCCCTTCATTTTTGTTCTTTGTTTGTATATATAGATAAAAAGAAAGAAAACCTTATAAAATTAAGTCTGGTAAGTTATCACTCATGTGTTTGAAATTTGCAGGTTTGTTTTATATAACTAGCACAACTTTTTTATCTTGCCTCAGAAGGAATCAACAGCCCCTATAGTGGGAGCTGTATTACGTCATCTCCCAAGGGGGAGACGGTGCTGCTTATTTTCTGCTGCCTTTTTTATGTTACTCCTTTTTTTTTTTTAAAATATTTATTTATTTATTATGTATACAACATTCTGCCTCCATGTATGCCTGCAGGCCAGAAGAGGGCACCAGACCTCATTACAGATGGTTGTAAGCCACCATGTGGTTGCTGGGAATTGAACTCAGGACCTCTGGAAGAGCAGGCAATGCTCTTAACCACTGAGCCATCTCTCCAGCCCTATGTTACTCCTTTGGTGGGACAAGTGTCTCCACAGCCACTTCTCAGCTAACCTGACTTTGGACCTCGAAGTGCATCATTTCCGCTGGATATTTAGCTTGTGAAGTTCTATTTGTAGTATATTTGTGCATTTTAAGAAGCAGTCTCACAATGTTAAGGTAAAACCTAGGGATTTCTTAGAACAACAGAAAAGAAGGTAGTGTCCAAGTGGGTGGATAATGGACAAGAAACTGAGTTACAAGAGCGCGTGACTTTGTTAAATCTGGGAAGTGATTGAGTTCCCCCTAGAGACTCCCAAATGTTTATTTTAATTTAACTTAATTAACTTAGCAAGACTTCTCCATCTCAAAAATAAACTGTGTTGCCCAGGCTGGCCTCAGGTTGTCTGGCTCGGGGGATCCACAGAGTTCAGCCTCCTGAGCAGCTGGGGCTATATAGGTTTGCACCATTGTGCTCAACTGCAGTTTTAAAGAAGTCTGACTTTTATTTGTAATAATAATTATTTTTTAAAAATAGTATGAATGTTTTGCCTGTGTGTGTCTCTCCTCTACGTCATGTGATGCCTGGTCCCTAAGGAGGCCAGAAGAGGGCGTCAGGTTCTTGGGACTGGAGTTACAGCTGGTGTGAGCCACCATGTGTGTACTGGGATTGAACCTGGATCCTCTGGAAGAACAGTAAGGGCTCTTAATCACTGAACAATCTCTCTAGCCCCTATTTTTATTTCTTAAAATATGTTTTTAAATTTATGTGTATGTGTGTTTAGTGTCTTTCCACCTATGTTCAGGTATCCATAGAGACCAGAAGAGGGTGTTGGATCTCCAAGAGCTGCAGTTACAAATGTTTGTGAACCTCTTAATATAGGCGCTAGGGATAAAACTGAGGTCTCCGGAAGAGCAGCCAGTGCTCTTAACCACTAAGCCATCTCTTCAGCACCCCCTGGGGTGTTTTTAATTTCTGCATTTTGTGTATATGATACTGTATCTCCTGTTTTTTTCTCTCTTTCTCTCCTTCCCTCCTTTTTTTGGGGAGTAGGGGTGGGGATAGAGTCTCTCTATGTAACCCAGGCTGGCTTTGAACTGAGGGAGAGTCCAAAGTGTGCCATCATGCCTGGCTTATTTCTGTGTTTTTTGATTTCAGAAATGAATTGTTCAGGCCACACACAGATGGAACAACTGCATAATGGTTCTGTTTTGGTTTCTTTCTTTCTTCTTTCTTTTTCTTTCCTTTATTTTTTTTTAATTTTTTAAAAAATTTTTAAAATTTTTTTTGGTTTTTCCAGATAGGGTTTTTCTGTAGCTTTGGAGCCTGCCTGGTAACAGCTTTCGTAGAAACGATTTTTTGGTTTTTCCAGATAGGGTTTTTCTGTAGCTTTGGAGCCTGCCTGGTAACAGCTTTCGTAGAAATGATTTTAGTTTCATGGGTTAGAAAGAAGAACACACCCTTGTCTGAAGAGAAGTACTGGCTATACAGCTGCTCTCATTTTCTAGCTAAACTGCTTAGGTAATGTTTACATTTTTCTTTCTTTCTTTTTTTTTTGAGACAGACTTTCTTTGTATGGCCCTGGTTGTACTGGAACTCGCTCTGTAGACCAGGTTGGCCTTGAACTGAGAGTTCCACCTGCATCTGCCTCTCAAGTGCTGGGATTAAAGGCATGCGCTGCCACAACTTGGCTCAAGATTTATTTTTTTATTATTCCTAGTTACATAAAGGTATATATGTCTGCACATGGGGTTGTGCAAATGACTGTAGGTGCCTATGGAGACCAGAGGCATCAGATCCCCTTGACCTGGAGTTAGAAACAGCTGTGAGTTTCTTGACTGGTACTGGTAACCAAACTTAGGTCTCCTGGAAGAGCAGCAGGTATCCTAACCACTCAGCCATCTCTCCATCCTGAGTTTTTACTCAGTAGCTTTAGTGGTTTGTTGTGACAGTGATCTTGAAAGTTGATTGATATTCTTGTAAGAAGTTGTGTCAGGTACATAGGACCCCAAGAGGGATGGAAGAACAGCAGAAACTGGTCCACCCATGGATGGAAGAGACAGAAGGGACAGCAGGAGCAAAGGCATTTAAGTGCGCAAGATCCTGGTGTGTGTGTGTGTGTGTGTGTGTGTGTGTGTGTGTGTAAGGGAAGGGGGAGACAAACTACAAACTGTTCAGCTGTGAGGAAGATGACCTTGACTTGGATTTGGAAGCAGTAGGTGGAACTGTGACTTCTCATGTGACTTCAGGTGCTCTCAGTTTAGCTAATGCTGTTTGGTTGATGGTGGTTTGGGATTGTTGTAGAAGACTTGGTGTCTGGTTCTGTTTTGGGATCTGTTCCCCTAAGAGTCTGTTGAACTGCTTTTGCCTTCTTAATGCTTCATGGGAATGGCTGTGCCCCATAACATTCCATGGCCTTCCTGGCCATGCTTGGGTAATCTTCTGACAGGGTAATTAGGGTAAGGTATGATTAGGGCCACCAAACCTGTAATAAGGATGACTGTGCTCATGTTATTAATGTTGGTTATGGCAAGACAATTGTCAATGGTGATGATTAAAGCTCCTGGTATTTGATTTTTATTAAAGACATTACAATTGATGTAATGAGCCTTTAAAGAAAAACATGGCTGGTCCTTTTATGTGCACATACTACTAACAGTGAAGTTAGGGACTGCAGCTCAGCACAGGAAGGAGGGCCAGAGTCACCTTGATTGGAGCTGCATGAGCCACCTATGGGAGCCCTTGCTAGTAGCTTTGTGGTCATTGGCAGACTGATGGAATTCTCCAGTTTTTACTGGTTTGGTTGTCTATAAAAAAGGAGCGATGACACACATGCACAGGGCATTCAGCAGTCAGTGCTGTCTGCAGAGGACTTCCTGGGTTAGCCAATGTCTCTGGAGTTGGCGCAGTCATGCTTGTGAGTGTACCACATGGCAATAGAGGAGGACCTGCACAATCCTGTTGTCTAGATTTGGATGTGTACAGTGACATAGGGTGTTTTAAATTTCTTTGTAGAATATTGTTTTGCATAGGGAAGCATAAGAAGCTGTACTTTGTATCCATATACATAGATTATTGAATCCTCAAATGTATTTAGTCATGAAATTATCCTGATGAAAGGTAAGAAGTAGGGGTTCTGAGTTGCTTATCTGGAAGGCCGTCTGAATATCAGATACTCAGTCTTACTAGTTACGGATGCCGGTTATCATGGCATTTTCTGTTCTACCACCTTGTAGAAGAACGAGGAGGATCAAGTGTCTGGTATTGGCAAGAGAACGGAGGAAGTGCCTGCTGGCGGCCGGCCGGCGTGTGCTGCACTTGGCAGTACAGGTTGTATCTGTTACCTAAAATACTTGGGACCAGAAGTATATCAGATTTGGGAGTTGTGGGATTTGGGAACATTTATATGAACTTTTTGAGCATTCCTAATCTGAAAATTCTAAAACCAAGTCTTTAAACTATGATCTCAATAGTCAGAACTTCCAAAATTTTTGAACAAGGGCATAGACCCACATTGCTCTCTGTACCACTGCCTTCCAAACTCCTACTGGGGTGCTCGATTAAACCCAACTTAAAGAGTTTAACTGCTTTTCTAGCCCAGCGTCCCAAAGTCCTCCCTATTCTGGCAACAAGCATCATGGTCAGGCCCTTCACAGTAATGCCCAGTCCTGGTGCCAGCTTTCTTAGTTACCGTTTTGTTGCTGCGAAGAGGCACCATGACCAAGGCACCTGTGCTGGATGGTTTCATGTCAGCTACACACAAGCTCGAGCTATGTGATGGAGAGAAGGCCTCCATAAGACCTGGCTGTAGGTTTACTTATAGGGCATTTTCTTAGTGATTGCTATGGGAGGGCACAGCCCATTGTGGGTGGAGACATCTGTGGGCTGGTGGTCCTGGGTTCTTTAAGAAAGCAGACTGAGCAAACTGTGGGGAGTGAGCCAGTAATCAGCACCCTCCATGACCTCTGCATCAGCTCTGCCTCCAGGTTCCTGTGCTGTGCAGTGATGGACTCCCTTCCTTCAGTGATGGGTTATGATATAGAAGTGTAAGCCAAATGAATCCCTTCTTTCCCAAATTGCTTTTGGTCATGATGTTTCACTGTTGAAGACAGCACTTCATAATGAAGACAGCATTTAATTGGGAGATTACAGTTTCAGAGGGAGTTATCATGGTCGGGAGTGTGGTGGCACAGACAGACATGGTGCTGGAGCAGTAGCAGAGAACTTTATGTCCTGATCCATAGACAGCAGGCAGAGAGAGCCAGCACTGGGCCTGGAGTGGACCATTGCCACACCTTCCCCAATAAGGCCACACCTCTAAATCCTTCTCACACAGTTCCACTAATTGGGACCAAGCATTTAAACACGAGCCTAGGGGGGGGGGGGACCATTCTCTTTCAAACCACCACACTCCTCAGTTTTTTTTTAAAAATTTTTTGTTCTTTTCTTTTTCTCTTTTTTTGATTTTCGAGTCAGGGTTTCTCTGTAGTTTTTGGTGCCTGTCCTGGAACTAGCTCTTGCTTGTAGACCAGGCTGGCCTTGAACTCACAGAGATCCGCCTGCTTCTGCCTCCTGAGTGCTGGGATTAAAGACATGCGCCACCACTGCTCTGCTGATATTGTTCTTTCAAGGCAGGGTTTCTATGTAGTTCTCGTCCTGGAACTCACTTTGTAGACCAAACTGACCTCTAGCTCAGATTGGCTTGCCTCTGTCTCCCAAAAACTGGAATTAAAGGTGTGTGCCACTATCACCTGACTTCACATTTTATTTTTTTAAATAAAAATACTTTATGTGTATAAATGTTTTGCCTGCATATTTGTATGTATGCCACACGTATGCATGGTGCCCATGCATTCAGAAGAGGTGTCAGATCCCTTAGAATTTGAGTTACAGATGGTTGTGACTCCACCATGTGGTTGCTAGGGACCAAACCCAGGTCACCTGCAAGAGCAATATGTGTTCTTAACCACTGAGCCATCTCTCTAGCCCCTTACATCATGTTAACAGGCTTTAGATTATTCAGAAAGGCTGCTGGCTGAAATCTGAAATGTCAGTGAACTCTGGGCACCGTGACATTCAGGCCCCTTGTGTTTTGAGTGGATATTTATCCGTGAATATTGAGGAACTAATTGAAGTCATAGTAATAGGTAGAAGTTTTTCAAAAATTCTAGTTTTTGCTTAAAGTTCAAATTTAATCATTTGGAAATAAATATGTGAGGAGAAACCATTTTCTAAATAAATTTCACCCGATTCCTTTTTGAGACTGTCAGGCACTCAAGCATAAATAGTTCTCCTGAAGTATCTTCAGGTAGACATGGTACTTTCTAAAGAGAGACTGACCCAGGATGGTGTATGACTGTGGTCCCAACACTCGGAACTGGGAGTTCCAGGCCAGCTCTGGGTCTGAAGCCCTGTCTCTACAGAGAAAAAGTAAGACTAGTTCACCAGGTACTTCAAGCAGTTGCCTGGCCTCTGGATAGAATCGAAAGCCACAGCAGATAGCTGAACCGCTTGTGTCTTCAGTTCAGAGATGAATAAAGGGATGTGTGCTCAAGAATTGAGACTGACTCAAACTTATTATTTTCAGCACTTTTATATTAAGGCCACTATAAGACAAAACAGGCCTATTTTTTTTTTTATTGCAGGTGTCAGTGAGGCACACAGGGACTAGACAGTTGAGCCCTTGCATTGCTGCATGCTTGCAGCTAGCAGCACTGTTACACAGACATCAGCACCCTGAAAGGGGCGGAGTGCCATCTTAGAAATGTTGTAATGATAGTTTTGGCTCCTCGGGCCTCTGAAAGCATCTGGGGAACTCCAGGATGCTCAGGCTGTACTTTGGGAATTACTGCTCCACTCTAATGTGTACTTTGTCTACTTGGATCAGGTGTTTTTTTGGGAATGTTATTTACACCATAGTGGCAGATGGTCAGAGCAAGTCAGAGTTTCTACCCAACTGCCTGGCAGGGGATTTCACACAAAAAACAGATGTGGAAGACAGAAGTGTAAAACAATAAACACAAAAAGGCAAAGTCTAAATGCATAAAAATATTTAGACTAATTAAAAAGAACTTAAAACCTAGTGTGAGAGTTGGAGCTATGGCTTTGTGTTAAGAGAATTCACCGCCGCTGCACAGGACCCAGGTTTGTGTTAAGAGAATTCACTGCCGCTGCACAGGACCCAGGTTTGGTTCCCAGCACCCACATGGCAGCTCACAGCTGTCTGAAACTCCAGTTCTAGGAGATCCAAAGCCCTCTTCTGACCTCCTTGGACACTAGTGTACATTCATACATGTAGACAAAAAAATAAAAAAAGCAAAGAAACCCAAAGCAAAATGAAACAACAAAATAAATCCCCAAACATTCCCAATGTGGTGGTTTGAATGAGAATAGTCCCATTGGCTCATATATTGAATGCTTAGTCACCAGGGAGTGGAACTGTTTGGGAAGGATTAGAAGGTGTGACCTTGTTGGAGGAGGTGCATCACTTGTTGGAGGAGGTGCATCACTTTGAGGTCCCAAACGCTCACACCATTCACAGCTCTCTGTCTCCTGCTGTGAATCAGGTGTGAGCTCTTAGCTACTGCTCCAGTCCGGCATGATAATAGACTTACCCTCTGAAACTGTAAACAAACCTCCTGTGAAATGCTTTCTTCTCTAAGTTGCCTTGGTCATTTCACAGCAATAGAACACTAAGACGGACATAAAAATAAATCTTCAGAAAAACTAAAGTGTGAGTGAGCAAAATGTAGGTTTGGACATTTGGGCACTCAGACGGGCTTAAAGTATTAGTAATATGCTTTCTTTTCATTTATGATGTGTGTAAGATATATGTGAATGCCCAGGTGTACATGTAAAGGTCAGAGGTCAACTTTGAATCTGGGTCTCTCCATGGGTTCTGAGGGCTGAACTCAGGTTGCCAGGCTTGCATGGCAAGAGCCTTTGTTTACTGATCCATCTCGACTGTCCCATGTACTTTATTTTCAAATGAATGTAAATAACAGATTTTGCAGCAGTGAGCAGTTATGTGTTCAGTTTCAGATGGAAGACCAAACACTCAGTGTACATTGGTTTGAGTGAGTCTGCATTTATGGACTTGTTTAACAGTGCTAAAATAAAATTTGTAATTAAATGTAATTAGGAACCTCATGATAGAATCCTAGGTAGTAATTTAATGCTTTAGTTGTATGTCTTTAACATTAAGCATTGAGTTCATTTTGAGCTCTCCACATTTATGAGTTGCTTTTTAATTATTTATTCATTATTGTATGTTGGGTCTGTGTGCCGTATTGCAAACGTGAGGTCAGAAAACAGCTTATGGAGTCCGTTCCCTCTTTCCTAATCTAATTTACTTGTGTTTTGGAGTTTGAACTCAGGTCACCAGGTTTGTGTGACCAGGTTTGTGTGACAAGTGTTTTTACCCATGAGTCGAATCACTGGTGGCTACTAACTGTTTAT
Source organism: Microtus oregoni (assembly GCF_018167655.1). Lineage (NCBI taxonomy): Eukaryota > Metazoa > Chordata > Mammalia > Rodentia > Cricetidae > Microtus > Microtus oregoni. The sequence continues at coordinate 3,326,116 of NW_024543874.1, forward strand.
CTTATGTAGAACAAAACACAAAAAGGAGGGGGTGAAATAAAGATCCAACTGATGCTTTTTACTTTGACTAAGGTAACTTTGAGTATTTGTATCAGTAAGTAATATTTTTAAAAACAAGTTTCTAAAATATTTATTTATTTGTTATGTATACAATATTCTGTCTGTGTGTATGCCTGCAGGCCAGAAGAGGGCACCAGACCCCATTACAGATGGTTGTGAGCCACCATGTGGTTGCTGGGAATTGAACTCAGGACCTTTGGAAGAGCAGGCAATGCTCTTAACCTCTGAGCCATCTCTCCAGCCCCTCTGAGCCATCTCTCCAGCCCCCAGCCAACACTCTTTACAGACCTGCCGTGAGGGTGCTGGAAGTGCAGCCAGTGCTCTTCACAGCTGAGTCATCCCTACAGCCCCACAAGTTTTGAGACAGTGTCTCTCTACATAGCTCTGGCTTGTCCTGTAACTCACTATGTAGACCAGGCTAGCCTCAAACTCAAAGAGATCTGCCTGCCTCTGTTGGGATTAAAGGCCTGTGCTACCATGCCCAGCCTTAAATTTTTAATTTTATGATAATCTAAGTAACAAACAAAGGTGAGTTTTCCCAAATGATTTAGTTAAACACAAAGTTTTAGCTGCCAAAGAACTTTTAGTGAATTTTAATTTGGTTTGCATACTTATTTGCTTTTCTATTGCTGTGATAAAGCATTATGACCAAGGCAACTTATAAAAGAAAGTATTTAATTTGGGACTTACAATTTCAGAGGGTTAGAGCCTATGATGAACAAAGGCAGGAAGAACCGAGAGGTCACACCTTGATTCACAGGCAGAAGCAGATATGAATCTTCTAAACCGTCAGAGTCCATTGACACACCTCCTCCAGTAAGGCCACACCTCCTAATCCTTTCCAGAAGTTTCCCAGCTGGGGCCTCTGGGGCCACTCTCATCCACACCACCGCATCTACTGTCACCCTCGTTCTCTGAATTCATTAAGAGACTGTTATGGGAATTGTGATAAAGTAGCCTCAAATAGCTAAGCTTAATACGTGAGTTCTTCAGTTAAATTTGAAATGCTACAGCTTTTTAAAATCTGAAGTATAAATTTGAGTATATTTATGTATTTCTAGTTTAAAAATGAAAGATTATTTTCTTTTTTTTTTATTAATTAATTTATTTATTATGTATACAATATTCTGTCTGTGTGTATGTCTGTAGGCCAGAAGAGGGCACCAGACCTCATCACAGATGGTTGTGAGCCACCATGTGGTTGCTGGGAATTGAACTCAGGACCTTTGGAAGAGCAGGCAGTGCTCTTAACCACTGAGCCATCTCTCCAGCCCCCAAAGATTATTTTCTTACTGAACTTGAACAAAGCATACATCATCAATACACCGTCATCTAGAAAGGGACTGAATTTAAAAGTTACTGATACTAATATTTGCAGTGGGAACCTAATGCTTATTTTCAGTTTCGTGACTTTTTTGTGGATATATATATGTGTGTGTGTGTGTGTGTTTTGAGACAGCATTTCTTTGTGTAACAGTCCTAGCTGTTCTGGAACTAGCTCTTGTAGACTAGTGATCTCAAACTCACAAAGATCCACTTGTCTCTGCCTCTCCAGTGCTGGGATTAAAGGTGTGAGCCACCACTGCCCCGTTTATTTACTTATTTATATATTTATTTATTTTAAAGATTTATTTATTATGTATACAACATTTTGCCTCGATGTATGCCCGCACGCCAGAGGAGGGCTCCAGATCTCAGTACAGATGGTTGTGAACCACCATGTGGTTGCTGGGAATTGAACTCAGGACCTCTGGAAGAGCAGTCAGTGCTCTTAACCTCTGAGCCATCTCTCCAGCCCTTATATTTATTTTTGAGTCAGTGTCATTATGTAGCTTTGGCTGTCCCAGAACTCACTATGTAGCCCAGGTTGTCCTTGCACTTACTTTAATCCTGCCTGGGATTAAACTGCACAGCCATGCCTGGCTCATTTTCTTTTAGCTTATCCATTGAGTCCAGCCATTGATAGCTACTATGTACAGATGCTAGGGAGAGAGAAAAACATGAACTTAAAACTTTGAAAGAGGGCTGGAGAGATGGCTCAGTTTTTAAGAGCACTGCCTGCTCTTCCAAAGGTCCTGAGTTCAATTCCCAGCAACCACATGGTGGCTCACAACCATCTGTAATGAGGTCTGGTGCCCTCTTCTGGCCTGCAGACATATACACAGACAGAATATTGTATGTATAATAAATAAATAAATGATTTTTTTTAAAAAAAAACTTTGAAAGAGAAGCATTAACATTTTACTAAGTGATTTTATTCAGTTAGGAAGGCAGATTTATGTGGCTGAAAAGAGCAATAACGTATCTGTCACCACTGTCGTAATTGATGGTAACTTTGAATGCATAGTTCTGTTGGGCTCTTCAAACCATCTGATTAGATAATGTGCAGTTTCTGGAAGAGGAGGAGGCTCTCCAGGTTCCATAGACTCTGGTTAGAATCATTAGAATTTTAAGATGAGTTGATTGCTTGCTGTAAGTAAATTAGATTTTCCTGCTTGTTTTGTTCAGTTTCATAACAATAACTGAATTCATACGCTCTTGAAGTATATACGGAGCCTTTTTTGTAAAATTCATTGGTGATTTTTTAAAAAAGTCTTTATATTTAAAAACCGTCTCTCGGGGCTGGAGAGATGGCTCAGAGGTTAAGAACATTGCCTGCTCTTCCAAAGGTCCTGAGTTCAATTCCCAGCAACCACATGGTGGCTCACAACCATCTGTAATGAGGTCTGGTGCCCTCTTCTGGCCTGCAGGCATACACACAGACAGAGTATTGTATACATAATAAATAAATAAATAAATATTTAAAAAATAAAAACCATCTCAAGGTTCTATACTTATATGCTAAATGTCAAATGATGTTTAGTCATTGGAGAAGAAATTTAGAATCACAAATGCTTGCTTATCTTGGAGATTGTATTCTTAAATTTAAGATGTATTTTAGTTTTACCTATCAGTAGATTCAATTTAAGTCCGTTCATATGATGCAGGCTTCTTGGGAAAAATGATGCATAACTTCTATTCAGGCACTCTTCCAGCTCCCAAAGAGTGTTTGTGAAAACATGAATGCCCCGAGGATGGCTGGTTAGGAGCAAGCTGGTGTCCTGCTGTACTGCCCCCCCTCCCCCACTGTTCTGGTAGCTTCCTTTTTGCCCTTGTTTCTTGCAAGCCAGTCTTGAGGATGTCATTTTACCGCTTTGCCATTTAACACATTCTTAACCGCCTGTACCTTTCCAAAACACTTACTGGAACATTTTACAAGGTGTTAAGGTCTAAAGCCCAGCCTACTATAGTTTAATGTCCTGTACAGATTGTTAATTACAGATTTAGTTTATGATCCTTTTTCTAATTGTAAGGTTTTAAGAAGGGTTAGAACACTTGGCAATGAGGAAATGACTGTTTTAAATGCTTGGTGTCTGTTAGGAGGAAGCCCAAGGGCAGGTGGATGTGGCTGGGCGGCCTGAGGGTAAGGGCTGTAAAGGACAGCTTGGTCCTTCTGCCTTTAGTTCTCTGTTTGTCGCCCTCTCCCAGTTCTGATGTCAGAAACTCTCAAAGAGTTTCTTTGAGAGAACTGTGCCCTTCTGGGTTTGCTAGTTAGGGTTTTTTTTTTTTTTAAATATTTATTTATTTATTATGTATACAATAGTCTGTCTATGTGTCTGCTTGCAGGCCAGAAGAGGGCACCAGATATCATTTCAGATGGTTGTGAGCCACCATGTAGTTGCTGGGAATTGAACTCAGGACCTTTGGAAGAGCAGGCAATGCTCTTAATCACTGAGCCATCTCTTCAGCTCTGCTAGTTAGGTTTTTAAAATGTGTTTTCAGCTTGACACACTCTAGGGTTATCTGAGAAAGCAGACTAAGACAGTGGGCTTGAAGGTGTGAGCTCACTTGGAATCACATTGATTGTAAGCATGCTGTGAGGTGGCATTTTCAAAATGTGTCTGTGTGAAGGGTGGTATGCATACCACAGTAAATGTGGGAGTCAGAGGGTAACTTTCAGGAGTGTGTTCCCTCCTCCCGACTTCCTGCAGGATGACTGGCCTCCAAATTTGTGAGAGATTTTCCTGTCTCTGCCTCACATCTTGATATAGAAGTGGGATACACCCTCCTTGTCTCTGGCTTCCGTGTAGGCTTCGGGGCTGTCACAAAGGTTGCCAGGCGTGTGGGACAGCACCATCTCCAAGGCCCAGGAGATGGAGTTAACTTAGTGTGGATTAACATTGTGTGTGTGTGTGTGTGTGTGTGTGTGTGTGTGTTGAGAGCTGTGAGCAAGCAAGCTGGGGAAATGCCAGCTCTATCGCTAGTTCTCTCTTTTTTTAAAAAATATTTATTATGTATACAATATTCTGTCTGTGTGTGTGTCTGCAGACCAGAAGAGGGCACCATACCTAATTACAGATGGTTGTGAACCACCATGTAGTTGCTGGGTATTGAACTCAGGACCTTTGGAAGAGCAGGCGATGCTCTTAACCACTGAGCCATCTCTCCAGCTAGTTCTCTTTTTACTTTTTGAGAAAAGCTCTTGCTAAATTGCTAGGTGCCTTGATTTATAATTCCCTCTCCTCAGCCTTCCCAGTGTTTGGGATTATAGGCCCACTAGGCTGCTTTTTTCAAAAAAAAAATTTATCTATCTATCTATCTATTTATTTATTTATTTATTATGTATACGATATTCTGTCTGTATGCCTGAAGGCCAGATGAGGGCACCAGACCTCTTTACAGATGGTTGTGAGCCACCATGTGGTTGCTGGGAATTGAACTCAGGACCTTTGGAAGAGCAGGCAATGCTCTTAACCATCTCTCCAGCCCCTAGGCTGCTTTTTTGGAGGGAGTGTTTCTCTGTGTAGTCCTGACTGTCCTGGAACACACGGTGTAGATCAGGCTAGCCTCAAACTTAGAACTCCACTTGCCTCTGCCTCCTGGTGCTGGGATTAAAGACATCTGCCACTGATGCCCGATCATTTTATTATTTTGTGTTTATCTTTTTTGAGACAGGGTTTCCTTGAGTGTGCCTGGATTCACTTTGTAAAATAGGCTGACCTCCATCCAATTCACAGAGACCCACCTGCCTCTGCCTCCCAAGTGCTGGGATTAAATGCATGGTTTATTGTGTCTGACCAGTTTTTTTTTAAAACAACAACTACTACTACTTCCTCTTCTTTTTCCTTTCTTCCTTCCTTCCTTCCTTCCTTCCTCCTCTTTTTAACTTTATATAATAACTTTAGATAAGGTCTTACTATGTATCCGAGGCTGGCCCGTAACTGGATTCTTCTCCTGTCTCAGCTTCACGACACACACTATTGTTACCTTTTAAGTTGAACGGTGTGGTCCAGCCCTGATGCATGCTTTTTATCCCAGCAGTAGAAACTGACATAGAGGGAATCCAAGTTCAGGGCCAGAGTGGCCTACTAGTGAGACCCTGTCTCTAAATAACAGTACACTGCTTTCCAGAGTGGTTGCACAAGTTTGCATTCCCACCAGCAATGGGTGAGTGTACCCCTTTCTCCACAACCTCTCCAGCAAAGGCTATCATTGGTATTTTTTATTTTAGCCATTCTGACAGGTGTAAGGTGGTATCTTAAAGTTTTCTTGATTTGCATTTCCCTGATCGCTAAGGAAGTTGAGCATGACCTTAAGTGTCTTTTGGCCATTTGAAGTTCTTCTGTTGACAATTCTCTGTTCAGCTCAGTGCCCCATTTTATAATTGGGTTGATTAGCCTTTTGCGGTCTAGTTTCTTGAGTTCTTTATATATTTTGGAGATCAAACCTTTGTCAGTTGCGGGGTTGGTGAAGATCTTCTCCCAGTCAGTGGGTTGCCTTTTTGTCTTAGTGACAGTGTCCTTTGCTTTACAGAAGCTTCTCAGCCTCAGGAGGTCCCATTTATTCAATGATGCCCTTAGTGTCTGTGCTGCTGGGGTTATACGTAGCTGAACATAGCGGACAATGAGGAATACTGAGAATTCAAGAACAATTGCAGTGGGTTTTTGATCCTACTGCACGTACTGGCTTTGTGGGAGCCTAGGCAGTTTGGATGCTCACCTTACGAGACCTGGATAGAGGTGGGCAGTCCTTGGGCTTCCCACAGGTCAGGGAACCCTGATTGCTCTTCGAGCAGATGAGGGAGGGGGACTTGATCGGGGGAGGGGGAGGGAAATGGGAAGCAGTTGCGGGGACGAGGCAGAAATCCTTAATAAATAAATAAATTTAAAAAATAAAAAAAACAAAAAAAAATAAATAACAGTACATTAACTAGAGCAATAGGTAACTGTTTTTGGATACAATGTAGGACCTCCAGTTGTAGGAGGAGCTATGGAGACATAGCTTCATTCTTCAGCAGTGTCTGCGTCCTGCATGACTCTTTTCTGAAGGTAAATTGGAAAGGCAAAAGACATCCTGGGATAGACAGCTGAAAGACAAATGATACATTTGTTTATTTTTTTATTTTGTGTGGTCCTGGTTGGCAGAACTCAGCACCTTTTGCGCCTTGGTTCTGATTGTGGCATGGAACACAACCTGTATCCGCCGATGCTGTATTTTAAGATGAAACATGAAATGGTTGAAGATGAAAGTGAAATGGATTAGTGGTTGAGGTGCTTATTGTTTAGCTGGATGACTGAAAAACATGGTGGAGGGAAAGAATCAGCTCTTGTGCCTTGTCTTGTGATTTCCACAGATGTGCAAACACACAATAAATACATATAATAAAAATCAAAAAGAAGAGATTGGTGAGGTGGCTTAGCAAATGTGTTAGTTTTTGTCAATTTGACTCAAACTAGGGTCACCTGGGAAGAAAGAGTCAATAGAGGACTTTTCCTCCATCAGATTGGCCTGTAGGCATGTCTGGGGGGGGGTATCCTGGAACTCACGATGTATGTAGACCAGGCTGGCCTCACTCACAGAGATCCACCTGCATCTGCCTCTCAAGTGCAGGAACTAAAGGACATTTGCCAGCACTGCCTGGCCTAGGGGTATTTTCTTAATTTCTAGTGGATTCGGGAGGGTCCAGCTCACTGTGGGCTGTGCCATTCCTAGGCACGTGGGCTTGGACTGTACAAGAAAGGGTAAAACAATCCAAGAGCTTATGTTTTCAATCTGTGAAGTGAGAGTCTTTGTGTTTGCCTGCAGAGTAAAATGCTTGGCACAGCTTTCACCCATTAAGAGTCCTTGAGTAAATGCTAACTTACTACAGGATTTTTTTTAAAAATATTTATTTATTTATTATGTATACAATATTCTGTCTGTATGCCTGAAGGCCAGAAGAGGGCGCCAGACCTCTTTACAGATGGTTGTGAGCCACCATGTGGTTGCTGGGAATTGAACTCAGGACCTTTGGAAGAGCAGGTAATGCTCTTAACCACTGAGCCATCTCTCCAGCCCCTACTACAGGATTTTTTTATTCCATGTATTGGTGAAAGTTTAAAGTTTATTCTTATTTTCATCTTTTTATTTTTATTTTCTCAGAGCTCGGGCTGAATGTCCTAAGTAGCTTAGGCTGGCTTTGAGCTTGTGGTCTTCCTGCCTCAGTGTCTTTGAGTGCTGAGATTAAAATTTATTCTTCTTAAATATTCTATTACATTTATTATTTGTGTGTATGCTTATTATGCTTGCTTCCTATATAGGTCTGAGGATGAGGACAGCTTTTAAAATCTGGCAGCAAGTACCTTGATCTGCTGAACTATCTGATCAGTGCACAATTTATTCTTTTTAAAAATTAATTATTATGTGAATGAATGTTTTGCCTGCGTGTATGTATTTGCACCACCTGTGTGTCTGGTGTCCTTGGAGGCCGGGAGAGGGCAACAGATTCTCAACACTGGAGTTAGACAGTTGTGAGCTGCCAAGTGGTCGCCAGGAATTGAAGCCTGGTCCTTTGGAGGAACACCTAATACTCTTTTTTTTTTTTAAAGAAAAATTATTTATTTATTATATATACACAATATTCTGTCTATGTGTATGCCTGCAGGCCAGAAGAGGGCACCAGACCCCGTTATAGATGGCTGTGAGATGCCATGTGGTTGCTAGGAATTGAACTCAGGACCTTTGGAAGAGCAGGCAGTGTCTTAACCTCTGAGCCATCTCTCTCCAGCCCCCAACACCTAGTACTCTTAAGCACCGAGCCGTCTCTCCAGCTCCCCACACTTTGAGAAGTAGGTGCTAAGGTCAGATGGTCTGGAGGTAGCCGGTCTTCTGCTGATTTTGGACTGTTTGGAGGAGGGGAGAGGCAGCAGCTCACTCACAGCACCTCCTGTAGTCTCAAGTCCTGCAGAACTGTCCTAATTCACAAATCTGCTGAAGTGAACAGTGCAGATGATACATGTGTATCATTACGTAATGTTTTTGTTTTGGATACAGGCTGTCACTATTAGCCCTGACTGGCCTGAACTCCATGTGTAGACCAGTAGACTGGGCTGGCCTGGAACTCAGAGTTCCCCCTGAGTGGTGAGATTACAAGCACATGTCACCACACCCACTTGGGGTAATATTTTTTGTGACTATGCCTTTTGAAGTTCTACTGAGCAAGAGAAGGAGCTGGGATTAGTCATCTTGGGAGTAGCTAATGTTTTTTACAGAATGGGAAATGGTACCTGGATTGCAGTTTTGTGATGAACAGCTTCAGAACTCCTTCCAGATAGTGACAGAAATTGTATTTTCTTCTGAAACTTTCTTTACTTGTGCCCCCAACAAGCTCAGAACATTTTTTTTGAGTGGGAGAGGGGTAGGAGACTTACTGTGCCTAGATTGGCCAAAAATTCACAATCCTTTTCCCTCAGCTTCTGGGTTCCAGGATTACAGGCACACACCACCACAGTCAGCTGAGAAGTTGGTTTTGACTAATTTTATTGTTTGTGAAATAATGGTTTGTACTACTTTTCTCACTTAGCCCAAGCTGGCTAAGAACTTGCTATGTAGCCAAGGCTGGTCTTGAACTCATGACCCTATTGCCTCTACCTCCCAAGTATTGGGGTTACAGCCGTGTGCTGCCAAAGTCTTATCAGCTTGTATGTAGGTATTTTTGTGGGTTTGTTTATTTGTGTATCCCTGGCTGTCCTAGAACTGGCTCTGTAGATCAGCCTAGCATCGAACTCAGAGCTCCACCAAGTGCTGTGGTTAAAGGCATGCGAGAACATTTCTGTTAAGTCTTTAAGTTCAGTGTGTAGTTTATACTTCCATAGTCTCTTGTTTGTACTAGCTCTGTGTCGTTTGCTAATACCCACACAGTAGAAGACATAGCCTTTGGAAGAGAAACGTTTAGCACTATTTCTATTTCGTTTGTGTGTACAGGCATGCGCACGCCAGAGTCCAGCCTGCGGGACTCTCCACCGCTGTAGGCTCTGGGGACTGAACTTAGGCTCTCAGCAAGCGTCTATCCCTTCAGCCGCCTCCCCAGCCCCTGCAGTGTTATTTGAAAGGTGAATGTTAACTACAGAAGACTAAGGAACATTTTTTTTTATTAAATAAAAAATATGTATGATGTCTAAACATGCTTACTATCAGGGGCTGGATGTTTAGCCACGAGGTATGCGTGAGGCCCTTGAGGAAGCTGTGTGATTTGCTGTGTTGTGTTGGCACTGTGCTTCTGAAGGATCTTGTTCTTGGATTCACATAGATGGCAAAGTATTAAATAGTGTTGGTGTTTGGCTGAGCGTCTGTGGTTCCTTGACATACTGGTGGCCACTTGTTTAGAGCCACATTCTGAGCTCTGTCAGTAGACGGCTACTGAGTTTTTGGTTATTTTTGGTTATTAAGGTATCAAGGGTCAGTTTGTACCCTCTTCAATTTTTGTCTTCTAAGTTAACTTTTAGTTGCTTGGTTTTGTTTTTGAGACAGGTCTCACTGTGGCTGGTCTGGCCAGGAGCTGGCTCTATAGCTCTGGTTGGCTTGGACATTGCAAGCTGCCAGCCATCCTTAGCCCCCCTAAATTATTGGAATTGTTGCTGTATTCATTTGCCAGCTATAAACCCTTACTGGATTAATCTCTTTCTGAAATCATTTGTGTGTCCATAAGGTGTGTGTGTGTGTGATTGTGATGACAGTTTTCTTGCTTCTTCAAGTTTTGTATTATTCCTTTGAGACAGGAATTCCACCGAGCCTGCACCTAAGCTGGTGTCCCTAAGCCCCAGTGTCTTCCTGGTTCCAGCTCCCTACACCTTGGGGTTATGAGGTACTACAGCTATACTTGTTTTTTTTTTTTTAAATATTTATTTATTTATTTATTATGTATACAACGTTCTGTCTGTGTGTATATCTGCAGCCCAGAAGAGGGCACCAGACCTCATTACAGATGGTTGTGAGCCACCATGTGGTTGCCGGGAATTGAACTCAGGACCTTTGGAAGAGCAGACAATGCTCTTAACCACTGAGCCATCTCTCCAGCCCCCTATACTTGTTTTTTTTATATGGGTGCTGGGATTTTTTTGGTGGTTCTGGGAATTAAATCCACATTTTCAGTGCCTCAAACTCATTTAAACTGATAACATAAAAACTTAAAAATCACATGAATAGGAATGTTAATTTCAGGCATATTTATCTATTGTGTGATCATCATATCAGCTTAATCTATCATCTTAAACATTTGTCATTTCTATGTGGTACTTGTACTGTCCTTACTTGGAGCTGTTTGAATGTAGAGTGTGTTATCTAATCTTCCTGCTGTTCCTGAGTAACTTTGAGTCCCACCTTGCATGTATCAGAAGGAAGAATGAGCACGTACTCTGCCCCTACTTTGAAAGAACATTTAGTCTGCCCAAAGAAAGACATGATAATTAAGATTGTAGCTCAGTTCTGGAGTGTGGACCTGATGTGTTCAAGGCTCTGGGTTTGATTTCCAGCACCATTTTTTTTTCTCCTTTTTAATGTGTGGGTTCTAGAGGCCAAACTTTGGTCCTTATGCTTGCCCGGCAGGCGCTTTACTAGCTAAGGTTTTCCTTCACCTCAAATGTGCAGTGTTCAGGCAGGGGTGGGGGGGTGGGGGGGTTTTAGGGGGAGGTGAGGGTGACATTGGTCTTTTGTTAAGTCCTTCAATTAGCTTGCCCTTCCCCTCCCCTCCCCTCCTTCCCTTCTTCCTCCCTCCCTCCTTCCCTTCCTTCCCCTCCCACCAAAGACTAGGTCTCATGAAATCTCCACTGACTCAGTTTTGGCTGTGGGTAGTGGAAGGTGACCTAGAACTTTTGCTCCTCCTGTCTTCTGCTAGGTTCATAGGTAAGTGTCACCAGGCCTGGATTATTCTGTGTGGTACTAGGGATCAAAATTAGGGCCTTGTGTATGCTGGGCAAGCAATCTGCCAACTGAGCTGTATCCCAGCTAAGGACCCTTTTCTCCTAGAGCCTGTGTTGCTCTGTCAATCCAGTGGATGATGCTTTTCAAGCCTGGGCTGTACTTCCTCTCCTCACTCTCAAGGGGGCGCTGTCCTTTGCATTTTACTGGCCCTCTTTAAGACTGTTGTAAAGATGCCTGGTTTCATCTGCTAGATTTAAAAATTGTGGGCTGATGTTATAATGCTAGTTAGAACTCTCATCTGGTTTCTTTCTGGGTTCCTGCCAAGGTCCCGTTGCAAGCTGGACAAGGCTTATTTTCCTCCTAACAATTAGAAGCTTTTACTGTAAATTGCAAGTAAGTTGAAAATTGCCCATGATTATAGTAGCTAGGACTTTCTGTGGTTAGTGTTTGAGTTAAAACTCTGCCTCATCTCTAGAGGTGTCCGTATGTCTTCCTCACTTCTAGTAGTGTCTGTGTGTCATCTGTTTGCACTTGGAGTTTTTATTGGTAACTGCATACTTTGTTTTTATAATGTGCTTTCTTCATGAGTTTGATTTGTTGTTTTGTTTTGAGACAAGAGTCTCTCTATGTAGCCCTGGCTGTCCTAGAACTCACTGTAGCCCAGATTTCCTGCCTCAGCCTCTTAAATGCTGGTATTGCAGGCACTGGATTGTGTTTGCTGCCTTGCCTGGCATATGGTGTGATTTGTTTAGTGAATCTCTTGTCTGGACCTCTGGGCCCTTCCTAAAAGTTCAGCTAAGTCTTAGATCATATCTCAACTTTCCCTAAGGAAATGATGTGAGAACCGCAGCCTTGTGTGGGAGAACACACCTTTGTGAGAGGATGGTAGCTGTAAGGCGGCTGTGTGGTCATCCAGGTTTTTATCTTTGTGCAGAACTAGCACTTTTAAAAGTCGAGGGTTGCCTCTTAAAAGATCTGGATAACTAATGAAAGATGTAAATGAACAAACTCATCTTTCAATAGACTCTCAAGAAATACACAGCGAAGCATGTACTACTTACCACCATCTTGTGCATCTGTGCACTCATGCATGCAGATGTGAACACCTTTGCATGCAGGGGAGAGAAGGACTTTGGGTGTCCTGCTGTGTCATCTGTTTTATTTACATGGGGCTTGATAGGCTGACTTGCCAGTGATTTTCCATGATCCATCTGATCCACCCCTAATGCTAAGGTAGGAGACAGTTGTGGCCATAATCAGCTTTTATGTGGGTGTTAGGGATTTGAACTTGGGTCCTTGGGTTCCTTGTCCAGCTCCAGGAATACACAGGCACATGGACAGAAAAGCTGGGGTTGGCTGGACTGGATCTCTGATGAGGACGCTGCAGCACTTTGAAAGCTCAGCATACGTTTATTATATACAGTTGAGCAGGGACGCAGGGTTATTGCATGCAGCTGAACATGAAGTGGAGCAGATACAAGATAACAAGGAGGCAGGGTTAGCTGATTTTGGTAGGAGCGGTTTTTGTGGAGGAGCAGTGCAGTCTTCAGGCCTTAAATACGGGGTGTGGGGGGGAGCTGTGCTATGATCCTTGATGTGGCTGTAGCCATGTCACTGTCAACAACACATTTGCTCAGGACTTGATAAATGAGCTTTCTCCACTCTGCACTCAGGCTCATGCATTTCATCTGCTGAGCCATCTCCTCAGCCCAGCTGCAGCATTTTAAGACAGCAATGTGTTCTCTCTTGGTTTTCCTTCTCTCCTTCCTTCCTTCCTTCCTTCCTTCCTTCCTTCCTTCCTTATTCCCTCCCTCTCTCTTTCCCTTCCTTCCTCCCTCACTCCCTCCCTTCCTTCCTTTTCCTTTTATAATAGGGTTTCTCTGTGCAACAACTCTTACTGTCCTAAAACTCATTTATAGACTAGGCTGACCTCGAACTCACAGAGATCTGTCTGCCTCTGCCTCCCATGTTCTGGGATTAAAGGTGTACCACCATACCTGATAGTTTTGCCTCTTAATGATAAGTATTTTTTAAAGATTTATTTATTTATTTATTTATTTATTTATTTATTTATTATGTACACAACATTCTGCCTCCATGTATGCCCACACGCCAGAGGAGGGCGCCAGATCTCATTACAGATGGTTGTGAGCCACTATGTGGTTGCTGGGAATTGAACTCAGGACCTCTGGAAGAGCAGTCAGTGCTCTTAACCACTGAGCCATCTCTCCAGCCCCATGATAAGTATTTTTGAAAAACTCCCCCGATTTGGAGGTTTCTCTGCCAATACAACAAATCAAATCAAGCTGAATTAATAAATCAAGGTTTAATAAACAGAGCAAAGCAACTAGTGAGTGTCTTTTGGAAAGGCAGGAGAGAAATCACGTGGCTAGTCTAGCAGTTGGGTCTTAAATGCCCTGTGGGCGTGGTCTTGAGCGACTCTGGAGGAAGAGGTGACCTTTGGCCTGAGAGGAGGGTCTGGAATGGGGGAGTGGCGTGTGCGCCACCACTGTCCAGCTGTGAAGTTTCATTTTACGTCTACGTTTAGAGACGGCACAGTGAAAGCACAAATTTAGATCAAAATATGTATTTTGTGACTTCACAAATATCATTTACTAAATCTTTTTTTTTTTTTCAGACAGTGTTTCTCTGTGTAGCCCTGGCTGTCCTTGAACTCACTCTGAGACCAAGCTGGTCTCGAACTCAGAGATCCACCTGCCTCTGCCTCCCGAATACTGGGATTAAAGGTGTGTACTAATACTGCCTGGCTTATTTACTGAATAAAGGGAGAAGAGGAGATAGTAATTTATGATTTGATGACTAAATATCACAGCAGTGGAATCTTGCCTTCAGGGGATAGTGAATTGTTTGGCTGTGATTTCCCATATAAGCATGAAACGATATTCATATGGGATAAGCACGAATATTTACACCAAGTTTGATCAAAGACAAACTAAAAATTGATAGGAGTATTCATATTTTATTTTATTTTTTTATTATTTATTTATTTATTTATTTATTTTTTAGTTTTTCCGAGACAGGGTTTCTCTGTAGCTTTGGAGCCTGTCCTGGCACTAGCTCTTGTAGACCAGGCTGGCCTCGAACTCACAGAGATCCACCTGCCTCTGCCTCCCGAGTGCTGGGATTAAAGGCATGCGCCACCACCGCCCGGCGAGTATTCATATTTTAAATTAACATGCTTGCTCTACTTAACAATGACTGTAGACTCTCACAATAAATTGCTCCAGTCTCTAGATTCCATTGTTAACTGTTACAGAAATTTAAAGAGCCAATTCTTTTTTTAAAAAAACTTTATTGTTTTTATTGAGCTATACATTTTTCCCACTCCCCTTCCTTCCTCTTCTCTCCCTTCCTACTTCCCTCTCCCCTTCCTTCCTTCCCTGCCCCCTACACTTCCATTTTACTCAGGAGATCTTGTCTTTTTCTCCTACCTAATAGGATCCATATATGTCTCTCTTAGGGCCCTCTTTGTTGCCTAGCTTCTCTGGGGTTGTGAACTGTAGGCTGGTTATCCTTTGCTTTATGTCTAATATCCGCTTATGAGTGAGTACATATTATATTTGTCTTTCTGGGTCTAGGTTACCTTACTCAGTATGTTGTTTTTTTTCTGGTTCTGTCCCATTTGCATGCAAATTTCAAGATGTCATTTTTTACCATTGAGTAGTACTCCATTGTGTAAATGTACCACATTGACTTTATCCATTCTTTGGTTGTTTGCAGGCTCTGGCTATTACGAATAATGCTGCTATGAACATGGTTGAGCAGATGTCCTGGTGCTATGATTGAGTGGTATTGCTGGGTCATGAGGTAGATTGATTCCCAATTTTCTGAGAAATCACCATGCTGATTTCTTGAGCGGCTGTACAAGTTTGCACTCCCACCAGCAATAGAGGAATATTTTGGAGTTGTAATGATAATTGTGTGCAGCTGGAAGAACAGATCCTCTTTGGGTATGAATTGTCTCTGGCACAGCTGGAGTGACAGCTTGTAGCCTACACAGGGAGCCACCAGGTGGCGAATTGAGGAGGCCACACTGCAGGACCCTGAGTGCATGGTTTGACATATTTGAAGTGGGGACAGGCTTTCCTGTGGGAGACTGGGGCAGGAGGAGACCGAGCTTTTTCCACCTCAGACTTGGTTATGTTTAGGCCCCCACTGAAGGGCCCGCCCACATCTGGAGTGGCTCTTCCCATCTCAGTTAACCAAAAAGCAAAAATACTCACAAGTGTGGCCCTGTGTGTGATTTATCATCTCATAGGTGATTTTTAAAAATATTTATTTAGTATGGATACAATCTTCTTTCTATGATATGCCTGCAGGCCAGAAGAGGGCACCAGACCCCATTACAGATGGTTGTGAGCCACCATGTGGATAGCTGGGAATTGAACTCAGGACCTCTGGAAGAGCAGGCAATGCTCTTAACCACTGAGCCATCTCTCCAGCCCCCTCATAGGTGATTTTAGATCCTGTCACGTTGACAGTCACTGTGTTGTGACCACGAACCCTGCACGTGTGAGAATGTCCTCCTGGGCATCGTCGGTGCTCAGAGAATTCCCCATCTTGAACAGTTTGCACTTTTTTTTTTAAAATTTATTTATTTATTAAGGATTTCAGTTTGCACTTTTGAACTCAGGACATTTGAAATCTATAACTTGCCCACGTATTCTTACTGGGATGTGGTTATTGGTCTTAAGGGAGAAGACTGGCTCCGGAACGCCCAGAGGCGGTTCCTGACCCTGTTGGTCATGTGCTGTGTATTTAACAGGAAACCACTCTATCTTTGTTCCTAACTTAGGAAGTGGTGACCGCGAGGGTGACATGAGGTACCATGTGTGCATTTCTTACACCTGCTGTCAGCTTATTCCCAGATGGAACTGTCAGAGGCTTCTGCAAAATGCTTGCAACCTAAAATTTGAATTAGAAATTATCAGTATGTTTCTGTTCATTCTCCCCCACCCCCTCTGTGCTCTCGCGCTCTCTAAGCTGGGATCAATCGAGTAAGGATGACCCATCAGTGGTCAGATTGTGGACGCTGCACTGTTGATGACCAGAGGAGAGGCAGATGGGGGCAAGAAACATATCCACAGTACCTGAAAGATTATACACGAAAGCAGGCTGTAGAGTGCTTGCCTAGCGCAAGGCCCCAGGTCTGACTCCAGTACTTGTCCCCCTCCCACCAAAAACAGAAAGCAAAACTGCTCTCAAAATGGAATTTTATCCAAAAGTTGTAGGAACCAACAGGGAGATGCAGTTTCCCTGACCAGATGTGGGATAAAATGATCATCAGGAAAGAATCACTGAGATCAAATAATATACAGAATGCTTGAGACTGACTTTGTACTGAAAGCATTTGGTCTGTTTAGAAAACAGCAGAGCACAGCTCACCCTGAAAGGGAGATGGATGTCTGTGGACTCCTGAGGGTGGAGGTGGAGACATGTTTACTTGAGGCTGGTTTGTCTTGGAGGGGATTTCAAGAAGCCATGGATGAGTGAACTGGGTGCACGAAGTATGTTGGGAAGGCCTTTCCAGGGCGCGCTTTACTTACTGTGCCTGTTATAGGAAACGGGAGTTGGTTATACAGATGCCTCCTGTTTCACCCAGGGCCGGCAGTGTCAAACCACAGGTGACCTTCCCCATTCCTTGCCTGTGAAAACTGCAGAATAATTTCTTTTAAAAAAGAATTTTGAGATTGAATTCAGGGCCTCTGCATGCTAGGGAAGCAGATTGATTTAAAAACAAATTTTAAAAAAAGGGCCTCTATGTACCCACAGCTGATACTAAATTTGCAAATTTGCCTGCCTCTGCCTCCTGAGTGCTGCAGTTAAAGATGTTTACTATCACACCTAGTACTGAAGATTATTCTTTAAAGACTTTCAATTTTCCCAATATTTCTGAGCTCTTGAACCTCTTTAGAAAGCACTGAGCTTTAAGAATCAACAAAAAAGGTCTGGAACCTCTGGAACGAGGTAGGGTCATTTAGTGTGAGCTGCTGCAGTAATCTCAGAGGTGAGAGGAAGGTGGTAAGAGGCATCATTGACTGTGGCAAGGAAAGAGTTAAACCTTTACCCTGATTTTTCTGAACGTATTCAAGTGATTTTTTTTAAGGGAAAGGGCTTGATAATGTAGCCCAGGCTGGTTTAGAACTCACTATATAGCCCAGGCTGGCCTCTCCTTTTTTTTTTAAAAAAAGATTTATTTATTATGTGTATAGTATTCTGCCTACATGCCAGAAAAGGGCACCAGATCTTGTTACAGAAGGTTGTAAGCCACCATGTGGGTGCTGGGAATTAAACTCAGGACCTCTGGAAGAAAAAACAGTGCTCTTAACCTCTGAGCCATCTTTCCAGCCCCAGGCTAACCACTTAACTTGTGGTGATCCTCCTACCTCTTCCTCCTGAAATTATAGGTGTGTGTTACCATTTCTAGCATTTTGTTTGTTTGCTGAATGAGGTGGGCTCTCACTGTGCAGCCCAGGTTGGCCTCTAACATGGAATCCTCCCAGTTCAGCCTCCCAAATTTCTGGGATTACAATGGCCACTGTGCCCTGCTGTAATTCTTTATAGAAGAATTCTGATTCGGTCTTATGGGAGGCTTGGCAGAGTGAGAAAGTCATGGATTCAACCTGAATAAAATATGACCACAATATAAAAAGACAGCCAGAGAGCCAGGCATGTGGAGGCACACCTGAAATCCCAGCCGTTAGGTAGGGTCAAGACTTCCAGGCCAGGCGGGGCATGGTGGCTCATGCCTTTAATCCCAGCATTCAGGGGGCAGAAGTAGGAGGATCTTAGTTGACATAGCGAGTTTCAGGACTACCTAGAGAGACCCTGTCTCAAAAAACTAAAAAGAAAAGAAAAAGAGAGGGTGTATAAGTGAGTTCATGTTTATTAGTGTGTGTGCTCAGATGTTCCTTTACCATGTTTATTAGTGTGTGCGCACAAGTGTACCTATATCATGTTTATTAGTGTGTGTGCTCAGGTGTACCTATATCACATTTATTAGTGTGTGTGCTCAGGTGTACCTATATCACGTTTATTAGTGTGTGTGCTCAGGTGTACCTATATCACGTTTATTAGTGTGTGTGCTCAGATGTTCCTTTACCATGTTTATTAGTGTGTGCGCACAAGTGTACCTATATCACGTTTATTAGTGTGTGTGCTCAGGTGTACCTATATCACGTTTATTAGTGTGTGTGCTCAGGTGTTCCTTTACCATGTTTATTAGTGTGTGTGCTCAGGTGTACCATGGAGCACGGGAAGGTCAGAGGACATCTTGTGAGAGTTTGTTCTCCCCTGCTGATGGGACTCGGGCATCAAATTCAAGATACCAGACTTGACACAAATGTCAGTTTCCCACCGAGGAGAGGCTGGGAATCGAATCCTGGCAGGTCTGTGAATGAGTTCCATGTAGCCCAGGTCGGCTTTGAACTTTGCATGTAGCTGAGGGTGATGTTGAACAGGCTCTTTCCTCTTCTGCCTTCTGGGTGTTGGAATTACAGGCCTGAGCCCTCTGCATTCAGCTATTTAAAGTCACTTGTTGGCTTGTTTTGTTTCTTTTTCCTCCCCTTTACCAGCCCCACCCCCATGAGGTTTTGAGACCAGGTTTTACTCTGTAATCCAGGTTGATCTGGAATTCACTGTGGTTTGGGTGGACTGATCTTGAACTGTGCTGAATCTCTTTCCTTAGCTGAGGTTGCAAGCAGAAACCACTGTGCTCGATAGTCTGATGCCTTTATTTAGTTAGTTTTTTAAGATTTATTAATTTTATGCATCAGATCCCGCTATAGATGGTTGTGAGCCAACACATGGTTGCTGGGAATTGAACTCAGTACCTCCAGAAAGAATAACCCAGTGAGCCTTCTCTCCAGCCCTTGTTTGGTCTCTGTGTACCTCTAGTTGACCTAGATAGTATTCACATCGTTGACCAGGCTGGCTTTCAACTCAGAGATGTGCTTGCTCCTGTGTTTCGAGTGCTGGGACAAGAGGCGTGCGCCACCGCACCCAGTCTACAGGATTTTAGAGACCATGCATTTATAAATAAGCTGCCAGACTGGTGACACTTCCAGCTGCTGGTGACGCTAAGGGAGGCAGCGTAGAAACCAGCGTGGGGCAGCTTCCGTTGCCTTTGTCTTCTTGGAGGGGAGGGGAGCGTTGGAGATGGGGTCTTACTGAACTCCCCCATCTTTCTGCCTTTTCTCCCCAGTGCTGGGATTCCAGGAGTGCCCTACTATGCCCCCTGAGTTGTTCTGTTTCTTGGTAATTTGGGGAGTTTATGGGTGTTTCATGCTATCTTTGTATATCACATTCAGTTTAGTAAATGGTTGGGCAGAGGGGAAGCCATAGGTAAACTCTAGAGTCAGAGAGGATTTATGACCTGGGACTGTGCCAAGTAAATGTAAGCATATTATTAAGACCTTGATGTGAACAAACCAACTGCAGATGACAGTTATGAGCAACCTGGGTATCTACTGACGGAGTCTTGGCTAGTCCATCTTGTGAGGGGCTGGAGTTGTGGTCATGTTGAATGCGGCCCTTGTCTTGTTTACACGGTTGCAGCGTGATCTACCTGAGCGGGGCTTTGGGGACAGGGTATAGAATGAACACGATCCAGATCAAACTTGATTGCTAGAACTGGGAATGGGAATATGGAGGCTCAGCTTACTAGTTTTTCTACTTTAGTGTCAATTGCTGTTTTTGTTTGTTTTAAATTTAAGGTCTGATTATTTGTTAGTTTTAAAGACTTGATTTTGACTGAACTTAGATTTAGAAGCTCCGACAATCTGTTTTTCTTTGGCTTTTTTCATTTTCTTGGCTAAAAGTTGAGCATATTCTGCAGCCTCTTCCTTGTTTTTCTTAGTGTGCTTCAGAGCAATACCTCGGCTGTGTTTGGGTTGCAGGACAGGTGGAGAACAAGACACTGAATCTTGGGTGTTTGGCTTCTAGATTTCTTTGCTTGGGGCTTTCCGACAACATTGGCAGACATCAAAATGTTTAGAGAGATTGAAAACTTTTCTGCTTGCTCTTCTTGGCCTTGACCACCAAGGCACAGTAGTATTTGTCAGTCCAGGAATGCCCTCCTCTTCCTTTTCCTCTTTATTTTTATTTTTAATTTTTTTTTTAAATCTAGACAGGGTTTCTCTGTATAGCCTGGGCTGTCCTAGTACTCACTCTGTAGACCAGGCTGGCCTCAAACTCACAGAGATCCGCCTGCCTCTGCCTCCAGAGTGCTGGGATTAAAGGTGTGTGTCATTGAGCCCTATTCCTTTCCCTCCCTCACCCCCTTAAACAATCAAGTTGAGGGGGGCTGGAGAGATGGCTCAGTGGTTAAGAGCACTGCCTGCTCTTCCAAAGGTCCTGAGTTCAATTCCCGGCAACCACATGGTGGTTCACAACCATCTGGAATGAGGTCTGGTGCCCTCTTCTGGCCTGTAGACATATGTACAGACAGAATATTGTATACATAATAAATAAATAAATAAAAAACAATCAAGTTGAGAACACTCAGATTGGCATTCACAATGCATAGACTTGCTCCTCCTTCTCTCCAGCTCTCCTTGCTCTGTGACAGGAATGCCCCTTCCTCAACAGTAGGCTCACTCCTGCTTCATGGGAAAACCTTGTTTGTTGTTCCCACCCCGGAGCCTGACACACAACCCTTCCACTGTTCACCCAGGGTACCAGCTGCTACTTCATGGCCATGTGCTTCTCACAGACTGTGTGGAGCTACATCATCGTCTACTTCAGTGAGCTCCTAACAAACTGGTGACACAGCCAGCCGCCTGGGAGTCACCGTGAAAAAGAACTCGGTGTCAGTTTGAAGCTTTACATAAAATTACATCAGTTAACTAAAGGTCTTGAAAGTGCACTTTATAATTTTGGAGTCTCCTTATCCTGTGATTAAACTCGTTTTTTATAAAATACATTGCTTATTGAATTTTCATGATGAATGTGTCAGTATATGACTATGAGGCCAGGGCCCTGAACATGCGAGGCACCGAGTCATGTCCTCCCCAGTTCCGGATAAGTAGGTGATCTTAGAATCCATTTCTCGGGAGAAATCTCTTAAATTAATAAATAGGTTATGTTGAAAGTTGGTTTTTGTTTTTTTTAATGATTTATATACTTAAATGATTTAGTGATTTTTCTAGTTTCATTCTTGTACTGAGTGTGCGATATTCTTTTTCCTTCTGTATAAGATTTAAGAAACTCAGCAGAAATGCCAATTCCTGTTAATCTTATGCTTTCCTTCTGTTTTGGAGTTTCTGTTGGCTGTTTTTGGGTTTTTAAGACAGGGTTTCTCTGTAGCTTTGGTGCCTGTCCCGGAACTAGCTCTTGTAGACCAGGCTGGCCTCGAACTCCCAGAGATCCGCCTGCCTCTGCCTCCCGAGTGCTGGGATTAAAGGTGTGCGCCACCACCGCCCGGCTGTTGGCTGTTTGAAATACATAGCCTAGGCTAGTCTGGAAAGTGTCCTGTGTGTAGTCCAGGCTGGCCTCAAATTTTCTAGACCTCCTGCTTTTGTCCCCTGCCTGGATTTCAGTCACATAGGCTTTCCTTTCCCTTCCATTAACTAAACATAAAAAGTTTAGACCTGTTGAGTACTTGCCTGGGGCTAAGCACTGTTCTATACTCCCAAGACAACCCTGTTATCCTGTATATCCTGTATCTTATGTATGTGGTGTGTGTGTGTGTGTGTGTGTGTGTGTGTGTGTATGTGTGGTGGTGGTGGTGGTTTGAAAAAGGACCCCTTAGGAAGTGTGGCCTTGTTGGAAGAAGTGTGTCACTGTGGGGCTGGCTTTGAGGTCTCTTTTGCTCAAGTTCCCTTCAGTGTGACAGCCAGTTGACTTCCTGTTGGTTAAGATGTAGCACACTCAACTCCAGCACCACATCTGCTTGCATGCCTCCGTGCTACCGCCATGATGATGATGGACTGATTCTCTGAAACTAAGCAAGCCATTCCAATTAAACGTTTTCTTTATGAGTTGCTGTAGTCATGGTGACTCTTCAGAGCAATAAAAACCTTAACTCAGACAATATGTGATGTCCCAGGGAATGAAACATCATTTAGCTTATACTGGAATTGAACTGTTACAAGCATGCATGTATATATAAGTGTCTGTCAGGTTTCTGGCTTCCAGATCCGCAGGTAGGCAAGGCTGACCTTGAGCTTGGTCCTCCAGGGTGTTTGGATTACAGGCCTGTACTACCACACTCGGCAGAAACCCTCTATAAACATCAATATTTACTTGACTCTTAAACATTTAGAATCAACCTGCATAGGATGTCATTCTAGTTGACTGAGCTGGACACCAGAGGTGAGCAGTGTAGGTTGGGTTGCCTTTCTCAGGTGCTCTCTTGGTATAGATGGTATTTCTCTGCCATCTGAGTATGGTTGGCACCTTTGGTTGATTAGGAAACTCAACGATCATTTAGGAAATGATTATTCCAAAAGGACGTTTAATCGGTAAATGAGAGGTGTACGCCTTCTTAAGTGTCTCGGAAACAAGGCTGTTTCTCAAAGGTTAGCACCCTAAAGAATTTCTTGGACATTTGATTATGATGTGAGTGAATACACATTTACACATTGACTTTAGGGAAATTTTTATGGAGATATCCGCTCCCACAGAGTATTCAGAGTGGGTAGAGACTCAGTGTCTTCCCTCTGCTTCCAAGCCTGTCGAATGCTTGAGTAAGATAGGTTCCCATCTGCATAATCTCTACTTAGTTATGCAGGGTGGAGGCTTACAGTGAGTGAAGCAGTGGAGAGCATAACCAGGACATGGTGTGGAGAACTTAGCTGGTTGTGTGCGCGCATGCGTGGTTGAGGACGAGTTTGGGCGTTTGTTCCTGCCTTTTATCTTGTTAGACTGCCGAGTGCTGGAACTGCTTTCCTTCTTTCCTCATATGCCTGACTTGGGGGTTATTCTTGAACAAAGCAACATTTTCTCTGTATATTCTAATTAGATGGTGCTCAATTTTTTTTTTCCTTAACTGACATTATATCTACTATTTTGGTCTGCTCTCCCTGGTGATTTGCTGTTTTATGGTGTAAAAATTATTGAATGCAGTTCCCTTCTGCTCCATGTAGATTGTGAGCAGGGAGTCTCTGAATTTTTATACTTGATATCCGTTCTTATTGTATATAGTTTTGTATTGGGTTTTGAACTCTCTTATTTAGATAAAAGGGAAAAGTGCTGTGGGAACTTCTTCAGCCAATGGCCTTTGAGATGCTGGACCACTTTGGGTGTGGCCTTGGGTACTATAAAAACAGATATTAAAAAAACGTGAGCAGCCCCCCCCCCCCAGCTGTGGGATTCAGTTCCTGCTCCTGCAGAGGACTGTTGATCTGTGAGTCTATCCCTAAATAAAGAACCCTTTATTATACTCTATTCTGAGCTAGTGTGGGGACTACTTTATCACAATCCACTACAGATGAAGATTCCTCATGTTTTCTATGTTGTGGATTTCTTCTTTTTTTTTAAATTTTTTTATGATTTATTTATCTTTATTTTATGTGCATTGGTGTGAAGGTGTCAGATCCCCTGGAACTGGATTTTTAGACAGTTGTGAGCTGCCATGTGGGTGCTGGGAATTGAACCCGGGTCCTCTGGAAGAGCAGTCAGTGCTCTTAACCGCTGAGCCATTTCTCCAGCCCCCTGTTGTGGATTTCTTATCCTGAAACCTACTAACTTATTTTTGATTCAAATTTTACATTGACTCTAGGCTGGCTTCAATCACAAGAATCCTCCTGCCTCACCCTTCCAAGTTCCAGTATTATTATCATTATTATTAGTGTGCATATGTTCATGTGATTGAATGTGAGATCAAAAAAGTGTTTTTCTCAATCTTTTTGTTTGTTTGCTTGTTTGAGACAAGATCTCACTATGAAGCCCTGGTTAGTCTAGAAATCTCTCTGTAGGCTGGCTGGTCTAGCACTCACTGTGTAGGCTGGCTTTGAACTCACAGAGCTTTCTTTGCCTCCTTAATACTGACATTAAAAGCGTGCACCACTGTGTCCAGCTTCTTAAAAGGGTGGTCGAGATAGAGGTCAAACCTTCATGTTTGTGCACAAGTACTTTACCAACTAAGCCTTTTCCCAAGTCCTAGGATGATGTGGGATTCCCATCTGTATGCTGTGAATATGTTTTATTACCATTGGTTAATAAAAAAGCTGTTTTGGCCAATGACTTAGCAGAGTAAAGCCAGGCATGAAATATGAACAGAGATAGAGAAAGTAGGCAGAGTCAGAAAAGACGCCATGTAGCTGCCAAAGGAGACAGATGCCGGAACCTTACCAATAAGTAGGCTACAGCCTCGTGGTGATACATAGATAAATAGAATGGGTTAATTTAAGATGTAAGAATTAGTTAATAAGAAGACTGAGCTAATAGGTTAAAGAGTGTTGTAATTAATATAGTTTTTGTGTGATTATTCAGGTCTGGGCAGCCGGGAAACAAACGTGCAGTCTCTGCTTACACTAGGATGTCTTTAAATGCATAGGATTGTTAAAGAATCTATTTTATTTTATTTTATTTATTTATTTTGGTTTTTCGAGACAGGGTTTCTCTGTGGTTTTGGAGCCTGTCCTGGAACTAGCTCTTGTAGACCAGGCTGGTCTCGAACTCACAGAGATCTGCCTGCCTCTGCCTCCCAAGTGCTGGGATTAAAGGCATGTGCCACCACCACCTGGCTAAAGAATCTATTTTAAAATGCAGTTAGCAAAACCTGGTGTCCTAGTTCAAGCCTGCTCAGGCAAGAGGATTGCTGCAGGTTCCAGGCCAGCCTGGGATACAGCACAAGAGACCCTATCTCCAGAAAAGAACACTGAGCCCATACAGTTAGCAAATGATATAGTAATATATACTTTTCAATATAATCATGGGGAGCTGGGGATTGGCTCTTGGTTGATAGTACTTTCTTTATGTATGAGACCCTGGGTTCAGTGCCCAGCATTGCATGAATAAGGCTTCATGGCACATAGCTATAAGCCCAGTGCTCAAAAGGTAAAGGCAGTGGTGACCTCAGGAGTTCAAGGTTATTCTAGGTTAGTCTGCATGAGACCATGTGTGTTTGGGTGTGTGCATGCATGCATGCTTGTGTGTGTATGTATAAGTTTGGCAACATGGTAAATCTCTTGGCACTAAATGCAGTTGATATTTAATAGATCTACTGCGCCTTTCGTGGCATGAGAGTAGCTGATTTTTATTGATTTGAGAATTACAGGTACTATGGCTTATATCCAGCACTCACGATGAAAGAATGCATTGAATGTTACAGTCAGAAAGTAGTGAAAACATGAGAGTTTCCTTCCTTCGCAAGTTCCCTGAAAGCTATCGTGAGCCCCTTGGCTGTGATCTCAGAACAAAAATATCTGGACTAAAGCTCTGTTTGTGCCCTGGGAGGCTTAAGCTGAGGAAAGGGAGCTCGGGAGTGAAACATAGTCATCAGAACAAATGAATTTATCTGTCTGTTTTTGTGGTTTAGAAAATTTCAGTCATTTAAGAATGCCAAGTCCGTGTGTCTTGGGCATACCTGGGGGTTGGCGTGCTTTTTCCCTGGGCTGCATTCCCTCATTACATCTTGTGCAGCTAAATTAAAATTCGTATTTTAAGTATTTCTTAAATTCTGTGTTGGCTACTGGTGTGTTTTTCTTTTGTAAGTTTTGTTCCTTAAAACGTTTTAATTCTTCTGCAGGATTCGGAAACTTCAGATACGAAATATCCCGCCCCACTTACAATGGGAGGTAAGACCTTCTATATTTTAAGCTAAGATCTTAGTTTCAGAGTCTAGTGTTTTGTTTTTCCAAAGATTTTTTTTTCTCCTTCCTTTAGCTCTCAGGTGTGCTAGAACCTAGTTCTTCTCTCTTATGGCTGAGGTATGGACTTTTCTTTGTAGAATTAAACTCCTTAAAACTGTTCTTTGAAATATTTTTAAAAATGCCCAATAGTTGAGAGTAGTTGTTACCTTTCTCATTCAACTCCATCCAGACAGTGTCCTGTTGATCTGAGTTGCCCATTGGAATTAAATATGACATTCTTTCCTTGGCAGAATTTTTTTTTAATATTTATTTATTTATTTATTATGTATACAATATTCTGTCTGTGTGTATTCCTACAGGCCAGAAGAGGGCACCAGACCTCATTACAGATGGTTGTGAGCCACCATGTGGTTGCTGGGAATTGCACTCAGGACCTTTGGAAGAGCAGGCAATGTTCTTAACCGCTGAGCCAGCTCTCCAGCCCCCCCTTGGCAGAATTTTTAAAAGACATACACTTGCTACTTAATACTTTATTTTAAAATGTGATTCTACTTTTTGCTTAGAGAGTGGATCTGCAGTGATCGTGTATTAACAAAAACTATGTAGCACAGTTGGCTTGTGTCAGCATCCACAGCATCACGATAGTGCCATGGTGAGAATTTGAGACACCAGGAGTTGAAGAGGTCAAAGTAAATGATTGTTAACTCTTCCAGACCATGAACTCTGGAAATTAAAAGAAAAGGAATCTTACTATATGTTTATTGCGTGGATCTGTGCACTTTCTTGTGGAGGCCAGCGGACCTTTCAGGAGTTGATTCTCTTCTACCCTGGGGACCCAGGGATTGAACTCAGGTCTTCAGGCTTGACTGCAACAGCACCTTTATGGGACCATCTTGCTGGCTTCCCAGAAAGGTTTCAAAACTTGCCTTGAAACTTTGCAAGGGAACTACTCAGTGTCTGTATAGTTAGAACATCAAGAATGACTTGTTTTGTGGTTTCAGATTAGGTTTCTAAATGAATCTGCTGCATCATTAAACCAAAGCGCTTATTAAAATGCAAAGTATGATTTCAAGGTTTCCGTGGCAGTGAGTGAGCTGAGGGAAATTGTTGAGTTTTGACTCCCAAGGTCCCTGCGTAGTATCAAATCATTTGTGCTCAGAATATGCAGTGCTGTCCTGTGACACAGCTGTTGCATCTTGGAAAGGATGCTAGTTCCTTAATATATTTTAAATGTTTTTGTTTCACAGTAAACAACTTTGTGGGTTGAATGGTGATTTCAGAGTAAAGGGCGTGCATTTCCCTGTTTTAGAGTAATTTTTGTTTAGGAATCCATTAGCTTGAGGAGTAGGCCTCAAACTGCTTGTGTAGCATCAAGATCTATTTGAGCTTGGGCCATATTAAATATGTCTTAATAGGATACTGTGCTCAGGAATCACATCTAGTGTGATATGGTTGTCAGTGAGAGAGTCAAATACAGCGGCCAAAAATAGGATCTGTCTGCTGAGCTAGACAGAGTATTCATTGAGACGGTGTGGCTTGTTGTGATGCTTTTCTTTCTTGTATTTTCCCCTTGTTCTGAGTAAAATCTAACTAATAAGGCAATCCATTATTTGCCCTAATTTTTTCTTCATAGTTAATTTTCTCTACTCTCCTTCCACTCCTGCCTCCATCCTTCCATCTGCTTCTCGGTTCTTTTGCAAGGTCTCAGCCTTAGCCTTCAGAGTCCTGGGATTACAGGCATGTGTGTGCCACTGCTCTAGACCCATGTTCTCTTTGAAATTAAAGTAATTACATGAGAATGTAGAAGAACCTTGAATCTAGAATTTAGAGTCTCTTCAGCTTTGATTCTCAAACTTTTTTTTGGTAAGGGAGGGCAGGGTCTTGCCTAACCTCAGACTTTCACAGTCCTCCTGCCTCAGTCTCCTGAGTGCTGGAATTCCTGGCATGTACCAGCAGGTGTGATTAAAAGTCAAATTGATCAGGCTTGTTAAGAGTAGGGTGAGTGTTCAGTTCCTTTCCCTGAAGGCTTGTGTGGCACCATTTATCCCTGCCGTCAGGGAAAGGTCACTTTGTGTATCGTTGTCTCTGTGCCGTGGGTATGCTCACTGTCTTGTGCCAAAGCCTTGCTGTAGACAGTGATAACTGTGCACTTCCCGTCCAGGTTCCGTTACAATGGAAGGATTAGACTCTGAGTCCACTGATTAATCTTAGGATCACAGAGAGTGGAACAGCCAGACATTATGTGACTCATGATTGTATGAAGGAAATTCATTACACAGACAAAATATTCCTGTGTAAAAAAGGAGATTTGACTACATACATTCTGTTTTAATTAAATTTTGCAAGAAATATGGATGGTGGGGTATAGATTAAATGATAACCACACCTGTGGTATGAGATGTTTCACAGCATAAACAATGTTGTTTTGATAGACAACCAATGGCCTGACAAAGGGAAGGAGATTTTAGAACACGACTTGTGCACATGCCTGTAGTAAGCTGTGAGCTGTGTACAAGCTCAGTGCAACAGTGTACAGGAAGCATGGCAGCTTGTAGGGAGACTAAATTGTAGCCTAGCATCATGACTTTGTTTCTGAACACACACACACCATGGCATACATGTGGCAGTTGGAGCTGATTCTTTCCTTCTACCATGTGGTCCCAGGATTTGACTCAGGTTTTCAGCTTGGCAGCAAGTGTCTACCCACTGAGCCATCTTGTCAGCCCTGAACACACTTAAAAAATATCTGAGACTTGTTGGGCGGTGGTGGTGCATGCCTTTAATCCCAATGCCTGGGAGGCAGAGGCAGGTGGATCTCTGTAAATTTGAGACCAGCCTGGTCTACAGAGTGAGTTCTAGGACAGCCAGGACTGTTTCACAGAGAAACTCTGTCTCAGAAAACAAACAAACAAAGAATCACACCTGCCAAGAGCATTGCACTCTCAGTACTGGGGGAGGCAGAACTTTGTGAGTTCGAGACCAGCCTGGTCTAAATAGTGAGTTCTAGGGCAGCCAGTGCTACATGGTGTGACCCTGCTTCAGAAGGAAAGAAAACTTACATCTGCCGGGCGATGGAGGCGCACGCCTTTAATCCCAGCACTCGGGAGGCAGAGGCAGGCAGATCTCTGTGAGTTCGAGACCAGCCTGATCTACAGAGCTAGTTCCAGGACAGGCTCCAAAGCCACAGAGAAACCCTGTCTCGAAAAACAAAAACAAAAAAACCCCCAAAAAACGAAAACTTACATCTACTGTGACCCTAGAAACAGTGATTGGTCTGTGGGAGCAACCTGTTCATTTATGTGTGTGATAGCATAAGCTCACCACTTCTAAGCCTTAATTAAGGTCTCATGGCCGTCAGGTCTAGCTGGTCCCACAGTGCACACACTAGGCCTTCACTAGGAAGGACATTTGAATGTAGAGAATCATGTGGGATCTTGAGGTTATAGGGATAGGAATAGTAACTGAGGGGAGCAGACATTTAGATCTGTTGGACCCTAGTGTCCAATTACTGTGGAGGAGTCGCCCCAAGAAAACACTCTCACACCACAGTTGTTGTAAAAGCATGAGGATTTTAATTCTGTCACGACAGGGTCTTTCAGCATTCAAGAAGCCAAAGGACCCTGAATAGCTGGCACAGGCCACTTTTAAAGTAAAAAGCCACAGAAACAAGGGGGAATCTGGGGGTTGTTTTTCCAACTATTAGGATTGGCTGATTCAGAGGGCTACTAGCAATGATTGGTCTGAGCCACGGCGAGAGAGTGGTTGCTAGATCAGTCAGGCTAAGGGGGAACATTTTTGTGTTACTTTGACCCCTTCCCAGGGACTGAGTCAAAATATCAGGAACTGAGTCAACACCTAAGTGTTATCTTGCCCCTATTCCAATAACTTGAGTTCTATTTGGAGAACATTCACAAGGACTCAGGGAGATGGAAAGTTCCCAACATTTCAGTACGTGCATGTATAGTTGTTAGGTCCTTTGTTCCCTGGAGAGGGGGGATCACTACTGCTGAAAGGCCTCAGAAATGGTCTCAGAGTTGTCTTAAAGTTCTACAGATCCTAGGAACTTGGAGGGAGAGCTAGAGTAGCTGAGACTGGGCTCTTTGAGCTGTGCAAACCCATGGCTGGAGGCCCATAGTCATCAAAGGCTCAAGCCAACTTCTGGAATGGAGATAGGACCAGAAGGAGCTCATCCTACAGCCTTGCTCTTCCCTACCCCCAGCCTCCCTTCCACCACCCCCCCCCCCCCGCCCCCATGGGGCTGCCCTCTCTGTGGCTAGAAGCTCACAGGGAACAGGTTGGGAAAAGAATGGTTGAAGTTCTCAGAGTCCCAAAGAGAAAGTAGATTTGGGATTTTTTTTTTTGTGTGTGTGTGTGTGTTTTTTTTTTTTTTCGAGACAGGGTTTCTCTGTGGCTTTGGAGCCTGTCCTGGAACTAGCTCTGTAGACCAGGCTGGTCTCGAACTCACAGAGATCTGCCTGCCTCTGCCTCTCGAGTGCTGGGGTTACAGGCGTGCGCCACCATCGCCCGGCGATCGAGAGCTTCTTATCCTGCTGATGCTCTAACCTAGGTGCCGTCCTGCGTTGTTAGTGTTACCACCACCCAGCTTTCCTTTTGTCTTCTTCATTCCCATGACTCTTGTCATCTCATTTCTCTTCCAGCTGAGAGATGAGAAGTGGTTCCTCTCAGGGCCTTTGGGTAACACCTTCTCATACTCTGTGTCAGTAGGGCTTTAATGGTTTCTAGTGATTTCCTTTTTGATGTAAAGCATTCTGAACACCAGGGTGGGAGAATGTTTCTCAACGTTTGTGTCTGTGATAAACTTTTGGAGGGCCTGATTCTGGAACACTAGGAGAGCTTTTCCCCCATGTGTAGGATAGACACAGGAAACAGAATTTCTCGTCATCCTTCCCTTCTCAGCAATGCTGAGGGAGTGCCGTGAGGTGGAAGAAAGGACTGGGTGCACCTTTCTTAGGTGGCCGGCCGGGGCTGACTGAAACACCATACTTTCTGATCTTTTCTTTTACTCTACTCTTTCTTGAGGTGGCTCCACTTATTAGATTTAGGGAAGGTTCGCATGTGAGATTAATTTCCAGTGTCTTAGGAAAGAACATCTCTGAGAATTTCCTGACTGTTCCTCTGATCAGAGGAATCAGAATCTCTAGTAGCATTCATAAACGGAAAGAAGAAAACCCATAGTCTGCTGGCCATGGGGGTGAAGAGTAAAGAGCAAATTAGGGCCTTCTGTGGAGAAGTGGAGGGTGGTGTTTCCAGAGTGGGTTAGAGACAGAGCTGAGCCATGGTTAGTCATCTGTATCTGAAGGCTCCCTGTGCTCGTGTGCCTTGTGCTGTCCCTGGCTGGGATGACTAAGATTTCCCAAGGCAAATGGCAGAATATGTAGTCTGACAAATATTCAAGGGGATGTGTGCTTAATTTATTACATTTGTCTACTTAAATCGCTTATTTTTGTTCATGTGTGTGTTGCGTGTTCACGTGTATGTCACTGCTCATAATTGGATGTTGGAAGACACCTTGAAGGAGTCTGTTCTCTTTGACCATGCAAGGCTCAGTGGTTAATGCCGTTACCTGCTGAGCTAGCTTACTGGCCCGAGATTGCATACTTTAAAATCACAGTCTTGCTAATAAAACAAAACAGATGTCAGACAGTGGTGGTGCACGCCTTTAATCCCAGCACTCAGGAGGCAGAAGCAGGCAAGGACAGCCTGGTCTACAAAGTGAGTTCCAGGACAGACAGACAACTGTAACATAGAGAAAGTCTGTCTCAAAAAAGCCAACCAATCAACCAACCAACCAAACAAAACACTACCAACAAAAATCACCAAAAACTCCACAGTGTCTTTTAGCTTCATTTCAAAAAACCAAGCCCTCACTTCCTTATCCCCCCCCCCCCAATCTGGGAAGATGAGCATCTTATGAAGAAGTTTCCATATCATAAAGTCCGCTTTTCCCTCCAGTTCATTGTCTAGTCTGGTTGACTAAGTGGAAACTGTTTCCTGGGCTGAGCAGTGGGATTGTTGGACCCTAGAGTCCAATCACAAGGAAGAGTCGCCCCAAGAGACCATCTCTCACAGCACAGTTGATGTAAAAGCATGAGGATTTTATTAATTGTGTCATGACAAGGTCTTTCAGCATTCAAGAGGCCAGGAAGACTCCAAATAGCTGGTATAGGCTACTTTTAAAGGAAAAAACCACAAAAGGAAGGAGGAGTGTCTGGGGGGCGTGTTCTTTAACTATTATTATTGGCTTTTTCAAAAGGGCTATTACCAATAATTGGCTGGAGAGTGGTTGCCAGATCAGATGAGGTAACAGGAAACATCTGAGGGTCACTTTGCTCCTTTCCCAGGGACTGAGTCAAAACACCAGTACCTAAGTCAACACCTAAGGGTTATCTTGCCCCTATTCAGGGAGATGGAAAGTTCCCAACATCTCAGTACATGCTTGTGTAGCTGTTAGGTCCTTGGTTCCCGGGGGTGGGGCACTACTGCCCCAGAGTTGTCAGAAATGGCTTTAGAGTTGTTTTAGAGTATCCAGGCTGGCGGCACAGAAATCAGGTGGAAATCAAAGCATAAGAGACTATTGTAACTCTTCTCCTGGCCCCAACCCGGTTATCTTAATGTTTTTTTTTATTTTTTTTTTCTTATGAGCTTGAATAATTTTAGGGACAACATTGCAGAAATCTTTAGTGGGAACCCCCTAATTGTCCTAACAGAATGTTTTATTTAGCATACTGCTGGGCTCGTTGTCTCTGGAACCAGTTCAGAGAAAGCCATATTAGAACTGTTAGAACATACAGGCTTCTGTCTGGGTTGCCACAGTTTATTCTTGCACATTTTGGACCCAGCTCTGTCACCAGTAGGAAGCTTTGCTGGAGAAGCAGCAGAGCCTTCCCCTGTTATTCCTTAGGCAGTCTTTCCTACTTTTGGTTGGAAGGACTGATGCAAGAAAGATGAAGATAACCAGGGGAAAGAACTTGAGTGGTGTGGCTAACAGCAGAAACTCCAGCCCTTGCCAGCTCGTGAACAGAGAAAATAAGGACTAAGCTGCAGGAAATGGCCATTTTCATATGCAGTAAAGCAAGCCGTCCATATTAAATTTAGGTTACTTTATGAGGAGGGGTTGTATAAACCAGAAATGTACATGAGATCAGTAAGGGCTTCTTAAATTGGGCAGTATCAGTGGAGTCTGGTATTTCCTTTCTGTATGGACCCCAAGGAAGACTGAGAATAGGAGGCTTCCCTTCCAAGGAGGTTTGGGTGTGCTGTTAGCAAGATCGCATCACCTGTAAGCCAGGCTCTGACAAGAGAAGGGAAATTAAGGGGATCGAAGAAACAGTGGTACCTTGTTATTTATCAGGGTTGTGGGAGCAAAGCCTTCTGTAGTCTCAGTATAAAAGGTCTTGCTGTCAGCCTTGGGCAGATGTGCGCTGAGACCAGGAAGAGTGTGTTGGGGATCAGCAGGAGGCGAGGTGACAAGTGAAGAGACTCACAGGGCCTGGGAGGATGCTCAGATGGTGATATCCTTGAAGGCAGGAGCTACCATGCTTTCATCCAAGTGATGACTGCATTTTGGCGTTGTGGTCACATGCTTTTCGTCTGTTATGTATGCTAAGGGGCTGGACAGAGGACTCAGTGGTTAAGAGCACTTACTGATCTTGCAAAGGACCCAGGTTCAGTCCCAGTCACTTATACAGTGGTTCATGATCGAGTTCTATGGTATTTGATGCCTTTTCTTGAAGTAATACGGGCGGCGGCGGGGCTGCGTCCCCAACACCCCGGCCGCCTGCCCGGCTAGCTTATGCCCCGAAATAATTACACGGACACTGTATTCCTCCAAACACTGCCTGGCCCATTCTCTTCTAGGCTAATTCTCACTTATTAATTTAGCCCATTTCTAATCATCTGTATGTAGCACCCCAAGGTGCGCTTACCGGGAAGATTCTAGCCTATGTCCATCCTGGGTCGGAGCTTCATCCCGGGAGCCGGGCATGGCGTCTCTCTCAGGCGTCTGCTCCTGAGAGGAGAGCTGTCGAGACTCTGACCTCACTTCCTCTTCCTCCCAGCATTTTGATCTGTTTACTCCACCTACCTATGTCCTAACCAATAAAATGGGCCAGGGCAGTTCCTTTATTAGCCAATGACCTTCCTCCATCATTTTCTGGCTCCCGCATTCACATGGTGCATATATGTACACTCAGGCAAGTACACATAAAATGAGTAAGTATTTTTTAAAGGACATTAATGCTGAATGGAAATTGAGCAAGACAGATGCATTTATTTATTTATTTGTTTTTTTTTTAAATTTATTTATTTATTTTGTATACAACATTCTGCCTTCATATATGCCTGCATGCCAGAAGAGGGCACCAGACCTCATTACAGATGGTTGTGAGCCACCATGTGGTTGCTAGGAATTGAACTCAGGACCTCTGGAAGAGCAGCCAGTGCTCTTAACCTCTGAGCCATCTCTCCAGCCCTATTTATTTGTTTATTTAGGTGCTGTCGTTATTTGTTTTTGGAGACAGGGTTCCTCTGTGTAGCCCTGGTTGTCTTGGAACTCGCTCTGTAGACCACTCTGACCTCAAACTCACAAGGATCTACCTGTGTCTGCCTCCCGAGTGCTGGGATTAGAGCCCCCACCCCCCCAAGTAAGATAGACAGTGGATAGATAACAATAGTAAACTCTCTAGCTCAATCAGATGGAAGCAATGTGTTGAAAGTGGAACTGATACCGATCATGAGTGAGCAAGAGGTTACAGGAGTCATTGATGTCAAGCGATGATGGAGGGGGAGGGGGTCCCTGCAGGTGTCATACAGGGAAGTGAACCACTTGAAGAGTAAGAATGGAAACCGGGTGCAGATTGGCTTCGTCAACCTGGATTAGACTTCTGGGAGTCTAATGCCAGGCAATTCATTGTCAGCATAGTTAAAACAGTATGATTTGGGGAAAGGTTTCCAGGCAGCAATCAGTTCAGTTCCAGGTGCACACTGAAGCTTACGGTGACTACGTAGAGACTCTTTAACACAGAGTACATGTGACCACGAGGGTGGGCTCTATAGTTAAAAGTCCTAGTGTGGTCTCTGACCCATAGCACAGTGGTCAGCAGGTCATAGAGTACTTGTGACTTCTCGCCTAAGGATGAGTTATAGTCTACGGAGGGAAGAGTCCGGGATAA
Source organism: Microtus oregoni (assembly GCF_018167655.1). NCBI lineage: Eukaryota > Metazoa > Chordata > Mammalia > Rodentia > Cricetidae > Microtus > Microtus oregoni. Next base: position 3,361,361 of record NW_024543874.1, read on the forward strand.
TCATTCTGGGGAATTAGGGCAAGGTCTGTCTCTATAGCAAAAGGTGGGTGAGGCCTGCCTCCACAGATAGCAGAAAAGTCACCTGGTCCTTAACAAAGTCCACGCTCAGCTTTCTGGATAAAAGCAACTATTTGATTTTATCTCCCCCATTAAGGAGACACCCCTGTGTGATTAGCATTCGTAGTTCTTAGTAGTGCTTCTCTGTGAGTACAAGGACCTCTGTGTGCCAGCAAAGCGTCACCAGTGACAGTTAGAGATTGCCTTCTCCAGGATTCAGGGTAGAAATCTAAGTGAAGCAGACACAGAATAAGCTGGGTTCCTGTGGGAGTGGTTTTTTTTCACAGTGCTCTGTCTTTGACCTCTTGGCCAGTAAATACCCAACACCTCATGTGTGCTTGCTACCAGATGAACCACTGTATTTTCATAGCAACCCAGTGTCCCCATTTAAGAAGAGGCATCTGAGGTGCAAGAGGTTTTTCTAGGGTCACGAGCTGGAGAAGTCTAGGGTCTCTGCTGGTAATCGGGTCACAGAAACCAAGTTCTTTTTCCTTTAGTGGCTCTTCACCCACTTTGTTGTGTCATCTGAAGCTGGGCATGGTGACTTACATCTGTAATTTCAGCACAAGGGAGGCTGAGGCAGGAGGAGTTTTCCCTCCTTCTCCCCCCTTCCTCCCTTTCTCCCTCCTTTCCTTCTTACCTCCGTCTTCGGTTTTTCAAGACAGGGTTTCTATGTAAGAGCTCTTGCTGTCCTGGAACTTGCTCTGTAGACCATGCTGTCCTTGAGCTCACAGAGATCCATCTGCCTCTGCTTCCGAGTGCTGGACTTAAAGGCACGCGCCACCACCACCTGGCTTGGGTTGTGTTCTTTTTGCATGTCTTTCTGGGATGGTCAGTCTCACATCATTAGAACTGCTCTGGTGGCTGGTGCCTATGTGGGGTGGATTCCAGTATCTATGGCTGGGACATGTTACCTTCAGGAGTTTATGATGCCATTTTTCCATTGCCCTATGATGCCTGGTGGTGGTTCTGTGGTGGCAGTAGTGGCTGATGCTTTTAAAATCTTCACAACAGCCGGGTGGTGGTGGCGCACGCCTTTAATCCCAGCACTCGGGAGGCAGAGGCAGGCGGATCTCTGTGAGTTCGAGACCAGCCTGGTCTACAAGAGGTAGTTCCAGGACAGGCTCCAAAACCACAGAGAAACCCTATCTCGAAAAACCAAAAAAAGGTAAAAAAAAAAAATAAAATCTTCACAACTTATTTTATTATGAAAACTATCCAATGTAAAAGTAGATTAGTACAATGAAACTGAGTTTCGCCATATTGATACATGGCTAGCTGGTTTTGTTCTGTGTGTATGTGAACTAGTTCCCCTTTCTTGCTTATTTTGAAGTAGGTTCTGTATATTGTACCATCATTTGACATTTCAGTTCATGGCTCCCAAAGATACCGTCTCTTCCACAGTAGAAATCTAAACAAGAACTTCCTGCCTCAACCTGCCTTGTCCTTCTTGAGGCTGGAAGCCAAAAGGCCAGGGTGACTGCAGGTTTGTCATTTCCTGGGCCTGTGGGGGAAGGAGTCCTCACTCTGCTGGTTCTTAGCTTGTGGTAGCACAACTCCCCTTTACATGGTGTTCCCGCTGTGTTTTAGCCCCAGACCCAACTTTTAGAAAGAGGCCGTTGCTCTGGTTTAAGAAGTCCATACAAGCCTATTGAACTGTACCACCTCTGTAAAGTAAGGCCACATTCTGAGAAGCTGGGAATTAGGTCTTAATCGTAGAAACTTTTGTTGGGGAGAAGGCATCATTGAATCTAAAATGGGCTCTTTAAATTTAGAGTTTCACAATAAGCACTAGCAATATGACTCAGGGGGTCACCTGCCTTCTGGTCTGCGTACTGGATGACACACGGACAGTGAATAAATGATGAGCTGAGCGAGTGCGTGAGTGAATGGCCGGGAACTTCTTGTTGAATTGGAGGCTGTTAAACATCAGAAGCATCTGTGGTTTCTAGATGATGTTTCTTAAAAAGTTGACCATTTTAGTGGATCCACTCCTCCTCTGAGGACTGTGTTTTCTGAGGACGTTAGTGTATGCTGTAGAGTTCACATTCGTACTTTGATGAATGTGTGTGGTTACTTAACATATTCCTGTGACCCTTGGGGAACTCAGATTAGATGCAGGTTCGCTGTTTGCTGCTTTGGACAGGACATGGTATGTTTCTTTCATTAAGAAGAGGTGGTGGTGTCTGTTTCTGATGTGGATGGCATTGGTCTTTCCTAACACTCTGAGGGTGTGGTTCTGAGACAGTAGGCTTCTAGTTCTGCCTTGGCTTCATTCCCGAGTTGCCATTGGGTAAAGAGGATCCTGTCTTTAGCAGTTATTTGGTTATTCAGTTATTGAGATAGTGTGTATACAAAACACAGACTTGAAGCTCATCCCGCCCCTGTTTATTTGGTACGCTTTATCAGAGCCAGCACGTTTTTGTGTGCTGAGCTACAAACTGGGCTTCAGACTGGAGTAACTTTTCGGCATTTGTGCCCTAAAATGAGTGTGGTGACTTCTTCCGGCCAGCGTTGTTTTTATGCCACCTCAGCACTCACTACCTTACCTCGTTTTGTGGCATAAACCCCAGGTTTATCATGTATGCTTTCTCTTCCTGATTTCTGGGGAAATGATACATGGTGATCGTGAAGTCATTTTCCTATGGGACCAGCCTTGCCAGGGCTACTGTTCTGTGGAACACTTCTGTCCTCAGCACCTGTAGGCTTAGTTGTGTTTTATTTTTCCCCTCTGTGTCATATTATGCTTTATCGTGTCTAGGAGTTCGATGTTGCAAGCCCACCGTACTGGTCTTGGCTCCCTGGGTTCTGGGGATGCTCTCAGGTCCTCCAGCTTGGCAGGCAAGCACTCTGCCATTAGGATATACCTTAAGTAATTTTTATTTTTGAGACAGGGTTTCTTTGTCTAGCTCTGACTGTCCTGGAAATTGCTCTGTAGACCAGGCTGGCCTCAAACTCACAGAGATCCGCCTGCCTCTGCCTTTTGAGCACTGAATTAAAGGCGTGAGCCACCATTACCCAGTCTATACCCTAATTTTTAAATTAATTAAAAAAAGTTGTCCTGCCGGGCGGTGGTGGCGCACGCCTTTAATCCCAGCACTTGGGAGGTAGAGGCAGGCGGATCTCTGTGAGTTCGAGACCAGCCTGTTCTACAAGAGCTAGTTCCAGGACAGGCTCCAAAACCACAGAGAAACCCTGTCTCAAAAAACCAAAAAAAAAAAAAAAAAAAAAAGTTGTCCTTTCTCATTTGCATACCAATCCCAGTTCCCTCTCCCTTCCCTATACCCTGATTTTTTAATGAAAAACTTATTAGATTGACTTGTATTTGTGTGTGTTGGGAGGGTTGGAGCTGTACACCTACCTGTGCAGGCCAGAGGCCAGCCTATATGATTTATTTTTCTTCTTCCACGTGGGTGCCATGTCTCAAACTCAAGTTATATCTAACAAATCATTTCACCAGCCTCAATTTTAAAAACAAGCAAATAAGCAATACCTGGACAGTATCTCATGCATCGCAGACAGACCCCAAACTCACTAAGTAGATACTCCACACTGACCAGGGGTCAGTTTCTGGTCCTCTGTCTGCCTCCTGAGTGCTAGGGTTACAGGCATGCTGGGTACAGCCCCTCCTGGTCCTAGCGTTTCGAAGAACTGTCTCCATCAAGCTGCTCCGCTTCCCATTACTAAGCAGTGATGGGCACCATTCTCATTTCTCCATAGCTTTACCAGCAGTTCTTTTTTGGGTTTTGACTTTATTTTGTTTTCCTTTTAAAAATAGTTATCACCCGAATGGGCAAATGTTCTTGCTTTTAAATTTTGGTTTCTACTTGTTTGCATGTTAAGACATGATCTCACAGTGTAGCCTAGTCTGATTCCAGTGTCTGAATCCTCCTGTCTCAGCCCCCAAGGTTCTAGGATAGTAAAGTGATCCACCACACCCAGCTCTACCCTGCCTCTTTTTCTCCTGCATGCATTTTCTGGGACTCCCTGAAGTGAAACATTCTTGAGTCTTTGTAGTGTTTATGGGGAAATGGTGAGTCTTTTTCTGTTAAGTCATCTGTCAGCTGTAGAGTCTCCTCATCAGGTTGAATATCCCGTTTCCTCTTCTGGTTTGCTGACAGTCTACATAAAGACAGAATACCACACTATTTCTGCATTGCAAAGTTGTTGCATCTATACAGTATTTTTTTTTTTTTAGGATGCTTTGATAAACTGCATTGTTTTTTCTTCTCCCTCCTTTCCTCCTTCCTCCTCTCCTCCCCTCCCCTCCTCTCCCTTCCCCTCTTCTTCCCTCCCCTCCCCTCCTCTCCCTTCCCCTCCTCTTCCCTCCCCTCCCCTCCTCTTACTTCCTCTCCTTTTCCCTCCCCTCCCATCCCTTCCTCTTCTCTCTTCTTTTTTTTCTATTTATTTATTTATTTATTTATTTTGTATACAATATTCTGTCTGTATGTATGCCTGCAGGCCAGAAGAGGGCACCAGACCTCATTACAGATGGTTGTGAGCCACCATGTGGTTGCTGGGAATTGAACTCAGGACCTTTGGAAGAGCAGGCAATGCTCTTAACCTCTGAGCCATCTCTCCAGCCCCCTCTTCTCTCTTTTTAACCATTGAGCTATCTCTCTAGCTTCTGATTTTACCCTTCAAAGAATATATTCTGTTTTCTTTTAAATGATTGGAGATATTCTTGTTATCGCCTATTGATACTTGAAGTTTTATTTTGTTATGGGGGGTCAACATCCTTGTATGTTTATAATTCTTTATATCTGTTCATATTTGTTTTATATCTGTGCTTTCAAATATGTCTTGATGGTCTCATGTTGCTGAGTAGTTTTTTTTTTTTAAATAAATGACTGCCATGAGGGTTAATGGTATTCAGTTCTGAATAGAGAATGAAATTGAGTCCCTCGCTGTAATGACAGACTCACCTGCCTTTCTCTCCAGCTCTGCCCATCTGCTTTATGTATTTTTAAGCTTGGTTGTTAGGTTCAAATACATCCAGAATTGCTGTCTTCAAGGGTGAACTGACTTTTCTAAGCTGTTAGTTTTGTCCCTCATTATCCTGGTAGCTTTCTTTGTTTTGAAGTCTGTTTTGTTAAGGCTCACTCCAGCTTTCTGTTGATTAGTATGTTGTACGTCCCCTTTATGTTGAGAGAACCTGCACTGTAGTCGTTGAAATGAGTTGCTTAAAGACAGAACATGGTGGTATTGTGGACTCATGGGCACCCTTACTCTCTATCCGGTAGATTCAGACAACCCTCTCCTCTCCAAGTCCTGACTGTTAGAAGTGCCCAAAGATATCAATCACCAAATAGACTTTTAGGAGCAGTGTAACTTCTACTTGAGAGCCTCTCACTGCTCTATAGGTAATGCCATTTTTCTGAGGCTCTTTTTGAGTTTTTCCTTTGGCTTTCAATAATTAGTTATGATGTATTCGGAGACAGATTTGGGGAATGCCTTGTTTGGGGGTTCACTTTGTGTTTTGGGGCTGCTGCTTTTGCTAAACTCTCAACCATCACTGCTACATGTTTTGGGATTTAATTTTTTTTTAAAATTATATATATATAATTTTTTTTGGTGTTTTTTTTTTTTTTTTTTTTTTTTTTTTTGGATTTTCGAGACAGGGTTTCTCTGTGGCTTTGGAGCCTGTCCTGGAACTAGCTCTGTAGACCAGGCTGGTCTCGAACTCACAGAGATCCGCCTGCCTCTGCCTCCCAAGTGCTGGGATTAAAGGCGTGCGCCACCACCGCCTGGTGTTTTTTTATTTTCTGCAAATACCTCCTTTTTCTTGTTTGGATACTGGTGGCATGGCGTTGACCACAGGCCTTTGAGCCTCTTTTCCGTCTTCTCTGTGAGTTGTTCAGAGTAATTGCACTTGGTCCGTTCCTAGGTGACATCCAGTATGATTGTTAATATCTCCTATTTTCTGGTTTTTGGAGACAGGGTTTCCTCTGTAGCTTTGGAGCCTGTCCTGGAACTAGCTCTTTTTTTTTTTTTTTTAAAGATTTATTTATTTATTATGTATACAACATTCCTTCCATGTATGCTTGCAGGCCAGAAGAGGGCACCAGATCTCATTATTGATGGCTGTGAGCCACCATGTGGTTGCTGGGAATTGAACTTAGAACCGCTGGAAGAGCAGTCAGTGCTCTTAACTTCTGAGCCATCTTTCCAGCCCTGGAACTAGCTCTTGTAGACCAGGCTGGCCTCAAACTCACAGAGATCTGCCTGCCTCTGCCTCCTGACTGCTGGGATTAAAGGCGTGTGCCACCACCGCCTGGCAGTATCTCTAATTTCTCTGACACTGTCTTGTCATCCTTTTGGAGAATGCTCACCCTTTATGGAACAATTTTATGATAAACGCCTCTAAAATCTGTCAAATAATTTTATATCTGTCATTCTTGTTATTTGTATTGTCTTTCTGTATGAGTTGATTTCTCTGACTTTAATATGCTACATAATTTTGAATTGTATCTTAGATATCTTGACTATTTTAAGACTCTGTATGTGTCTTCTTAAGTCCTGTGAAGAAGGCTGGTAATTTTGTTGTGGAATGCCCTACTCTTAGCTGGGTTCATATTGCATGTTGGAACCAACGTTGCTTGATTTAGGGTTCCAGTGTCAGTTCTGTTTTCAGAGTTTAGGGGTCTGTCTGATTTGTGCACTACCCAGGGGGGTCAGTCTGGGACCTAGGCAATGCCTAACCCATGATTAAGTGCTCAAAATCATGAGTGTGCTATTTAGTTCAGATTGAGCAAGGGACTGGCTGGCTTCTGGGTAACCTCAGAAGTCTGTAGTAATTTTGAGCTCCTTTGTCTTCCTCGTTTTGTTGGTATTTTGTTGTGCCCTGAGTCGTCTTTTCTGGTTCTAGCCAGAAAAGCTTGAATCTGAGTCACTTTGCTTGGTCACATGCTTCCTATGCTGACTTGGAGGGTTTAAGTGACAGGACATAGGAAAGAGCACAAATATTCATTCATCCTTTGGAACTGTAGCTCCCACCCTCCATGGGGGTTTTGGTGACACATCCTGCTCACAAGCTAGGGACTGCAGGGCCTCTCCTAAGCTTCATGGCCACTCAGACTTTCCAGGTTTTGAATTGCTCTGAGTCTAGATAGGGGTGGGTCAGAGGGCAAAGAGCAAATGAGGCACCTTAGACCGAACAGTACACCTGTCCCTGGTGAGGCTACACCCGCTGCTTCTAGTGTGGTTCGATTTTGTAGGTACTTTCAGTGAGAGAGACAGTGGAATGCACTTGTTCAGTTGTGTCTGGATGCAGAACCTGGTACAAAAGTTCAGTTTCCTTGACTGTGTGTAGTTTTAATTCCTTCTAAATTTCAAAGGGGATGGGCTGAGTCCTTTATTTCCTAGGACTACAATACCATCTATCAGTAAGAGCTCTAAAGTTTATCTGTTACAGATAACCGTTGGTAAAATAAGACCCAGGAGGTCTTTAACTGTCTTTAAGATCTGAGTAAGGGATGTCCACATGATTGATTGAGCATGAGAGCCATATATGTCATGTGCTGTTTGGATGTGTAAACCCCTTTGCTTCCTGCTCTCATTTGATGGATAAAATAAAGTTAACACGGGAGAAGGAGATGGTCCTCTGGTGGGGTTTCCAGCCGTATGTCAGTTGAGGGTGGGCTGTTGAATCCTAAGTTTATCGGCAGCATCCAGCACGGCACACACACCTCAACACTACCGGCATTTCTGCCTTTTCCTCTGTCTTGCTGAAGGGCCTGCTCTATGTCATATAAAATACAGTTTTGATTCCCTCCTGTGTGTGGATCAAAGACTTTAATTTTCTGTGATCTTTACTAATGTCAGTACGTGTGCTCTGGTGACTTCTCAGGCTTCCTCCATTATGGCTCCATGATAGATGGAGGTACTTAGTTTAGTGTTGGTTCAACTGAGGACGTGTTATGGCCTTCCAAATTCCATGATATCTGAGATCGAGGTTTTTGTATTCATCTTGTTAGATTGGTTCTTGGCCTTGTGTTATTTTATTATGGAGTGTCAGTTTTGTGGGATGCAAGAGTTCTGAAGATGGAAGTAGTGGTTATAACAGCTGAGTGTGTAGCCACCAAGCTGTACAAAAGTCTCTTAGTAGAAGTACACCTCAGTATCGTGCAAAATAAAAGTAGTACAGACAAAAAACATTTGGACATGACCAGAGCTTAAAGAATAATAAAGAACGTTAGAATATACATAAAATAATCCGCAGTGTATCAGGATTGGTTCTAACAGAGGGATGGCTTGCGGCCAACTCGGATCTCACTTAACTGATTCTTTTTGCTCATATGATTACTCAAGTGTATGCATGCTTGTGGAAGCCAGAGATAATCTCTGCTGCCATTCTTAAGGAACTGTCCAAAATTTATTTACTTATTTTAGAGATATGGCCTCTTACTGGTCTGAGACTTACTGAGCCCAGCTGGCCAGTGAGTCCCAATTATCTCTGTTAGTCTCCACCTCCCCAACACTGGGATTATAAACACATGCCATTGAGTCCAGATTATTTTATAGGGATTTAGGGGTCTTGAATCTCCAAGTCCCTAAGTATAGTGTTTTGAATGAGATGTCCCCCTACAGTCTTGGGCTTTGGAATATTTGATCCCTATGCTGATTCTGTTTGGGAGGTTTAAGAGGTGTGGCTGTGTTGGAGGAAGTGTGTCACTGGAGCTGGGTTTTGAGAGTTCATCAACTTGAGGCATTTTGAGTTGGCTCTCACTGCTTTCTGCTTGTATTTTGAAATTTGAGCCCTCAGGTCTCAGCTTCCAGCTCTAACTGCCATGTCTGTGGCATGAGGCCATGCTACCATCTCTACTATTATGGATCTTAACTCTCTGGAACCATAGATCCAGAAGAAACAAACAAACAACCGCTTCCTTATATAAATTGCCTTGGTTACAGGTTTTATCTCAGCAATAGGAAATTAACTAATCCTTGGTACCCAGGAGTGAATAGTTGGTGGATGCTCTAACCACAGCCTAGTGAGCCAGTGTAGCAGGACCCCGGCAGGCAGTAGTGTTGGGAGTCGCACAGATTGTAGAGGTCCAGTTTAAGAGATTTCAATGGGAAGCAAGGACTTTAACAGTATTGATTGTTCTTTTGACAGTATCACTGTTTTCAGCCTATGTCCTGAGGCTAAATTTAACACCCCCCCCCCCCCCCCCCCAACAGACGAATTTCTTTGGTGGAGGAAAGTTCAAGACAGCGGAAGGTTGAGTCTGTGACTAATAACTTGTGCAGACCTATAATGGAAAAGAGCAAGTGGAGCAGAAAGGAATACAAAATTCACAGTTTGGAAAGGAAATGAACTCCAGCAAAGCTTAATGTTACAGCCAGGATTTGTGCTGGAGAAGAGATGGTCTGTAGTTGTTAGAAATTCACAAGAGGAGTCTGATCTGCACTGGAGCAATGGGAAGGATACCTTCAGGGAAAGACCACCCCTTCCCCCATCTAAGCTTCAGTTTGTGAAAAGAGAAAGCCTAAGGGGCTGCTCCACATATAAAAGTCACTGCTAATATGATCAAAACAGGCAAGGGGGGGCTGGAGAGATGGCTCAGAGGTTAAGAGCACTGTCTGCTCTTCCAGAGGTCCTGAGTTCAATTCCCAGCAACCGCATGGTGGCTCCAGACCATCTGAAAGGAGATCTGGCACCCTCATCTGGCATGTGGGTATGAGGCAGAAGGTTGTATACATAATAAATAAATCTTTAAAAGAAAAAAAAAAACAGGCAAGGGTCCATCCCAAGCTGGCAACCAAACTTGACAGCAGCATCCATGTGGTACTGGCTTTAGGGGCAGGAGAGATGAAAAGGGTGGGGTTGTGCATTCTTCCTCCTGGGTTTCAGAGCCACCGAGGCCAGGCAGCATGTGGCAGGGAATTCCCTGTGTGAGGGCCCTGAGAGGACAGGAGTTGGCTTCCTGCTTGCAGTTTGGGATGTGGAGCCCTTAGCCCTTGGCCATTATGGACCCTAACCCCCTGGAGAACTGTAAGCTCAAATAAACACATCTTTCTGTGAGTTGCCTTCTTCATGATGATTTATCACAGCAATGAGAAATCACCATGTGAAAAGCCTGAGTGAGAAATGAATGAAGAAGAGGCTCAGTATCTGCCTCTGACTTACACACGTATGTAAAAGTATATCTGCATACATGTGTGCACACACCAACATGGATACAGAAAAGTAGAAATGTGCTTAAAGCCATCTGGAAAATTGTTGGGAATCCTGGCCTAATCTCCAGTCAAAATTCACTTAAAGATATCTTTAAAAATGAGATTCGAGTCACTGATCTAAATCACATACTTTTTGTGGGGTTTTGGTGGGCGTGTTGGATACACTAAGCAGCTCTGCCACTGAGTTAAGTGCCTGGCTCTCAAATGATAGTTTTTAGAATCAAACATTCTAACACAGTACCATTCAAGGATACCCAGGTTTGATACTTACATGGTGAAAAATGACAATGTGAAAAAGTAGATTTTGTTTTTCATAATTAAACCATTATGTTTTTGTAAGAATTTAAAACTCTGTGTGTCCAGTAAAAACATTACAGGTCATAACACAGAGTAGTCTCGAACCCGAGCCAGCATGTTCTAGGCGCCATTCCCCTGTGTCGGCTGGTGTGGTGCTGTGCAACCTTTACTGTTGGACATGTTTTGTTGCAGCCTGCACCTTCAGTTCTTTTATGACCCTGTGGTATTCTAAAACACCCGCAGTTTTAGAAGTTCAGTGTAGTGATAAGAGCGGCGGGGCTGCGTCCCCAGCACCCTGGCTGCCTGACTAGCTTATGCTCCAAAATAACAACACACAAACTGTATTCTTTTAAACACTGCTTGGCCCATTTCTATCTAGCCTCTTCTAGGCTAATTCTCACATATTAATTTAGCCCATTTCTAATATTCTATGTAGCACAGCTGGGTGCGCTTACTGGGAAGATTCCAGCCTACGTCCATCCTGGGTCGGAGCTTCATCGCATGTGTCTGCCCGGGAGCAGAGCTATCGTGTCTACCCAGGAGAGGGGAGCATGGCGTCTCTGCTTCAGAGAGCAGAGCTGTCGAGTCTGAGCTCACTTCCTCTTCCTCCCAGCATTCTGTTCTGTTTACTCCTCCCACCTATGTTTTAACCTATGAGGGCCAAACAGTTTCTTTATTGCTTAACCAATGAAATCAACAGATTGATATATGACACTCCCACATCAGTTCAGCTGTACAGCCATTAAGCACTTGGTGCTTTTCTAGAGTGCCTGAGTTTGCTTTCCAGCACCCACATTGGGCTGCAGGGAGTCTGATGACCTCTTTTGGTTTCTGCAGGTGTACACACACACACACACACACACACACACACACACACACACACGGCATATTTGTTTGCTTGCTCATTCATTCATCCATTCATTCATGCATTCTCTCCTCCTGTGCTAGAGCCTCTTTCCCAGCAGTGGTGAAGGGTGTTAGATTAGTGATTTCCAAGCAGTCGCTGACTTAAAAACTACGATGAGCTATTAGAAGAGGAAAACTAAAACCCAGTGGAGAATCCGTGTGTGTGTGTGTGTGTGTGTGTGTGTGTGTGTGTGTGCGCATGTGTGTGCATGCACGCATGTGATTGTGGAAGCGAGAGAAGATGTTAGTAATCTGCTCTGTCGCTCTTTGCCTTGTTCCTTTAGCAGGGTCTCACAGAACCTCAGCCTAAGCTGGCAGCCAGCAAAAGATCATTGACCTCTGTCTCAGTCCCGCCCAGTGCTAGGGACCCAGTGCCCAGCTTGTCTGTAGGTGCTAGGAACTTGGACTTGGGTCCTCCCGTTTGAGAATGACTGCTTCTGAGCACTTGTTCTCTCGGAAAGTTTCTGTTTCCGGCTCCTTCAAGTCCTCATGGTTTATTCTCGGTGTTTCCTGTTTGAGAATGGGTCTTGCTTTGTTGTTCAGTCTAACTCTAGACTTGCAGGCCTAAATAATTCTCCTGCCTCAAATCTCAGTAGCTAGGAGTGCAGGTGTGGACCACAGCACCTGGCTCACCTTCTTGTTTCCATAAATAATCCAGTCATTTTTAGAACTTCTGATGATGGACATGAACTTAACAGCCTTTGCCTTCAGGGATCCCTTCCGATTCATGATTGAATTGGCAAAGTAGTTTCCAGGCATAAATCATTGGTTTTATTTCTTCTTAGATTTACGTGCTTAAAATCTGTGTTCCTTCATGCTAATACACAGGGAAGCAAGAATTTTTCAGGCCTGGATTTTAGAAGGCTTCCTGCTGTATGTTTTTCCTATATTCTTGATCAAAACATGCCAGTAGCAAGATATGAAGATGTGGTAGTTTGGATGTAATTGGCTAGGAAGTCTGATGTTGACGGCTCCTGCGGGTCGAGTCCAGCCAGGGCTAATCTGGGTGCCTTTTTATCAGTACCACTCCCACCACTGTGCTCGTGACCCAACCACTCCCAGGGTCTGTCACTACCTTCCATCAAGTAGGAGCAGATAACAACACAAGAAGTCTAAGGTATCTAAGCCTTCAGGTTACTGAGTGTTTCGTGAAGTTTTTGATAACTAGAGGTTTAAAATGTTTTGTTTTCATGTGCTAATATAAAAAAAGAATAGGAGATTTGGTGCCTCCTATGGAGACCGGAACAGATTCCCACATGCTGTGGCTTAAAACAACAGAAATCCATTCTTGGGTAGTTGCAGCAGCCCAAGGTAAGACTGGGTGTCAGTAGGACTGTGTGAGTGAAGGAGAGAGGCTTACTTTTCTAGGTTCTCATGGCTGCCTGTCTTCCTTAGCTTGTGAGAGTGCAGTTCCCCATCTGCTTCTGCCATCAAAGCCTTCTTATTTTACCAGCATTCCTTCTCACACGAATGAGAACACCCATGGCCTCACTGAGCCTTGATTCCCTGAACACGAGGTCCTTGATTACACCTACAGAGCTCCTTACCATGGGAGAGACAGTTGCTGGTTTCAGGGAGTAGTAGGTGATTGTGTGAGGACCATTACTTTGGGAACATGGCAGGACTGTAGTGTAGAAATGTCAAATAAAATGCGGGTTAGAAATCAGGGAATGGCTTGGAGAGGATGTTTTTCAGAACCTAGAGTTCTCTATGCAGAATACATATATTGTGTAGAGGGTGTGCATTCCTGTACATGGTCAGGTACTTGCAGGCCTGTTCGCAGCTGCTGCCTTTCGAGACATGGGAGGCAGTTAGAGTGACTAGTGCTGAGACGGTGCTGGAAGCCTTTGATCTGGTGCTTGACTGGGGCCAGCTCAGTGCATGGTGCTCTCTTGGGGCTAACACACTCTTGTTTCTCCCTCCAGAGCACTTGAGTCTAGCTCCTTTCTGTCCTTTCTGTCCTGTCCCCCCCCCCCCCCCCAGCTGGGTGTGGTGCATGCCTTTAATCCCTTCAATCTGGAGGCAGAGGCAGGCAGATCTCTGAGCTGGGAACCCAACCTGGTCTACAGAGTGAGTTCAGGCAAGCCAGAGTGACGCAGTGAGATCCTGCATCAACAAAAAACCCCCCAGATTAAAAATGAACAATTTCTACATGGTCCAGTCTGGCTTCAGACCAGCCTTAGTCCTTCTGCTTCAGCCTCCCAAATGCTGGAGTTACAGGAATGCAGCGTTCAGCCTCTTTACCCAATTTATAATATTATTTATTTATTTGTGTTTGCATGCATGCAGGTGTCCTGTAACTGTGCCACAGTGGGAATGTGGAAGGCAGAGAAGAACTTGCAAGAATCAGTCCTCTCCTTCTCTTGTGACTTTTGAACTGAGGTCATCAGGCTTGGTGGCAGACACCTTTATGTAAAGGCACCTTTGATATCTTACCCAAGTCAGTGCCTCTGGACTGCACAAAATGAAGCAGCCCAACCCAGACCCAGATCCCTGCTCAGTTTTCACAGTTCTTAAGGCCTTGTGTATTCTCCATGTGAATCTGAAAAGAAGTTTCATAATATGTAAGTCAGAGGTGGCGGGGTTTCAGAGGCAAACACTGGCAAGCCCAGGGTGGTGCAGTGGAGCCTGCAGACTTTGGGGGCAGCCCAGTACTGACTATGACATTTTGGGCAAAGAGTTGGAACAACAAAGAACCTTTTTCCTGTCTGTGCAAAAGGCTATTCACCAGACAATCCCTACAGGGCCACCGTGAGGACAAGCAAATGACACGGGTGTGGGTGTGGATATTCTGAGTCCATCGGCCTCTGCAGGCTACTCGCTCTTGGCTGAAGTCCTCTAGTCTTGCTGTGCATAGCTTTACTCTCCCAGTCTCATCTCTGTTTTCAGTTCGGAGCTTTCAGCACCGTATGTCTGAGGAGAAACCAATGCTTCCCTCTGTCCATCTCAGCTCCCACTAATGGTTTTGCCCCCACCTTAGTGGTTACTTTTCCACGAAGCCTTCATTTATCTTCCATCCCTGCCTGGGTCAGTTGTCCCCCGTATTTCTGCCAACACCACTGTGGTAGCACTCACTGTTTCTATGTTTGTATTGACTCCTGACCTTTGTCTTTCCCTCACAGACTCCAAGTTTTGGGGACATGGGTTATATTTTCCCGTTTCCAAAGATCCTAAAGGGTGCCAGGTGGAGACCAGCTAGTTGGTCAGTGCTACTCCCAGAACACATCCTGGTCAGAAACTTTTTCAGCTCTATCATAGACTGTTTTTAATTTATTGTTTTTGTATGTGTGAGTATGCACATATGTTTGTGAGTGTGCATGTGTGTAGAGGCCGGAGGACTTTGGGTGTCTTGCCTCAAGAGCTATCTCTACTGTGTTTTGAGCAGGGTCTCTCCCTGGCCTGTGGCTTGCTAATTAGGACAGGCTGTGGACCTGTGAGAAGGGACAGGAGGACCTCTTTCTCCCAAGTGCTGAGAGTACTAGCATGGCTTATAGCATGAGTGCGGGGGGATTGAACTGGATCCTCACTTGCATGGACAGTCTCCCCAGCCTGGTGTCACCCCCCCCCCCCCACTTTGTTTTGTCCTTTTTAATCCCTGGATTTTTATGTGCAGGAATGGTAGGGAAAGTAAGTATAAGAAAATAGAATGACAATTTGTTGTATCAAGTTTTATTGGTATAGAAATCAATTATTAAGGGTTCTTTTTACATAAATTTGGTTTGGTTTGGGGGGGCAGACTTGATTCATGGTGTAAGCTTTGTTAACCCTTTACTGTCCTGGAACAAGCTATCTTGTACATTTTTTTTTCCCATCTTAATTTGGTTAGTGCTTTTAGTATTTTATGTAGTTCTGTTCCGGTTAGTCTTTTCCTTTTCTGTCTGTGGAGGTCAGAGGGCAGCTTTTCTCAGTATTTTCTTCTTTCACTGTAGATCTTAGGACTTGAACTTTGGTCGTCAGGCTTGTGTGGCAAGCGCTTTTCCCCACTGAGCCATCGTGCGAGTCCTGGCCAGACACTGTAGTAGTGGCTTATCTTAATACTAAGTTTTGTCCTGGTTAGACACTGTAGTAGTGGCTTATCTTAATACTAAGTTTTGTCCTGGTTAGACACTGTAGTAGTGGCTTATCTTAATACTAAGTTTTGTCCTGGTTAGACACTGTAGTAGTGGCTTATCTTAATACTAAGTTTTGTCCTGGTTAGACACTGTAGTAGTGGTTTATCTTAATACTAAGTTTTGTCGTCTTTGAAGGCAGCTCAGTTTCTTTTTTAAGGAAACTTCTGACTCTAGTGTGAAGTGAGTCACAAAGAGTTGGAAGCGTCACACGTTGTCCTGTTCAGATGGACTCTTGTTAAACCCTCCCAAGCCTACATTCATCGTTGCTCCATGCCCTCCCCTCTGTGCAGATCTGCTGCTCTCGACTCTAGACGCACTCTGGGTAATTTCAGGATTCCAGTGTGGTTGATCAAACATCACTTTAAGTGGCTCAGCTGAGCAGATGGGTGTGATTTGTAATGATCTTCAGTATTTCTCTTAAAGATGCGACTTCGTCGTGTTGGGTTCTTCCCGACTTAACACAAGTCTTTCATCAGTCACAGCTTTGTTTCTGTCTAGGAATTCCTTCTTGACTTGCTGCTTAACCAGGAATTCCTTCTTGACTTGCTGTTTAACCAGGGTTTGTTTAGAAAGAGGACCTTTGCTCAAGCGGCTGCTTTGCATTAGGAGAAAGCTTTGCCATGCATGCAGAGTCTGCAGTCCTTGCCGAGCAGGTTTAGGGTGGGGCTGTTTGCTGCTGAACTTAAGGGGCACCTCTCCCTACTGTTGGTTTTTTTAGAGTATTATCACTGACTTCTTATTATTAATTTTTAACTTTTAATTTCCCTGGCCTTTTTTTTTGGTTATGAATATTAAAAAAAATGTAGTGATTCTAAGTTGCTTCATTCTTTTGAGGAATAGTTTTTTTGCATCTGTGGTTTTGCTTTTTTTTATAAATCAAGTTTAATCTAAAAGACCTTGACATGTGAATTAGATTGATGGTCCCACCCTTAAAACCTTATACCTGTAATTCGTGTGCGTCCATTCATGCTGGGTTTGTGTTTGAGAAGACCTGTGTGTTGGACTTCACCCTCCACGAAGACCCAATGTGGGTGGCAAGCTCTAGCCACCTGAGAACTGAGACATTCCTCTGTTTCCTCATTCCACCTTGCCACCCGACGTCATGGGTCCTAGGCATCGGAACTCAGGTTCTCACATTTGGCTGGCAAACGCTTTACAGGTATGTGCTACCACACCTGCTTACTCCAGCAGTCTTGGTGCTCAACAGCTGGCTGTAGTCCATCAAAATCTCATGTCCAAGGGAGCATGCCTATAGTTCCAGCATGTGGGAGGCTGAGGAAAATCTTTTTTCCCCTATCAGCATAGGTATAATGATTAAGGGTTTGTGGATTGAACTAGTAGACAGGTACACAAGGATAAAAATGCTTATACCCATGTGGGTAGTGACACCCCCAGCAGAATCAGCACTTGGGGAATAGATGAATACTGACATCCCAAAGTGGGAAGGGTATTTATTCAGGGGGGTGAGGCAGGAGAGTTGCTAATTCGTAGCTAGCGTGACTACAATATGAGGTCCAGTCTTAGACTATATATGTAGTCCCTGTTTTAATAATGGCAGTTTTAACTTGTTCAGACATGAACCCTCAATAAAACAGAGGGATTTTATGTAAAATAGAAGCTTTATTACAATGACCAAAGTATGGCAGATGCCTTCCGTAGTATCTGAACTGGGGAGAATTGAGATGGGAAAGTGTTTAGTTGTGAACATGTGGACCTACCCAAGTTTGATTCCTAGAATCCACATCAAAAAGCAGGGCATGGCTTCGAGTGGCAAGTGGCAGCTCACACTTCTAATCCTAGCCTGGGGGAGGCAGAGACAGAAGGATCCTTGGGGCTCACTTGCCAGCCAGCCTAGATTGACTGGAGAGCTCTTGGTGACTTCGTGTGTTGTGTAGCTAAAGTAATAATAGAAAGCATGCAGGGTGTCAGCCTTCATGGGAGGATGTGTTAGGTGAAATAACACATCAAGGTAATTTTGTTTTTTATTTCTTTTGTCATTTACTTAAGGTGGGAAAACAGACCCCACTGCCTTCCAGAGCACGCTGCTATCTTATACTCGCCAGCAGGACATCCCACACACATATCTGGGATTTTAACATTAGCTTTTCTAAATATGCTGTTTTTGTTTTCCCCAAGACAGGGTTTCTCTGTGTAGCTCTGGCTGGCCTCAGACTTATGGCTATCTGCCTGCCTTTGCTTCCTGAGTGCTGAGATTAAAAGTGTGCTCCACCATTGCTTGGTTATATATTTTTTTATTTAGACAGCTTCATTAAAAAATTCATATATCCAACCTAGTCTATAAGAGCTAGTTCCAGGAATAGCTCCAAAGCTACAGAGAAACCCTGTCTCGAAAAACAAACAAACAAACAAAACAACAGAAAAATTCATTCATATATTATAAAATCACTTAACTTTTTATTGTTCCATGTGTATATGCGTATGTATGAGTGTGGGGACTCATATGTGGCAGTCAGAGGATCCAGGAGTTGAACACAGGTCATTAGACTTCAGTGACAGATTCTTCTCCCCTCTGAGCTGTCTTACTTGCCCCCAAGTCAACTTTGAAATGTCCACAATGTAGTGATCCTTAGGATGTCTGCCAAGGTGTGTGGAAGAGCGCCAGTGTCTAGCTTCAGGATGTCTCTTTACCCCTAGAGCAGCCCTCACCAGTAAGTAAGTACTCACTTCCTGCTTTCTCCTTCCCACTTTCTATAGTTTTCTCTACTTTAGACATTTCGTAGACTGCATGTGGAATTGTAATGTATGGTATTTTGCAGTCTTGTCTTTTCACTTGACTTTTCTGCAGGGTTCATGCATGTTGCAGCATGTACTGGTGTTTCATTTCTTGTTTGAAATGAACTTGAAATTTCAGAATAGTTGGATATTTACAGAAAGACTGAAAAGCAAGTGGGGAAACTTGCCATGCACACCAGACCTGATCCTCTGTTATCAACAGGGTGATTTAGCAGTGTACATTCAACACACAGTGAACCAATGTTAGTTATACTTGTTTCTTTGTTTATTTTTCAAGACTGGGTTTCTCTATGTAGCCTTGGCTGTCCTGGAACTTGCTTTGAAGACTAGGCTGCCCTTGACCTCAGAGAGATCCGCCTGCCTCTGCCTTCTTTTTTTTTTTTTTTTTTTTTTGGTTTTTCGAGACAGGGTTTCTCTGTGGTTTTGGAGCCTGTCCTGGAACTAGCTCTTGTAGACCAGGCTGGTCTCGAACTCACAGAGATCCTGCCTCTTCCTTCTAATTGCTGGGATGGTAGTGCTGCACGTGCATTTAATCCCAGCACTCAGGAGACAGGCAGGCAGATCTCTGTGAGTTCAAGGCCAGCCTGGTCTGCAGAGTGAGTTCCAGTACTGGCTCCATAGCTACTGAGAAACTTGTTTTGAAAAACCAAAAGAAAAAAGGAGGTTATTTATACTTTAAACTAAAGCACATGCTTGATTTAGCTGTCTTTCATTCCTCCCAGCACCTGTCTAGGACCCTGTACTGTACGCAATCATGATTTCTCCTCTGGTTCTGGTGTTGTAGCAGTTTCTTGACTCTCATTGTTTTTGATGACCTGGGCAACTTTTAGCAGTAGTGAATATTTTGTAGACTGTGTTAGCTGGGGTTTAGCTGAGGTTTCTCTCCTGGTTAGACTGCACTTATAAATTTGAGAGAAAATGCTACAGTCTTTATTAACATCAAGCAGACACTGTCGTCAGCACTTGCCACCTCCTAGCACCCTGCTCTCCTAGATGGAGGTCGACTGTTCACTGTGAAGCTCCGCTCCTTGCCTTCCCTGTGGGGCTGGAGACGTAGCTCGGCAGTCGAGATTGCCTGCTTCTCTTGCAGAGCTTCCTCATTGCTGTCCATGAGCAGGAGCCCAGGATCTTGAGAGTTACTGTTCACGAAGATGCCTGCACTGCCTTGTTCAGTCATTTGGACTTGAGGCTATGTATTTTGTATCTTAGGGTATATTCCCAATCTCTCTCGTTTCCTGCCACCTCTCTTCTTTGATTGTTTCTTTTCTTTTTATGTGTGTGGGTGTTTTGCCTTCAGGTATGTCTGTGATCCACATGTGTGCAGTGCCCCAGGAGGCCAGAAGAGGAAGCTGGAGCCCTTAAAATGGAAGTTACAGACAGTTGTGAGCCACCATTGGGTGCTGAAAATGGAGTCCAAAGCTTCTGAAAGAGCAGCCAGTACTCTTAATCTCTGAACAGCTCTCCAGCCCCTATAACCTTTTCTAAAGCTTTATTTTCACCTGTGAATAGGGTGTGTCTGTGTGAGGGGTGCACACCAGAGTGCAGGTGGCGTGGAATCCAGAAGACGGCTTCAGATCTCGTGCAGCTAGAGTTCACAGTGACCCTGAGCTGCCCATCGTGGGTGCTGGGCATCACACCCAGTTCCTCTGCCAGGACAGCATGCTCTTAACCACCGAGCCATCCCTCCAGCCTCCTTAGGATATCCGTTAGAGGACCTAATTTAGCACCACTTCATTTTGCTGTCCACCATAGAGAATACAGCAGTTGTTTAAAATGTGTTACAGTGTCCGCTATTTAGGTGGCAGGTGACACACCAGTGCTCTCAGATTTGTATGTAGCTAAACATTTGGTCAGAATCTAACAGATAAAGGTCTTGAACTTTTTTATTTTTTGTTTTTATTCATTTGTTCATTTAATCTATCTATCACGGTTTGTATCTAGAAAATGAGAGCTTCCCCCTTATTGTTCATTTGAAATCCTGAAAATTTTTTATTTGGAAAAGTAAGTCTGGTGATCAGATTTTATTTTACCCAGAAAGTCTAGGTTCACTGAAAGAGGAAGTCAGGGCTGGCGAGATGGCCCATCAGGTGAAGGCACTTGCTGCCACCCACGCCTGACATGTGAGTTCTGTCCCTGGAGCCCACACGGTAGAAGGAGACAACCAACTCCTTCGCATACATACCATGGCATGCTAAATAATAAGACACAAATAGGGGAAGTAGATTTTCTGGGAACCTGTTTTCAGTGTACTCAGAGAGGATGCCATGGGGAGTATCTGCAGTATGCTACCCAGTGAGGTTCTGATGAACAGGGCAAGGGTTAAATCTTTGCCCATGAGTTATTGCTAACTTTAATTTGCAACTTTGGCTTCTGAAGTAGGATTCAGAAACCAGCCTGTACTGGGAGGAGTCTCAGCGTTAGTTTTAGATGGCTTTTGCTCGTGTATGGTAAAGTGAGCTCCATGCGCCACCGACCGGCGTCAGCATTTTACTAAGTTTCTGCCTTGAAGAGCTTTGGGGAACTCGTTTTTTACAAGGTGGCGACTTTTTGAAAAATGGAACACTAGCCGAGTGAGCAGTGACTTTAGAGTTACTCTGTGGGTCCAAACCCCATGCCTGCTGTCAGACTGGGAAAGTAGCCGGTCTTTGAAGAGCATGGTGCATCTTGAATATGGGACTGGTGCCTACGTCAGCAGCTAGTTGAATGGCTGAGGATCACGTGTATGGAGGTGAGGTAAGAGACTTGCTCCTGTCTATTCACCTGCCGGTGTGAGCATCTGAGCAGGGGCCTCTTCTGGATAGGCATGGAAGCAAGGATTCCTACCCAGACAGGGACCGGTGAATGGCCTGTTGACTTGTGCCCAGACAAGTCCCTGGGTTAGGTGCAAGGTAGTTACTATGCAGACTGTGGGGGTAAATTTTCTATGACTGTGCCCACAAAGCAAGAGGCTCAAGCCACATATTCTCTCAGAATTCTAGAGATTAGCAACCACAAATGATGGCACTAGTGAGCCTGAAGCAACCTTAGAGTTTCATGGCCATTGCTGCACCACTCCAGTCTGGCTTTGCAGTCTGTGCCTCTGCCCAAACTTCCCTCTTTTAAAAGGTACCAGTCAGAGTTAGAGTACATCTCCAGGTGCCAGTGACATCGGTACGGATGAAGCAGTAGAGCGGTTAACCAAAATGAGGTGACCGGGCTGCATTCCAGGGGTAACTAGCCATAGAGTGTGTTCTAGTTGAACGGTAGTTAGGGGGATTCGGTCGAGGGTGGATGAAGGATGTGGCTGCAGTGCTTGATAGTAGCTTTGAACCTCATTAAATTCTGTGGATTTCTCTTCCCCTCCCACAACAAGCCACAGAGAAGCTAAAGGTTTTAAACCAGAACCGGATGAGTGCCCAGGATCGTTAGCAACACCAGCTAGCAGCCGGGTGGCCTTGTGCTCTGGTTTCAGACCTGGAATCTCAGAGACTTCTAGTCTGTGATAGGATGAATTTCTGTTTTAAGCATCTTGTTTTGTGGGAAACAGATCTGGGAAGTTAAATACTCCTTCATTCTTCATAGTAAGTATTTGAACCTAAATCTGGAGTTGTCATACCCAAAGTTTTTTTGTTATTGGTTTTTAAAATTGTGTGTGTGTGTGTGTTCATTCACTACACTATGTAAATTTCACATTGTAATCATTATGATAAAGTCAGGCATGGTGGTACAGGTCTAAACCCACGATTTGGGAGGCTGAGGCAGGAGAATCACGAGTCCCAGGCAAGTCTGAGCCTAAACCCGAGACTCAAAAAACAAAAAAACTAACAGGAAAAAGAAACAAGAGCACCGGCTGCTTGCTCTCCCAGAGGACCCGAGTTTAACTCCCAGCACTCATGTCTAGAGGTTGAAAAGGAGCCCAGACTTCTTAGGGACAGTGGGCAGGCCTATTGTGGAAACAAATACTGCGAGGGGAGGGGTTCTGGCTGGGTCTCAGCAGCACCAGCTGTGCTTCTATTACCTGTGTGCTCAGGGACCTGGACTGGGTGCTTCCAGGTTCCTGCTCCTTACTCAAGGGGTTGCGCTAGAAGCTCACATTATTCCAAACCGCACCAGCAGTGCAATGAAAAAGAAACACACTATCAGGAGTGACAGTAGGCCACCTAACGTTTCGATTGACAAGTTTGGATTATGTAATCCTTTGCGTACTACATGCCTCCTACTTTCTGTATCAGGAATCTTCAGAAATACATTTGGATAGGAACTGTGCACAGAAAAGGGACAAATATTGTTTTGATGGTGGGCGTGGGAAAGTCATTCCACTGTCCAGAGTGTTCTGTGCAGCTGGTGCAGGTGGATTCTTGGAGGGCTGTGTACAGTCCAAGCCATGTGGAGTCCTAGATTGCTAAGCTATCTTCTGTGCTTGCCTGCCTCACCTCTTCAGAGAGAACCTTAAAAATAAGAGACACACCTGTTTTCTTGACATTCCTTATTTCTTAAAACAATTTCTGAAAGTCACTATAAAGACATGGCTTTAGACTATGGCAGGGCAGAATAGAAATAGGCAGGAAAACTAAATTGATTGCTGGGGAAAAGAAGGTGGAGTCAGGTAGATCTGTGGAGCTGCCAAAGGAGAAAAAAGCCACAACCTTATCAGTAGGCCACAGCCTCTTATTGAAACATAAATTAATAGAAATGGGTTAATTTAAGATGTAAGAGCTACCTGGGAATATGCCTAAGTCATTGGCCAAATAGTGTCATAATTAATATAATTTCTGTGTGATTACTCAAGTCTGGGAGACTGGGAAATGAACAAGCAGTCTCTGTTTACATCAGTTTCTTAGCATGGCCAAGCATGTTGTGCTTTATGCTCTGTTATGTTTTAAAAATTGAACCATAAGGGGCTGGAGAGATGGCTCAGCGGTTAAGAGCATTGCCTGCTCTTCCAAAGGTCCTGAGTTCAATTCCCGGCAACCACATGGTGGCTTACAACCATCTAAAATGAGGGCTGGTGCCCTCTTCTGGCACGCAGACAGAATATTGTATACATAATTAATAAATACAAAAAAATTGAACTATAATTCATAGACTATGAAATTTACCCTGTAGAGTGCACGATACAGTGGCTCCTTCCTATACTCCCCAAGATAGGGTTTCTATGTGTAAGAGTCCTAGTTGTCCTGGAACTTGCTTTATAGACCAGGCCTTGAACTCACAGAGATCCTCCTGCCTCTGTCTCCCAAGTCCTGGGATTAAAGGCATGTGCCTCCACAGCCTAGCTGATACAGTGGCTTTTTAAAGAGTGTCCTCAGGGTTAGAAACATCACTATCATCAATTTCAGATTATTTTCATGGTCCCTGGAAACCACCTCTGGCTGTTACCGTTGCCTCCTTGCTTGCTAGTCACCCCCGAGCTTAGAAACACTAGCCTCCCTGTGTCTTTATAGATTGCCTGTTCTAGATATTTAATGGAAATAGTTATTCCATGTGTGGCCTTGAATGCCTGGCTTTATTGTTGTTTGGTTTGCCCTTTTAGACAAGGCCCCCCTAAGTAGCCAGAGAGTAGCCAGAGAGTAGCTTGGTGTTTGCAGTCCTCCTGCCTCAGCCTCTGGAGTCTCAGGCTTACAGGTACACCGTTAACATGCTCACGCTGGCATCTCCTAGGATAGCATTTCCAAGGTGCCGTATTTTAACACGTTCTTCACTTTGGTGAATGTGCTGAGTGCAGTCTGTGCATTGGTCCTAGCAGCGGCACAGCTAATGTGCGTGCTCCTGTGAAGGCCGTGTGCGTGTTTGTGGGTAGAGATCTTCAGCGTTCTGAGGGGATGTACCTAAGGAGTAGGGCTGCTGAGGCGTGTGGTAGCTGTTCAAGGAACTATCAGATTGATTTCCAATATGACTGTATTTTGTATTCCTACTAGCAGTGTTTGAATGATACAGGAAAGTCTGGAGTGTCTGAGTTTTTTAAACCCCTATCTACACATCCCTCATACACGGTTCGGAAATACCCTTTCTGGGGCCCCCTTTGTTTTCTTGAACTCCGAAGCCTGGGGGGTCAGTACTTCGAGTTGAATTAAGGCCATCAACTTGCTAGACAGATGCTCTTGTTTTATTTTTATTTTGTGACAGGATCTCACTTAAGTTCTTTGGGTTAGCCAAGTTTGTGTCATTGATTCCAGCTGAAGCACAAAAGTTTTAACATTTTAAAAATGTTCTTTGCCCCTTCAAGTGTTTGTAATGATTGTTAATTACCCTGTTTTCCGTGTGGTTTGTAATCATCACTGTCTATGAGAATGATTTTTAGTCTCAGCCCAGCAGCTGACCCGTCAATAAACATGTCTGTGCATAGATTTTCACTCACATTCCAGATGATTTCCTTAACATTGACTAAACAGAAACAAAGTTAGTGCGTCAGAGATAAATAGCCTCTCTCCATTTGCCCAGGCTGACTTCGAACCCTCGATTCTGCTGCCTCAGCCTTCTAAAAGCTGGACTCAGCTGGAATCCCAGACAGGCTTCAGCGCCCCCACCCCCATGTGTGTCTGTCTGTCTTTGAAACAATCTCATTCTGTAGTCCAGGCTAACCGCCGAACTCACAGCAATCCTCCTGCCTTAGCCTTTTGGAACAACAGGCATGAACCACTGGACCCAGCTTGAAGTATTTCTTGTGGCCTCTTTCAGTGCCCTCCTGTGTATCAGCTCTGACATTTATTAGCTGAGATCATCTGGGCTAGTTAGCGTTCCTTGCTTTTTTATAATTGGAGCCACTGTGATTTTCCTAACTACTGGGAAATTGTGCCTTTGGTGGTCTGGTGCTCTTAACTCCACTTGTTAGATGCAACAGTGAGACTTGTGCTAAGTTCAGGCCTAACATGAAGGGGAAACAGTTTTCTTTTTCTTTCACTTAGTATTCCAACAAGTTTGATCACAAGGTGCTCATCTGTGGGCAGCATTCTTAATAGCACTGACTTTGGAGGGCACCTTTTCGTCTTTCCATGTTTGGTTAAGGCCTTAAAGAGGGCTGGAGAAGATTCAGTGCTTGCCTCCGAAGTGTGGAGACCTGAGTTTGCTCCCTAGAGCCTGTGTAAGATGCCCACATGGTTGCGCATGCTTGTATTCCCAACACTGGGAAGACGAGAGACTGGAGGGTCCTTGCAGATTCCTGCCAGCTTAGCCTAATTCATGAGCCCCTGGCCAGTGAGAGACCCTGCCTCACAGAGCCTGCACAGGCCTGGACCTGATGAGGTACCAGTGCTGAGAGTGGACGTGGATACGAGCCCCGTCTCCAACCCAGACGATAATCTACAATTGATAATCATTCACAAATTAAAAATCATTCTCCTCCAAGTGGAGTCTCAGTACCCCCTGCAAACCGGTGAGTTCACTCAGAATTATGTGAGCATTGTTACCGAGCCTTTTTCTCCTCGGCAGTTCTAGGACTGAGCAAGGCCCTCACACGCCAGGCAGGTGCATGGCCACTGAGCCGCCCACCTGTGACTAGACTTTGACTCTGCATCCTGCCACTCCTCTGGCAGCGGGTCCACTTCCCTCTTTGTTAAGGAGTAAGTTAGGGGGTTCTGTTTGATTTTTAGGATTTTTTTTTTTTTTGAGACAATGTCTTTCTGTGTATCCCAGTTGGCCCCTAATTCACAGCCCTCCAGACTCAGCCTGTCAAATTTATGTTACAAGTTTGTGCCACCATGCTGGCTGGATCTAGGTTTCTCTAGCCTTTCATCCTTGGCTTTAGGGGCTGAGGCCTGGAAGGACCAGGCCATCATTGCTTTGTCTCCTGCTGGGGGGACAATGACTCAAGGGAGTGGAGAAAAAGGTCATAGAAACAGCTGATTTTGAAGATGCTCTGTGGCACTTGAAAAGAATAATCACTCTGTATTTGTTAGCATGGATTATTCAAGATATCAGATGGCTGGGAGTGAGGTGAGGAAGACCACGCTTCAGCCAGTTACTTAAAATCCACCCCAGCTCATCCACTGTAATTAAGACATCGGCCACATTTGGAGGAAAGAGTACTGAGGGGGCTGGAGAGATGCTCAACAGTTAAGAGCACTGGCTGCTCTTCCAGAGGACCTGGGTTCAATTTCCCAGCACCCACATGGCAGCTCACACAGGAACTCCAGTTCCAGGGGACCCGACACTCTCACACAGACATACACGCAGGCAAAACACCAATGCACATAAACTAAAAATAAATTTTAAAAAAGTGTACGTGAAGGAGGCAGAATGGAACTGATATACACGTGTGAAAGAGAGATGCTCCTGCTGTGAGTGTACGTGTAAATATGGAAGCAAAAACACTTGGAAATATTTCTCAAGGAAATGGGGTAAAATTCACACCTTATAAAATTAACCACCATGTACGACCAGGTGTCAGTGTATTGCGTGACCACCGCTAATTTTGGAACCATTCTGTCACCCCTGAGAGAAGCCGCGTAACTTTCCAGCAGTTGCTTCCCATTTGCCTCCTCTTAACCCCAACCTCCACACATCCTAGTGCTTTTTCTATGGGCTCAAGTATTGGTGTTTATGTGCTAGTTTAGATGGACTTGGAATTGAAGCAACTTAGTAGACTGGGAGGTTAAAGAGCTTGGCCCTGCCCCTGACAGTTGGGGGAGGGTTGTCGGTGAGTCAGTGACTGACACTTGTAAGCCTCCCTACCAGTCTGTCTAGCTGCAAAGTGAGATGCTGTTACTTCATGGGAGTGTGTGGAGGGAGTGATGGGCAGGGCTGCTTCCAAAGACAGCTGGGGCACTGGGGAGGACGGTGTATGCAAAACAGGATGAGCAGGTCACACCGGGACTTCCCCATACTTGCCAGGGATGTAGTCAAGGGTGTGACTTGCACACTCAGCTTTTTAAAGCCAGCATGGCTCAGCTCTGCCCAGTGGAAACACGGGGTTCCGGATGCCCTTTCTCATGACCTTAGGGGCTTGGGAGTGGTACCTCTCTTTCTGCCTCTAATCACACGACTGAATGCGAAAGTGCAACCTCCTCACCTGGTTAAAGAGTCTAACTAGTGAGACTTACGGTTTCCAGAAGGCTCCACACTGGGCCGTCCGTGGGAACCCAGGAGAGCTTTCCTGGTGATAAGGGTTGCTGTGCTGCTGGTGATCTGTGAGTGTAAGCCCTCTTGACCCAGAAGCTGACATCTTATCCAAAGTGTTGTGTTGGTGACGATGTAGAGAAATAAGGCAATGCCTTTAGTTTGTTTGACATGGATCAGTCAAATGGTTCCTGGAAATGGTTCCTGGAAGATGCATTGTTATGACTTCTGTCATAGAGCTAGTCTTTTCACAGAGATGCAGGAAAAAGAAACACACACAGGGTGTCTTAGATGGGGTTTCTATTGCTTTGACAAACATCATGACCAAAAGGGTTTGTTTGGACTGCATTTCAGCACTGCTGTTGATCATTGGAGGAAGTCAGGACAGGAACTCAAACAGGGCATCATCCTGATGCAGAGGGGAGCTGCTTACTGGCTTGCCTCCCATGGCTTGCTCAGCCCACCTTATAGACTCCAGGACCAGCAGCCCAGAGATGGCACCACCCACCATGGGCTGGACCCTCCCCCTTCCATCACCAGGAGACAGTTCTTTTTTTAAAATATTTTTATTTTTTTATGGTTTTAAATATTTTTATGGTTTATTTAACTTTATTTTATGTACATTGGTGTGAAGGTGTCAGATCCCCTACAATTGAATCTTCAGACAGTTGTGAGCTGCCATGTGGGTGCTGGGAATTGAACCCTGGTCCTCTGAAAGAGCAGTCAGTGCTCTTAACCACTGAGCCATCTCTCCAGCCCCAAGGAGACACTTCTTCACCTGAGGCTCCCCTCTCTGATAACTCTATACCTGTGTCAAGTTGACACACAACCACCCAGTACAGGATGGGGGGGGGGAAGAGCAAGAATAAAATTCCTGTGCCTATTCCTGAGAAAGTGTTGGGTGCTTCTGAAGTGAAGCACGATTAGTAAAGACTCAGAGAAATTGGGGTTCAACCTGAAGATCTGAAAAGCAAAGCAGGCAGCCACTGGCTCTTACCTTGGCCTCAGTTCGAAATGGCGATTCTGCTTCCAGGAATCTCAGAATGAGACTGGGACTGACCGCTGTTTCCTCCCGTATTATAATCCCCTCTAGGGCTGGGATTAAAGGCGTGCACTGCTCAATTTCTATGACAACTAGTGCGGCTACTGGGATTAAAGGTGTATGTCACCACTGCCTGGTCTGTAAGGCTGAGCAGTGGGGCTGTTTTACTCTCTGATCTTCTGGCAAGCTTTATTCATTAATATACAAGTGGAATGCCACTACACTGAAGGAAGTTCCTTCCCTTATCTCCACATCCCTAG